>NW_027509515.1:0-407500 GCF_048541705.1 Temnothorax americanus | reverse complement strand
GAAACCGCATGCCGACTGACAGCATACTTTATAATGTTACGACCTCCGCGACATCGATTTTTGTGCACGTACGGAGTTACAACTTTCCTATCATTCGGTTGTTGATTGGATTTCCTTTTGCCGAGAAGTAAGTATAATTTGTTACATTTAATACACATGAAATCTAAATATTTTAAATATATATTTAGCAAATTCATTTTAAAATAATATAGGTTTGCATATACTGGGTCAAAAAAAATTCGACCAAACTTAGAGGCCCCAACAAAATTGTTGAAATAGACGAGGCTAAAATCGGCAAAAGGAAATACAACCGTGGCCGAATTATCGAAGGAAAATGGATCTTCGGTGGATACAAACGCGACTCAAGAAAAATATTTCTTGTTGCGGTTCCGGATCGCACAGAGAAAACTTTGCTGGAAATTATAAAAGAGTGGATTCTACCTGGGACGATGATAATGTCAGATTGTTGGAGGTCTTACAATTGTTTAAACAATGAAGGCTTCCAACATCTGACGCGTTAATCATTCCATGAATTTTGTCGACCCAGATACTGGTAAGTATAAACATTTTAAATAGTTTACAAATTTTTTACTTTAACTATGATATATTAAAGAAAAATTAAGAAATGTATAAATGCATTGACAGTTTTTTAAATTTTAGGAGCCCACACCCAGCACATAGAACGCGTTTGGAGAGAGGTAAGAGCTAATATCCCACGGTACGGAACACGTACTTCACACTTGGTGGGATATTTAGCTGAATATCTCTTTAAACGCGTTCATGATTACGAAGATCGGTTGAGCGGTTTTTTCTGTATGATTGCGGAAATGTATCCACCGAAGATCCCTGGTGAAGCTAAAGCAGATGTCTCTCGGAGGCTTCTACAAGTGCAACTTAAAAGGAATATTTGCTAAACCACGTATCACATTTTGCACTTGTTTGGGACTGACATTGTTTTTTTACATATTTTTTGCTGGAATTTTTTTCATAATATGTTTTTCGGCATTGAAATCTGACATTACTTGTATCAATTATTAATTTATTACCACATTTTGGACACTGTATTTCTTTAACAATTAAATGATGCTCGATTAAATAACTAAATGAATTTTTCTTTATTATGGGTTACAGCGAGAAACTTGTGTAAAATAATATAAATATGTACTTTTCATATACCAACTATTCTCTGCTTTAAAATTTTTATTTCTGTTTTGTTAACTTCAACACGCTTAATATCTGTAACAGAAATAATTTGTGTTCAAAAATATTTTCTGTTGTAATCAAAACTACAAACTTGAAAACAATATATTAAATTTTATTATTTATTAATTGGATTAAAGTTTAGATCTAACATTTCTTTAAAATAAACGTGATAACTGTATGCACGCGGCTGCGTCGAATATGTCCTAATTCCTAAAAAGTATAAAAAACATAATAATTAATACTTATTTGATATATACTTATCAATTGAAATTAAAACAATTACCTCGTGATTTAAATAGCTAAATATATCTTTAAATTGCGCTTCCTTTCCGCTGTATACGCATTTTTCAACGTAAAAGCTAATATATCGTGCAAAAAATCTTCGGATACTGCATTCAACCCCGATAGCACCTAGAGTCCTTTTATAAGAGTCTGAACAGACTGGTCCTTATTTTCATTGGACGTGCAACATCATGGCGGAACCAATCACGAGCGGTAAAATAACGAGCCTTAGGAGCCTCTCTCAGGGTGCGTATTATGGAACTTTTCGAAATGGATTCCGATCGGAATTGTTATTTCATACATTTCTATTATATTTTTAGGGAAAACAGTATAATTTCGACAGGAATCCATTCCGCAAAGTTACGTGCATAATACGTGCCAGTACACATTAACGATATTGTTACGTGCTTTGCTGTAGCACTGTAGTGTTACATACCTGCGCAAAGCACGAAATGATGTCGTTAACATTTACAGAATAGGTGTCTTAGAATTTAAAATAAAGAATTACAAAATTAATAAAAAATGAAAATGACAATGTCATGCATTTATCTATATATACATCTCGTAATTTTCTCTATCAATAAATTGTTGTATACTATTAGAATTTATTTTATTGAAATATTCTTTTCAGGTATTTTAAAGTTTTGGTTATCTTATCTCTATCAAGTCAAAATAAAAATATAGACAAACTCACACTTTCTTACAGCCTCTGTAGAATTCTCTCACGATATCACAACAATACAACGATTACGTGTAGTCATCGACGCCATAGTGTTTTTCTTCCATCTAGGGCGTCTAGAATAGAGTCCCTATATACGTGACATTCACGCCATGTTGTTGCACTCCCAAAGCACAAGTTGTGCCCAAAGTCTGTCCAGACTCTTATAAAGGGACTCTAGATAGCACCAATATCCTATAAATATTCATATAACGTCCATAGGCATTCTGGACATAATATGAACATCCATAGGATATTGTGTGCTGTCTGGGAAGTAGAAAAAATTGACAAGGATCATTCGATTGTGATCTTTGAGATTTTTATCCCAAAACATTTTTTGGATGAATTTGGGCCATGTTTTTGCATCGCCAACAACATCTTGAACCGCTAGCCACGGATTGCTATTTAATTGCTCTACTGAATAGGACATTGTAAATATTTTTGAATTGCACACAACAATATATGTGATGTAATTGAGGTTGGGCGCTCAAGTATGTACTGTATGTACATCGACTACACATGTGACCAGCACGGAGCATGCGCATGTGGTCGCGGAGCATGTCCGCAGTTGCTGCATCGCGTCGGTATGACAGGTCTCATAACCTGATAGTCGTCAACTTTAACAGTTAATATCTCGCGTCGCGGGGCCGAGCGGGACTTTTTTCTGCCAGATTCATTCGTTTAGTGCAAAAACGAATCGATTAAGCCTAATTTCATCAAAATCGGTGAGGAGGGAGCTCTCCTTCAGTTTTACCTTCGGTAATTTTTACCTACGGACCACTCTCCGATGACCTTTACCTTGATATATGTTGTCAAGGTCACCCTCCTGAGTGACCTTCGGAAGGTTTTAGGGTATTTATTTAGAATAGTTACTGCACCTCAAATATCGATGAAATTAGGCTTAATCGATTCGTTTTTGCATAAAACGAAAGAATCTGGCAGAAAAATACGGCGGTCTGTCCAACGAAGCGAGATATTTAACGTTAAAGTTGACGACTCTCAGGTTATGAAACCTGTCATACCGACGAAATGTAGCGACTGTGGTAGCGACATGAACATGCCCCGCGGCCACATGCGCATGCTCTGTCAGCTCTGTGGCCACATGCGCATGCTCCGTGTCCGCACGCGCATGCAAAAGTGCGCGAATTTGAAACGTATGCATACTTATAATGCATAAATATAAATAAGTACTTTTTATATACGAACTATTCTTTGCTTTAACAAATTATTTGTTAAATAATTGGTTAAAGCAGAGAATAGTTGGTATATGGAAAGTACATATTTATATGTACAATGAATAGTTGGTATATAAATATGTACTTTTCATATACCAACTATTCTCTGCTTTAACAAATTATTTCTGTTTCGTTAACTTCGACGCATAATATCTGTAGCAGAAATAATTTGTAAAGCAGAGAATAGTTGGTATACGAAAAGTACATATTTATATACCAACTATTCATTGTAAATATAAATATGTACTTTCCATATACCAACTATTTTCTGCTTTAACAAATTATTTAACAAATAATTTGTTAAAGCAGAGAATAGTTCGTATATAAAAAGTACATATTTATATTTATGCATTATAAGTATGCATACGGTACGTTTCAAATTCGCGCACTTTTGCATGCGCGTGCGGACACGGAGCATGCGCATGTGGCCGCGGGGCATGTTTCTGTCGCTACCACAGTCGCTACATCGCGTCGGTATGACAGGTTTCATAACCTGAGAGTCGTCAACTTTAACGCTAAATATCTCGCTTCGCAGGGCAGACCGCCGCATTTTTCTGCCAGATTCTTTCGTTTTATGCAAAAACGAATCGATTAAGCCTAATTTCATCGATATTTGAGGTGCAGTATAGCTATTCTAAATAAATACCGGTTTTAGCCGTTGCTCGTTATTCGTTAAAAAGTTATTAACAAAAAAAGTTTCAAAATTATAGCAGTTATTTTAAGTATTGAGAGGCATAAATGACTAATATTACGTCTTTTTTTTGTAAGTAGAGAATATCTCGTTTCGCGTGAAAGTTGCTGCTTTACCAAAACACAAAATTTAATCCAGCTATCCTGCAAAGTTTTGAGAAAATCGATACAAACTCTCTAGCACAGCTCTTGGATTTTATCTATAGTACTTACGACCAGTTACTTTGTACGTTGATGCAATTCGGGCTTCAAACCTCAAATTACTTAAGAGTTTCCCTTAAATGCATGTACCTCAATCAACGTAAGCGCATCTTAAAATAAACGTCTTATTGAGAGCTTTAATCTGCATGTCTCGCGACAGCACGAAAGGGATTGCGAAGCTAATATGCACATCTAAAGAAGGATTGCGGCCGGGCAAGTTGCGAGTCATCCGAAAATCTACGACGTCTCTTCTATTACGTTCTGAATCAAGTTTACAACACACTTGAATTGAGATTGATATTCTTACCGATAGACAGTCACTGCTATTATGTTAATTTCGCGAAGTTTAATTTGTAGCAAACATCACTTCGTCTGGCCATATAGAATAATATTTTTTCGTGTGCAGCCTTGTAAAAACTCTGTCAATATGGATGATACAGATAGAGTTAATTTAACGTATGTTTGCGACAGACCCTCTCACCAAGGAAACTTATTCCTGTTGCATTAAATTAAAATCTTTTCGCCGGCGGCGAGAATTTACAAACACGCAGTTCTGATCCTCTTTTGAATTGCAGGCCTTCCTGAGTCTGCAACTCTTAACAATCAGTTTCGTTTCGTTATCGTTCCTACATTGAACAGGTTTTTTTAACCATATAATATCTGCACAACACATACACACACACACACACACGACAATATAACAAAAAATGTCATTAAAAGTTACAGCCTGCAGGACTTAAAACGCGTCTGGCGCTCTCCTATATATAATAAAAACACACACTTCGAATAAAAAATTTAAATATATAACATTTTTTGCAGCGAGAATCTAATCCAATTGCAAGTAAACTTCATCCTTGTTTGTTTATGTTACCATGCACAATAAAGAGATACGTATTTTTTTATACGTGCCTAATTGTATGTTTAAAGGATATAAAACATCCCTTAGAAAAAAAATCGGTTTTTGTACCCGGAGAAACTTTATTTTAACGTGTAAGGGGAGGAAGCCACTCGTTAAAATGTATTATATTAGTCAGGATTTATTACTGAATACAGAATCGTGAAAACGAGAGAGACTGGCTCTTTCGGCGGTCGTTGCAGGACTGAGCCTGTTTTCCCGTTGTCGGGACGCGCTGCTTTTTAACAAAATAACGTCGAACATAAAACTAACGCTCTTGTCGCGAAGCGGGCACGAAAATATTTACGCGACCGAAGGACGATCGAGTTGCTATGCCGCATTATACTATAGTTCCTACAGTTTCGGCAATCCTGACTCAGAATCGTCCTCGATTTATTCATTGAAAGGATAACGCATACAACAATAATTATTAAACATAGTGTGACGTCTTACAAGCTATTTATCCCTAATGGTCTACTTAACATAGGGTCGCATGTTTTTGGCTTCCCAAACGCCTTGATACTTTTTTTGGGTGTTTTGAAATCCTGAGATATCGGAAACTAAGTATCGGTCATTTCGCAATTCTTTCGCAACAACATATGGCCCTTTGTATTGAGGAACGAGCTTCTTAGAAGTACCGGCAGTACTATCAAAATTACGCAGTAATACATATTCGCCCTCTTTATATACAGTCGGTTTCTTGTGTTTTTTATCAAAGTATTTTTTATTATATTCCTGAGAAGACGCTATCTTTTCGGAAGACCTTGCTCTAATATCTATTAAATCTCTATCTTTAATTTTTACGCTCGAATTCAAGTATTCTTTGATCAGGTCATCTACTGTGCCACGTTGGTCGATTCCAAAAAGCAATTGGCTGGGTGTTTTATTTGTACTTTTGCTTATCGTGTTGTTTAAAGCGTGTTCGATCTGCGGTAACACGTTATACCAAAGTTGATCTTCCTCTTTATTTACAAGCTTGCCCAACATAGGAATCACTACGCGATTAATTCGTTCCACCTGACCATTGCTTTGAGGGGAACCAGTGGCTATCAATATATGCTTAATAACGTGCTTATCAACAAAACTCTTAAACTCTTGCGAAGTGAAACAAGAGCCCCTATCGGAGACAATAACTCGAGGCTTACTATAGTTGCTAAAATAATCGGATAGTGCTTTAATAGCTTCTTTACTTGCGGTGGTCTTTGTGGCGTACAACTTGACGTATTTTGTGAACGCATCTACAACTAGGAAAATATACTTTTTTGTCGCACACCGTTTATCGATGGGTCCCAAGTGGTCAATGTGCAAACGGTACTACAACGAACTCAAATTGGCCGAATGGTGTAACAAATGCAGTATATTTAATGGACTCTTCAGACATGCAAATGTGGAAAAATCCATCTTTTAAGTCTAATACACTAAAATATTCTTTATCTCTAAGAACATTTAATTGATCTTCTATCACTGGAATTGGAGAATTATCTCGTAATATATATTTATTTAAAGTTCGATAATCGATACACATTCGGTACTCTCCGTTTTTTTTACGTACAAATACAACCGGCGATGCATATTCGGAGTTACTAGGCCTAATGACTCCTTTCGCTAATAATTCGTCCAAAATTTTCCTCAACTGTTCCTTTTCACTATACGATAATCTCCTCGGTGAGAAATGAAAGCTTTTTACATTATCAAACTTTAATGTCAGTTCCGCATTAACCTTGGGCTTTAAAGGACGTTTTGGCAATACATATTCTTTTTCGAACAATTTTTTAAACTTTAACTGTTTAGCAGGACAAATATCCGGATTAATTACTAACGTTTCACTTACTTTATCTGGCATATCGCTTATATTAATATTAAGAATCTCGTTATCTACATTCAGAATCTCGTCGTTATCTAAATTTTCCGCAACGTTTACAGGAATAGCAATTAAATTAACTTTAGCTCTTTTTAGAATGTCCCGACCGATTATCATAGAGAATGACGTAGTATTATCAGCAACCACGTATATTGACACGTTAGCTTCACTAATTTGATCGTAATGAATATCAATTGTAGTAGTTCCAACTACGTTTAGCTGACTGCCATTAATTCCACAAAATTTATTTCCAACATCAGTCGGCTTAATAAAACAATTGGGAATAATCTTTTCTTTCACAAAACTTATTGGACTCCCAGTATCGATCAACGCATCTACTTTAGTTTCATACTTTGCAATAGAATCACTCAATTTTATCGTAACTACTTTTTGAAATTCATTACTAATCAACGAGGCATCTACGTAATTAACTTGTTCTGATTCACTCTTACCGTTACATTCGCTCATTACATGCCCTTTTTCTCCGCATTTGAAACAGGTACCTTTCTCTCTCTTAGGCGACTTACAGTCCTTAGACATATGTCCAAATTTGCTGCAATTGTAGCACCGTATTTTGACCTGTGACGCACTTGACTCCGTCGACGCATCCTTTCTCTCCGACACCTTCGTATGAGACTGCACGTCCTTCTGCTCCTTGTTCTTCCACTTCAGCTCTCGTTCCGGACGACTTTTCTCCTCCATCAGATTGACACTTTCAAACGCCGTTAGCAGCTCGTCTTTCGAGGCGAACTGTTGAAGCTTTGCTTGATTACGTAACTGCAAACTCGATATACCCTCGATAACGTACTCCAAAATTTCTTCTTCATCCACTGGAACGCGATTAGCAAGTATAATCTTCTCGTGGTAATATGCACTAAACGCTTCTCCCTGCTTCCACTTTCTTTCTTCAAACTGCTTCCGCAGCTTCAATTTACTTTGACGGTGATCGTACATCTTGCGCATTTCAAGAAGTATATCATTTGCGCTGAGCTCGACATGCTCGGGGCGAGAGTGAAACCACTCTAACGCTTTGTCCTTAAGACGCGCTCCTATGAGAATCTTTGCACTGTTGTCATCCAAACGATATGTTGCAATTAATAATCGGGCTTGCTTCTCCCAATTTCGGAACATGCCCTCTTTTCCTTGAAAATCGCTCAGCAATTCACATGGCACTTCCGGTCCTGCATCGTTCCGCGGGGCATTACGCAACATCTGGTTCTCTCTCTCCAACATCCGCATCTCTCGCTGCATTAACGCTTGTTCTCGCCGCATGAATTCCATCTCACGCACCACGTCTTCTGGCAGAGTCCCGCCGCGGTTCGCGCGTCGATCTCTCTCCGACCGCTCACTCGCATGCTCGATATCACTTATCGACGTATGCTCCGCCTCTCGTCGCCGATCTCCTGCCATGTCCTCGTGCTGCTCGCTTTCGTCTTGATTCTGTACCACACCGATCGCTCTTAATTCGTTAATCCAGTCGTTATCTGGCTCTGCCGCTTGCAATCGGGCTATCAACTCCGTCTTGCTGCCCGATGTCGGCAACTGCCGTTCTTGCAGCAACTCTTTGAGCTGGAGCACTTTACACTGGTATATGGCCATCACGTTTCCGATAACGATACGGAAGCTCGGAACACTGAAGGACACCTCACCGATACAGTTCCGCGCTTGAAATTACCCGGCAGTTTATCACGGCGGTTCACTGCGTCAACACTCGAATACCGATCCTCGATCCCACTTCTGAATTTGTAAGGGGAGGAAGCCACTCGTTAAAATGTATTATATTAGTCAGGATTTATTACTGAATACAGAATCGTGAAAACGAGAGAGACTGGCTCTTTCGGCGGTCGTTGCAGGACTGAGCCTGTTTTCCCGTTGTCGGGACGCGCTGCTTTTTAACAAAATAACGTCGAACATAAAACTAACGCTCTTGTCGCGAAGCGGGCACGAAAATATTTACGCGACCGAAGGACGATCGAGTTGCTATGCCGCATTATACTATAGTTCCTACAGTTTCGGCAATCCTGACTCAGAATCGTCCTCGATTTATTCATTGAAAGGATAACGCATACAACAATAATTATTAAACATAGTGTGACGTCTTACAAGCTATTTATCCCTGACTAATATAATACATTTTAACGAGTGGCTTCCTCCCCTTACAAACGTAGATAAAATTTTAGCGCCGTAACTTATTTTTCTTCTTTTCCCAATCCCATCTTTCTTCTCCTTTACGGAAGACCTTCATTTGCGAGTTTGTATCGATATTCAGATAATTGTATTTTCCGCTTTGTGAATCGGTCACTGACAACCACAAATTTGTAATAGGCGTTGGATTCCTAAATCAGATTGAGAGTTAATCATTAATACGCGATACGTAATAAAATTAAAATGTCGCGAAAATTAAAAAAATACGTTTAAAATTCGAAACAAAAAGATATCCTTGTACCCTGTTTTAGCAAAATCTGTCCACATTTGCGTTAAACAATTTATCATCTTATAGTCTTCCGAATCAACTGCAGGTGCTGACAAGCCCAAATCTTTCATCATATAAGGATGAAATAAGTACGCCAATTCCTCGGCATGAGTCACACCTATAAAATATTATTATTTAACCGTTAATTAAATCTATAATCTATTAATCTTCTAAATGCTTTAAAAAACAGATTACTTTTTAAATTAAATTATATAAAATAAAACCATTTTTGTTTCCTTAAAATCATACCTATAGATTTAAAAACTAAGAAATTTAGAAATATTTGGAGTTATTTTATGTTGTAATTGCGATATGTGTAATTACAACAAAAAATGATATACATACTCTCTAAAATTAAAAGTCGTTAAATAGTTTTGAAGTAATTACAAGTTGTTAAATAGTTTTAAATGAATTAATGATAATACCTGGGATCTGAACTTTAAATATTTTTCTCAAGGGATTAGTTTCACTCTCGTATGAAAATTGATACAGATACGTCGCTTTGTTATCATTATTATTCAACTTTGTCTGAATATCCACCACTTCCATTATGCCACGACATACGAATTCGTCGCTGATAAAATCAACGTAATTCATTAGAGTTTCCTTTGACACTGCTTTGTCACTAAAATATAAAGATTTCAATTCTTCGATTGTGATTGATATTTTGGATAATGTAGATAAACATCTGGGTAATATAGTTTTCTTGAAATCGGAATTGATTGTTCCAAGATCCTCTTTGCTTATCTCTAAAATAATTTTAAAAACATTTTAGTATTATTTTTTATATGTAAGATTGTTGTGTAATAAGTGATAAATATTTTAACAAATCTTTTTTTCAAGTTAAAAAAAAATAATTGATTTAAGCACATTTGCCAAAGAAAATATGTTGTGAAAACATTATTTAACATTTTTCATATAGTGCGTGATCTGATAAAAAAAATGCGACATGAGAGAGATACATATATTACATATACATGTATTATACATAGATAATACGGTATATGAAAATATACATTTATCACACACACACACACACACACACACACACACACACGCACACGCACACGCACACGCACACGCACACGCACACGCACACGCACACGCACACGCACACGCACACGCACACGCACACGCACACGCACACGCACACGCACACGCACACGCACACGCACAAAACACGTTCTACGATAACGAAACTTAACTATAGACAAACGTGCAATAAAGTTTACTTGGAACAAAAATGTTCTAGCAATTAATTATGATTCTTATATATCTATGTATTCCAAAATTACGGATTAATAAAATTTACTAACTTTATATAGATATATGTACAATATTATTCGTAAAAATTTTATTTAATTGTAAGCATTGACAGTGCATGTTTGCTAGGTCACCAAATACTAATATTATGTTATTTTGAACACAACACATTGTACGAAAATTTGGAGCGATTAAAAATATACTTTATAGAGATAAAAATAAAACTCACGTCCGTTAAAGCTACTGCCTATAATAAAAGATCCCTCGCAACTGGTAAAACCTAAAAGAAATGGTACTTTAACCTTGCGGCACATAAACGTCTCTGGATCTTCCGGGAAAAATGGATTCGATGATTCGTGATCCAAAGAGGGTGTAAATATCAAACTGGATTGTTTACGCTCCTGCGAAAAAAATATTATCAAAGAAAGTATTTTATTCGCATATATATATATAGACTAAAAATAGTAGCGTGCATACTATAATTTATTGCACTCGTATAATTACGATTAAATGTTCAGATAATTACTGATTCCGTCAAGAGAAACTTCCGTTCAGTCTCTATAAGCTTTTTCGCATCGATTGTTTTGAGGAACTCGTAAGCGACTTTCGGATCTGCGGTCGCTTTACCAAGTTTTTCGGCGAGCCGAAAACCTTTGGCTGAATGTAGTTGTTGTTCGGTAAAAGCCCAAGGACACCTTATGACGCCGCTTTGCGATATCGCTTTATGAAATAAACCTGTAAAACAGTCGTAATAAATTAAATCTATACATCTTGTCATTATAAAATCTTTCTTCTTTTTTTTTTGTAATATACAAATTATTTTAGAATCAATTCAAGTTTTTTTAATCATTGAATCCTTAATCTTTGTGATTATATATAATTTTACATTACTGAAAATTTCTCTCTCTCTCTCTCTCGCTCTCTATTTCTTTCTCTGCCTCGGATATTTGTTCGTTATTTTATAAATTTCAATATTTTACTAATATGACTTGGTAATTAAAATTTGAATTATTTATTTAAAAACTACAAATAAATTTCTTTTTAAATATATCTTATTTGAAATTAACTGAAAGAGAAAAAGAGAATGAATTTATGGCTGTACTTCTGAAAACGTCCATGCTTAGATTTAGGTGAAACTTTGTGAATAGGTTCCTTTTAGATAGAAAACACATATACCGAAAGGATTTTTTGCGACTCCAAAGTTTAGCAACTTTTTTAACATTTTTAACTTACTGTCTCCGCACACATACATTTTCCACGCGAAACAAACCAAAACAGCTCTCAAGTAATGTAAACAACTATAAAATCATACACAAAGTACAAATATATTAGTTTATATTGTAAGATGTAATATGTGAGATGTAATAGTGCGAGCACGCTACCATCCACCACCCTATGATTCTCCCGAAGTGGGAGGCGGGTGATTTGCGCATGCCCATCGATCCGCGATCCGGTGATCGATGGGACCGAGCGAGGCTCGGCCTCTTTCGTTCTGGGGACTCCGAGCCGACCACGCTTAATTCTAAATACGAGCCTTACGATGAGCAGACTGATGGTGGATTGAGAGGCGAGTCGGGATAAGGCGATCAAACTTCCTGCGGGGCAATACGGCCCGCCCAGCATTCTATCAGCCACGTGAGGCAAAGGTCCCCGGAACAGGCGAGAGAGCCAACGAGGGAAGCGCAGGAGGTTCCCGAGCACGCAGATGAGTACTTGTAACACGAACTTGAATCGTGATCGGCACACGTCCTCGGAGAGTATAATAATTCTCGCGCTATACAAATGTATCCATATATTGCATTAGTGTTCTCTTAATTCCTCTCGAGACAAATACATTTTGATGTGATGACCATCTTCGGCGTGACGCATAATGAGCGATAGGTGACCGCGAGGATATTTATGGGACGAGTGAGTGCATGTATGAAAAGCGTGCGTATAAAAGCGGTCTCAGGAGAGCGATATTTGTAGCCCGTGTTAATTAAAATAAAATTGCGGATACCCTTTGATAAATATCTCGTTTGATAAATGCACGTCCCTCCCCGGGAATCGAGTCATCTTTTGTATAAGTAAGGTTTAAACAAATAAAATAGATCTTACAATATACCTGCTGTATACTCTGCTTTACCGAAAAACGTGGTGCCCCCCGCAGGGGGGCGGAATCTACTGCCTCCACGAATACACTGTCCACGCGAAACGAGGTGCCACATAGGTTCGTGGCGCGCTTTACAAGCTCGTTTAAGTAGAGGTGGTATTTCCTCTCTACTTCTCACCTCACAGAGGAAGTTTTACCAATGATGTTTATGTTGTGACTTGACGGGTATGACTTTACGGTTGTTTACATTACTTGAGAGCTGTTTTGGTTTGTAATATACTGAGTTAGTTCGCTTACGACAAGAGCTGTGTGCAAATGTGTATTCAGGAAAAAAATTAGAGAATATATAATGTTTCATAATATATATATATATATATATAATTTTTTTATTTGTTTTGTATATAAACTAATATATTTGTACTTTGTGTATGATTTTATGGTTGTTTACATTACTTGAGAGCTGTTTTGATTTGTTTCGCGTGGAAAATGTATGTGCGGAGGCAGTAAGTTAAAAATGTTAAAAAAGTTGCTAAACTTTGAAGTCGCAAAAAATCCTTTTAGTATATGTGTTTTCTATCTAAAAGAAACCTATTCACAAAGTTTTCATCTAAATCTGAGCATGGACGTTTTTGGAAGTTTCGCTAAATTTATTATCAATTTAATAGATTTATAGAGTATATTTATTTTCCATATCCAAACGTACTAGTGTTTGTATGTTTTTGTTGATAAAAAATCGCGGTTGAAAATTATAAATATATTCATGTTTATATGGGATGAGATTGGAAAGTTCTAAATTATTGTGAGTGTATCGATAAGTCTACTATATTGACAACATATATTATACCTTTAGCTAATGGAGACAGAGTGAGATAATGTACGAGGCCTCCACCAGCACTTTCACCGAAGATAGTGACATTTTCTGGGTCTCCACCGAATTTTGATATATTTTTCTGGACCCATTGTAACGCCATGATTATATCCTTCAGACCTTGATTACCCGTTACCACTTTGTTGTAAAGGTTTAGGAAACCTGAAGTCATTAATGCATCTTTTTTTCATAAAATCGATTCGTTTAAAAAAAAATAAAAAAAATATATATATAATATATATATATAATGGTTACTTTATATCCCAAAAGGAAAAATCGCGCCATAAATTGTTTCCAGTACACTGATCGTATGAGCGGAAAATATAAATATTAGTCTTGTATACAAAAAGTAAATAACTTATTGTAAACGTGATATAAATAAATGTAGATTTAACTTTCTTTTTTTTATAAATTTATATTTTTGAAATGTTTAACTTTGGGAATGAAAGGTCTGTAAGAAATCAACATATCCAAGTGAAATAATTGTTAAAATAGATACAATATAACCATTTACTATTAAATGCCACAAAATGACATACAATGATTGTATACTGAAACGAATAACGTACCTAGAACGCCTAGTCTATAATTCAAGGTAACCAAAACTACGTCTTTTTGCACGATGTAATCGGGGCCATAGAAGAGTGCATCACCGGAACCCATATAAAAGGTACCGCCGTGTATCCATACCATAACGGCACGTTTTTTCGAGGATTCAATTTTTGTTGTATACACATTTAAATAAAGACAATCTTCATCGCCCTCAATTTCACCTGTGAAATCATTTAATTGAACAGCGATATTTCCGTGCTTTGAGGCGTCTCTACCACTGGACCATGGTTCCGCTGGCACTGGATCCTAAATACGTAAAATCCGTTCATATATGTATAGAATTTTTCAAAATTTGTGCACATTGTGCAATTCTCTGAATCAGAAGAAACAACTTTTTCTTTACGTAAAGTGTTTGAGTAGTACTTCTTAAATAAGAACAATTTAAAGCTAACGAATGAGCTGTAAGTTCCGCATGAATCAGGAACGGCCTGCACTGGACGTTTATGCTAGTTTATCTTTTTTTTTGTGACTAATATCTTTAAACTTAATTACTAATTTATATTATCAACAAATTATATAACAAATTAAAAAATTAATTTATGTTACAAATAAATTGTTCGGAATCAGTTATTCTTCGAATAATCGCGCATAAAAATTTGTTTATCGTAATCTTCTTTAATTTATTAAATTATTGTTCTAAATAATAGTATTTTATTATAATTATTTCATGTTTAAATATCGCACCTCAAAAAGAATACTGTCACAACTAAAAAATTCATGATTTTAAACAAATCTAATTCAATTTCTGTGAATTGTGAACGCAATTACAATTATGATATTTTGTTGTAATAAAACTTATATTTTTTCTTGAAGAGGTCAGCTATGATTCGCTTGTCAATTCGCTTACAGCGCTATTTCTTCAAGAAATCACAACATAACTAGTTTACAAGAATAACGACTGCATTTTAGTCCCATGCAGCGGATTTTGCATATAAACTTGTGACACTATTGTAGCACATAGGTAACATTTTGGGCGTATTTTTTATGGCCTTAACTCAAAATCGAAATTTTTTAAGTTGTGACAGTATTCTTTTCAGGGTGCGATTTATATATAGAAAAAGAAAAACCGATTATATAATAATTGCATACATAACACAACTGATAAATAGATTTATCAGTATCGTTTAATCGGATTTTTCTCTAAAAAAATTGATTTTTCGTATTTTTCTAATCTCTTTACGTCATATGATAAGCGATTAGTTGAGCCAAAACTAAAATTATAATTAATATTTTATATTACTATTTTATTTTTATATATATGTATAGATAAAAAAAAGAGATTATATAATAAGATTATATAATAATAAAAAACAAACAAATTATATAATAATTACATAATGTACTTGATACTTGATAAACATCAGATATTGTTTATCGGTATTGTTTAATCATAATTTTCCCTAAAAGAGTTGTGACTTTTCGTATTTTTCTAATTTTCTTAAAGCGCGATAAGCGATCAGAGCTGCGATTCTGTAACTCCTTATGCAGTATCGTTACCGCTATAATGTCATTGCGCAGCTTTTTTACCACACAGAAAAAAAAATTGTCAAATCAACACTGATATACTTGTATATACGCAAGAATATATAATCTTGAAATAAGATTTTATTGCGTTGAACAAAGAAAACTTGCTTGAATGAAGTATAAGAAGATTAAATATTCTTGCGTATGTACTGATAGCTGTACCGTTAGCGTATACCGAATAAAGAACGAAACAGGGATGAAGTACTTGCAATACAACACTTTTATTCGGACCAGTACATAAGTAAAAGAATCGCAGGAAAAGTAACAACTGTTACAAACGTTAATAGAAAGAAAAAGCTTAGGTCAGTGTTGCCATAACTTAAAGCTCACCAGAGTGAAGCGAATGACAGCGCCACACCACGCCAATGTATGCACCAAAAAAAACCCTTAATTTATCTTGATTATATATGACTCTAACATGTACAAGTATATCAGTGTGGATTTGATACTTCTTTTTTTCTGTGCATATAGTATACCCTGCGCAACTGTTGTTATGAGTAGGGGAGACCGGGGCTTGTTGGCACAAAAGGCAAGTTGGCAATGCGTTCCGTTTATGTATTTATAGCGAAAAAAAATCAATGGAAAAGTTATTACAATAAAATATCTTTTTTATGACATAGGTACTTTTCCCAAAGTTTTATTTATATCAAATAAGTATTACAATAAAAAAAGAGAAAACTCTGATTCAAGAGGTGGCAAGTAATTTTCGAGCGTTCAAAAAATCATATTAATGTTCTTCAGCTTGAGAAGTAAATCAAAGTGACGTATCATTAGTTAAAAGAAAAGTTTCTGTTACTATACGACATGTTATTTTGAGGAACAACAGTAATTTATTGTAATAAAATGACTGAAATCAAACGTATGTAGGAATAAGGTTATGTTGGCTCATATCAAGACGTACGCTTAGCTTGACTTGTTACCGCGCGCGTGAGACCTGTGTATGTGATTTGCTACCTACAATGCTGATAGAAGCTAAATATATATTTATATTAATATTTTAATTGTTTTTCTGCAACAGCATTTTGCTATTCGATCATTACAAAATAACTTTAAAAGATACAATCTTTATCAAGAAGTACTTCAGAAGTACATATCTGTTACCCGTTTTGTGTTTTAATTACGTTTTCATTAATTTAACATCGACTTTTGTCGTATAGCCAACTTATCCTACTATCGGGGCAAGTTGGCTACAATGCAGCATGTTCGTATTTCACTTATTACAAAGAAACTATACAGTATACAGGAGCGTTTCTGACATAAAAATGTAGAGAAAAGTTCTTTGTCATATTAGTACTGTTTAATCATGATAATTAGTTATTTAAAAACTCAAATGCTGATAAAATTGTGAAAACGGTACCAACGAGCCCCGGTCTCCCCTACATAAACGTCAGTATAACGAGTTACAGACGAGAATTGCACTACAGTTAGACTAAAACTAAAATTAATTTATCTCTTTCTGAAAATGCATTCATAATAATAGAACTTTACGTACTTTGAATCTAAGTTCTCCAATTGGCGGTTTCGCATATGGTATTCCTCGAAAGGCGGTGTAGTAGTCACCGTAAACACCTTTTTCTACAATACCAATTAACTTTCCCTCGTGCACGCATATTTCGACTCTGCTGTTGTCCATGTTGGATACGCTGAAATACTGACGAGCGGACTGACAAACAGGGTATTTATTGATCTGTGTTGTGTAGATGTGTTTGTGAAAATATCAATAATTTCAGGGAACAAGTGAGATAAGTGAGATTAGAATCGAGTATGTTGATAAAGTTTTATTTATAGCCTACGCCGATGATTAATATTTTAATGCACGTCAGCGCATAAAACATATGATGCACATAAACTTGCATTATTTCTTTTGTTATATTTTCAAAAAAAGTAAAAAAAAGGCACCAAGTACACGCAATGTATTTTGTAAATTTAAAAATCCAACCTAAGTGATAGTAGCTTTATTTCTTTTTCACAAAATTATGTTACCTAACTTAACTCAAGTGACATGTATTTCAAAAAAGATGTAAAATCTTTAAATTAAATAAAAAAAAAATAAATTAAAAAAAATTTCAAAAAATTTATTAATTAAACTAATATTGCAAATAATTAAGAAATTTATTAACTCACAAAGGTAACCCGTATATTTGTAAATCACAAACGATATTATAATTACAGTTATTGGTTATCGCAAAATCTATTTATTACTAAAAGTGTTGGCAGCAGATATTACGACTAAAATAAAATTGTTAATTACAAAAAACCTATTTGATCACAAACGTTAAAAACAAACTTACAAAATCTATCACAAATGATTTACAAACGAAATTTACAATTAGAAAAGTTAAAAATAATCGAATTTATTAATTTCTGTCGGCTAGCTTCATAAAGGTGTATGGAAAAAGATGCAAGCAGATTAAAAGTATGTACATATAGCTTTTTTTACTAGAAAAACTATCCAGACAACACATATAACACTATAAAGGTCCGGTTGCACCAACGTCGCATAATATTTAACTTTAGTTTAACTCACTCTTTATCTCTTTCTAATTGTGCCCTTTAAAAGAGATGACAAGTGACCCAGATAGCCAAGCGTGTCTGAGCAAAATCGCGCAAACCTGTGATTGCATATAATGTTGGCAACTTGCCGTATATTTGCTTCAATTGATTTCGAGTAATTTAATATTTGAAGCAACACGCAGGCAACATTGGATATATGTATTGCCAGCAATTTATCGGCAAAAGAGCAGCATCAAATTTACTTCGCGTTGCTAGCAAATATGACAGCATTGTATGATTGTGTGAAAGACACCTTTATTTGATACTTATTGAAAAAGTCATTATAATAAAGATAACTTTTCGTCATCTTTTTTATGATGCCTTTCAATAAAGACAAAAAGACTTGTTAAAAATATCTTTATGTAACACGTGCATGGAAAGTGGCCCATTGCGCACGCTTCGCGTGCGTGATAGACCACTTTCCACGCACTTGCAACATAAAATAGGGAGTGCAAGTCGTGCGTAAAGATGAAAATTCCCGGGTGCGGTGACCGCACTCGCTTTCGGCTCGTGCGTCAACTCCGCACCCTTGAATTTTCACCTTACAGCGCACTTGTTGCACAAATAACTATTCCGGCCAATCAAAAATAGTTATTATTTTACAATATTATTTTACAATATTATTTTATATTATTATTTTATATTCATATTAAACATCAAAACTCAATATATGTGATCGAAAAAGTAAAAACTGTTTTATTCAGTTTTATTGTGCTTGCAAGATAATCCGCTTGTAGCTCCGTTAGTAGTCACTGGCTACTAATAAGACGCCGACTCTTCTGTTAAAATTGTAGGAGACGTGTTACCGGCAATAATCCAGCCTAGGCGTGTTTTTTATAGATATAGATCGTGTTTTTGACTTGACAAATTATAATTTGACCAACCGAGAGCATAGACAACGTGGCGCCCGAACCGATCAATATATCGATAGGACGTGGTAGATGGAATTAGGGTACAAAATTGCTTAAAGAAAATTTGCTATATCGCTTAGTTTTGCCCCCAGGAAAAAAAAGTGACGCGAAGACATATTTTCAAATTGAAAAATTTCGGGACAAACTCGACACTTTGCCTAATCGACACAATTTGTAATACTGCTATGGATAAAAGAAAAATAACAAGTACGATGCGCGTACCAAGTTTTTTTTATTACTATACTACTGCTATATGCTATATTTACATTTATTTTTATTCAAAAGCTTTCACACACACATATGCTACTTACATTTATTTTTTATTTTTTTCAAAAGCGCAGATTACTTATTCTCTTATCTCTATTAAATTGGATACATGTGCGTAATCGGCGAGACCGAGTCGGATCTATCTTAATAGACCTGCCATTTCGTTCATTGAATTTAAAAGTTAAAATTTTATTACATTTTACATCAGGTTTACATTTTACAGGCATTACATTTAATTTTGCACTCTGGAGCCTGCGTCTCCGTTCGTCCATAGCTATAGTTTCCCATGCTTCAGACACCGTTGAAGCCGACCGGAGAGACCGATTGTCCAACATGCCAAAAATCATGTCGGATATTTCAAAAGGCAGCTGCCTAATGATATCCAATTTCTTTTGTACAAATACATCAAAATATGAAATAATTCTCCTAAAGGCTTCCATTGCTCCTGATCTGTGACCTGTAGCCTTCGAGAGCCTAAAAGATAATGATAGCTCCGCAGTCGATGCTGCTATTTATACCCCTTTCCCTATCCGTCACCTGGCTACCCCGAAAATGGCGCGTTCTAATTGGCTGCCCTCTCCCCACCCCACTCCCCCACTCACCCCACCCCCTCCCCCCGCCATGACGGAGAAATCATTTTCTTTCCGGCACTCGTACCGATCATACATCACGAGCAATGGAAGCCTTTAGGAGAATTGTTAATTAATATTTTGATATAGATATTTATACAAAAGAAATTCGATATCATCAAACAACTGCCTTTTGAAATATTTTAAAATATCCAGCATGATTTTTGTTCGATGTGACCGATCTCTGCGGTCGGTTTCAAAGATTTCTGAAAGATGAAAAACGATATGTATGGACGAGCGGAAATGCAGACTCCGGGTTACGAAACCAAATGTAATACAATCTGTAAAATATCGCCATTTTATAAGATACATTAGAATTTTGACGTTCAAAATGAATGAACGAAACGGCAGGCTATTAAGGTAGACCTAGAGTCCTGGGTAGACCTAGATCGTTGTCGCAATTACGCACACATATGTCTATTTCAAACATAAGGGAAGCAAAAAATTAAAAGCATACGGTCGAAGAAATTTTCGCTTTTGAATATTGTGATAGAGAATAATTGTAAATAGCTTATATTCACGATATAATTAAATGTTTTAAACGTCACACGTACGGTAATCCCTGATCTAACATATGTTCTTTTAATGCGTCATCACGCCCGGATAGCAATAACGCTGTTCTGTATCGTCGTAAATTTTCTACGATTTACGTCGTGGTTTTATATGTTATTTATTTCTCTACTCAAATACAAGTTTACATGTCCGTACACGTTGAGATGCACTATAATGCGCTCGTGATCTCGCGACACCGCGTCTAATGCACGCACTCGTGACAACGTCTCGACGTCGTTTCGGGATCGCGTTTATGCTCGGATCGCGACAACGCCTCAGAAACGACTCGGATCACGACTGCTCTTCGAATGAATTTACGAAATTGTGTTCGATTGTGGACTATGTCCTTTGACCGTCTCTGACTAACTGACTCATTTTCCGCGGTATCCGCACCCTCCGCTCCTGCGTTGTTGAAATATTAAATTTTCTCGATTGGTGGATCCTAGATCCGCCCACTGATTCGCTCGTCCCGACCAATCAAGCTATTCGTCAACCGCTATGACTTGTTTTGATGTGAAAGAGACGGAGATAGCGGAAGCCACGGACCGAGATCACAAGCGCCGAAAACGTCTGATATTATGCCGCCTTATAATTATATTAATATTGTGCATGTGTGCACATAAGTGTAATATTACAATCGCATGTTCGCATATTCGTATATTCGCGTAGTCGTGCACGACCGCAACAAACGCTGTAATGTTAATGAATATTTTAAGAATGAAAGACTTGTTGAGAGACTTTCGCTTATAAAATAAGAATCAATTATTTAAAATAAATTAACATTTATATATTTGCACATGACATATTATAACTCTTCTTTTTCCCTTTCTCCCTCTTTATTTCTCTCTCTTTCCCATCTTTTAAATTGTAACATTGAATGTGTACAAATATTCTTACAATAAAGTTAATATGCTACTACAATACTATAACGCCAAGTAGACGTTTCAATATTAGTACAGATTTGTAAAACTAATTTTATTAATACTTTTGATGGAGTAAGGTTTCGAGATTTCAGAATTAATTGTACAAAATTATCTTTTTAAAAAAAGTAAAAAAAAAAAGGCGCCACGTATATGTTGTTAAACAACACACAAGTGATAGTAGCTTTAATATTTTTCTTAATAAATAAATTGTTATATCACAAAGTTGTGTTACCTTATTCAACCTAAGTAACATGTATTTAAAAAAAAATGCATGCAATCTTTAAATTGCGCCAATTACAAAGAGAATAATTGTATATTTTAAATAATTGTATATTTTACAAAAAAATAATCCTGCGGAGGCTAAAAATTAAAAATTAATTAATTTTAAAATTAATTTAAAATTTTTGGTCTTTGTAAATTATTTTTAGAATTAATTTTAAAATTAATTCAATTTTTAACCACCCTATAATATCCATATATTCTTAGCTACATATTATGTAATTTATTACGTATAAGTTTAATTATATCCAATTTTAAGAAATGAAGTTTAACTTCTCAATTTTATTTTTTGTTAAATGTCATTTAATTTATGGCATTATAATTTTCAAAATATTTCAAGTTATGTTTAGTTTCTACCTTCCCGTATTTCTATTCGTATATTTTCCTGCTTGCCCGTATTTTTATTTCTGCGTACCTATTCGCGTAATCCTACCTACTTGTATTCTTATTTACTTATACAAATGTGAAGTAAAATCATAAATATACAATGGATACCTAATTGTGTCCCTAATTGTGTGTTGGTTAAATCTATCGGGATCATTTAACCACAATTATGCAAAATATGGAAAATGTCGAGCAATAATTTGAAAGATACGAACGCTCGCAATTTAATTAGCTTTCAATCGTAATGTGATAATTGTATACTATGTCTCAGAAGGTCAGAAGTATGCATACCTACCTTATTATATTTATATATAGAATGGAACATTATATTTAAACAATTAAATACTTTTAAAGCGCATCACTAACCTACATAGGTTAATGACGCGTTTCAAACAATTAAATATTTTTAGTCATTTTGAGCAAAAACGCTTTAATTGAGCCTTACTTCATCGAAATCGGAGAGGAGTGAGCTTTCCTTCAGATTTACTAAAATAGGAAAAAAAATAGGTAGGGTGCATATTTTTCGGGCTCCCCCGATTGATTATCACTGTCGGAGTCACAACAAAGGTTTTTACCAAGAAAACCGCAAGAAAATATCAAAATTCGGAAAAGGCCCTATTCTTAAGAATTACCTTAAATTTAAATATATCTTAATTTTAATTTCTTAGCGACACGCGTAATTAACTTTTTTGATCAAGAAATACATTAAAGCGATAGGTAGAAAGCAAAAAAGAATTATATCATCAAAGAATGTAAAGATTTTATGTTAACCGTGTTCTAATCAAAATCGTCAATATTATATCTCTATCGCGAATATCTGAATTTGAATACCTACTATGTAGAGTGTAGAAACACGAAACAACCAAAATTTAAATATTACTCGATAAATTGGTCAATAAATTAACGAATAAGCAAATAATTTTTAGTACAATCCGAGTCGCCAACCACGAATCGCGAACCGCGAACCGAACCGCGAACATTAATTTGATCTCTGACGATTGATTTCAAATATTAAGTGAGATATTCAGAATGAATAACGTGAGATCCTAGAGGGACGACAATTTCCTAAGCAATATATTCACGCAATAAGTATAATTGTAATCAATACAATAAGTATCGTTTCATTGTAAAATGTTATTAAAATTATGTTTAAAATGAAATACATTATGTTATGCATTTTCATATAATTGATATAAAAATTATCAACTTTAAGGCATTCCTACATAAAAAATAATTCTGTTCCGCGACAAATATTCACTGAATTTCACGTCATTTTATTTTGTTTTATTTATTGATATAAAGCCAAATTACACACTGGATATGGATAGACTACAAGAGATTAGGATAAAATCGGCGTGTTTGTTATATATAATATTATATAATTACGCGCGAAAGCATTCTCCCATAAGCACAATAAAGCAATAAATAATAAAACTCTATATAGGATGAATTATTCAGCTTAGTCTCATTTAGTCTATCCATTTTGGGGCAACGGATCTGTGACAAGTAATATTTATCAGCATCACTAGACGGGAATAATACATCCGTACAAAATTATCTTTTTAGAAAAAAGGTGAAAAAGGGCGCCAAGTACACGCATAGTAGTGTATATGTATTATGTTGTTACCCTGTTATGTTGTTACCTCGAAAAAAACAAAGTGGTAGTATTATACCTCCAAATAGAGCTTTACCCTGTACATACATACTGTTTATAAAATGCGTAATACTACAAAAAGGCGTGATATCCGTACAAAATTACCTTTTTTTGTTGGAGTAAGGACTAGCGTTAATCAATGCGCTCTTCTTTAGTAGAGTTGATAATAATTCTTTTTCTTTTATTTTATAAACCGCGCCATGCTGTGAATTCTGTTTGCGTTTCTCGCCGTATCGTGGCGCTACTCTTTACATATATATATTGCTTTTTATCCCCCGATTCGGTGCACTCTCGTTTTGTACGCACACTGCGTTGGTTCTGTGAGACATATTATACCGAATAAATACTTTGCCGTATATTACATATAATTAGTGTGTGTGTTCTATCCGAATCTCAGCCCAACATTTTTAAAAAAAGGTAAAAAAAAGCGCCAAATACACGTATAGTAGTGTATATGTTGTTACCTCAAAAAGAAAGAAAGTGCCATGGTAGTATTATACCTCGAAAAAACGTAAGTAACAAGTGGTAGATCTTTATATCTCGAAAAATCTCGAAAAAATCTAAGCAGTAGTATTTTTATTTCCGAAAAATTATAACCCAAGTGATACACGTCACAAAATTATGTTACCTTATCAAAAAGAAGAGTCGCGCTTCAAGTGATCTATGAAAATTACAAAAAAGAAATGATATCTCTTTAAATTAGAGCGCCAATTACAGAGAGAACATGTATATTGCCTCAAAAAATAATTGTTGCACTACTTTGAAAAATCTTTACATTGTGTCAATTAGAAAAGAATGTATGATAACAATTTTATAAGATTAAAAAATTTTATTTAAATTTAACAAGGGAATACAAGATATTTAAATACAAAGTTTACATGTGTATTTTTTAATGGTCACAAAGAATTACAGAGGTAACAGTACAAAATACAAATATTTTAATAAAATATTTAATCCAACGAGGGAATACAATTTGTATTTAAATATAAAGTTTATATATGTATTTTTTAATAGAATAAAAAATTTAATCACAAAGAATTACAGAGGTAATAGTACAAAATAAAAATATTTTATTAAAATACATAAATTTTTCTTGTAAAAAAACTTGGCGCTGCTAGACCTCAAAATTTTAAATAAATAAGAACAACAATAAATAAAAATAATTCAGAGAAAATGCGATGGGAGTAATATTAAATGATTATCAGCGTGGATGTGGGAGTGAGTGATATGGGTGTGCGTGACGACGCGGACGGCGGATAATGCGGCTTATAATTAAGTATAGAATAAGTTTATTTATTTATTTAAAATTTTGAGGTCTAGCGCGCAGCGCCAAGTTTTTTTACAAGAAAAATTTATGTATTTTAATAAAATATTTTTATTTTGTACTATTACCTCTGTAATTCTTTGTGATTAAATTTTTTATTCTATTAAAAAATACATATATAAACTTTATATTTAAATACAAATTGTATTCCCTCGTTGGATTAAATATTTTATTAAAATATTTGTATTTTGTACTGTTACCTCTGTAATTCTTTGTGACCATTAAAAAATACACATGTAAACTTTGTATTTAAATATCTTGTATTCCCTTGTTAAATTTAAATAAAATTTTTTAATCTTATAAAATTGTTATCATACATTCTTTTCTAATTGACACAATGTAAAGATTTTTCAAAGTAGTGCAACAATTATTTTTTGAGGCAATATACATGTTCTCTCTGTAATTGGCGCTCTAATTTAAAGAGATATCATTTCTTTTTTGTAATTTTCATAGATCACTTGAAGCGCGACTCTTCTTTTTGATAAGGTAACATAATTTTGTGACGTGTATCACTTGGGTTATAATTTTTCGGAAATAAAAATACTACTGCTTAGATTTTTTCGAGATTTTTCGAGATATAAAGATCTACCACTTGTTACTTACGTTTTTTCGAGGTATAATACTACCATGGCACTTTCTTTCTTTTTGAGGTAACAACATATACACTACTATACGTGTATTTGGCGCTTTTTTTTACCTTTTTTTAAAAATGTTGGGCTGAGATTCGGATAGAACACACACACTAATTATATGTAATATACGGCAAAGTATTTATTCGGTATAATATGTCTCACAGAACCAACGCAGTGTGCGTACAAAACGAGAGTGCACCGAATCGGGGGATAAAAAGCAATATATATATGTAAAGAGTAGCGCCACGATACGGCGAGAAACGCAAACAGAATTCACAGCATGGCGCGGTTTATAAAATAAAAGAAAAAGAATTATTATCAACTCTACTAAAGAAGAGCGCATTGATTAACGCTAGTCCTTACTCCAACAAAAAAAGGTAATTTTGTACGGATATCACGCCTTTTTGTAGTATTACGCATTTTATAAACAGTATGTATGTACAGGGTAAAGCTCTATTTGGAGGTATAATACTACCACTTTGTTTTTTTCGAGGTAACAACATAACAGGGTAACAACATAATACATATACACTACTATGCGTGTACTTGGCGCCCTTTTTCACCTTTTTTCTAAAAAGATAATTTTGTACGGATGTATTATTCCCGTCTAGTGATGCTGATAAATATTACTTGTCACAGATCCGTTGCCCCAAAATGGATAGACTAAATGAGACTAAGCTGAATAATTCATCCTATATAGAGTTTTATTATTTATTGCTTTATTGTGCTTATGGGAGAATGCTTTCGCGCGTAATTATATAATATTATATATAACAAACACGCCGATTTTATCCTAATCTCTTGTAGTCTATCCATATCCAGTGTGTAATTTGGCTTTATATCAATAAATAAAACAAAATAAAATGACGTGAAATTCAGTGAATATTTGTCGCGGAACAGAATTATTTTTTATGTAGGAATGCCTTAAAGTTGATAATTTTTATATCAATTATATGAAAATGCATAACATAATGTATTTCATTTTAAACATAATTTTAATAACATTTTACAATGAAACGATACTTATTGTATTGATTACAATTATACTTATTGCGTGAATATATTGCTTAGGAAATTGTCGTCCCTCTAGGATCTCACGTTATTCATTCTGAATATCTCACTTAATATTTGAAATCAATCGTCAGAGATCAAATTAATGTTCGCGGTTCGGTTCGCGGTTCGCGATTCGTGGTTGGCGACTCGGATTGTACTAAAAATTATTTGCTTATTCGTTAATTTATTGACCAATTTATCGAGTAATATTTAAATTTTGGTTGTTTCGTGTTTCTACACTCTACATAGTAGGTATTCAAATTCAGATATTCGCGATAGAGATATAATATTGACGATTTTGATTAGAACACGGTTAACATAAAATCTTTACATTCTTTGATGATATAATTCTTTTTTGCTTTCTACCTATCGCTTTAATGTATTTCTTGATCAAAAAAGTTAATTACGCGTGTCGCTAAGAAATTAAAATTAAGATATATTTAAATTTAAGGTAATTCTTAAGAATAGGGCCTTTTCCGAATTTTGATATTTTCTTGCGGTTTTCTTGGTAAAAACCTTTGTTGTGACTCCGACAGTGATAATCAATCGGGGGAGCCCGAAAAATATGCACCCTACCTATTTTTTTTCCTATTTTAGTAAATCTGAAGGAAAGCTCACTCCTCTCCGATTTCGATGAAATAACCCAGATAACAAAATGCCCGCAAAGTGAGCTCACGACGCGTGCACGTCGTGCGGATAATTTGCACGGCGTGCACTCATGGTGTTAGACAGATGCGTCCTCAAATGATGCTCATATGACTCGCACGCGTGAGTGCCGCATGCATGCGAGTCATATGAGCATCAATTGCTCTCACCTTGTACCCTACTTTTTAATATAAATATAATATATGTACTATTACAGTGTTATAAAAACGTTAAATTAAAGAAGACCAAATATATATATTTATTTATAAACATTTTTATTTCAAAATTTGCACACGTGAGTGCCGCATGCGTGCGGCTCATATGAGCATCAATTGCTCTCACATATATTATACATACATATATATACGCTCTCTAGATATATCTATGTGTATATATATATATATATATATATATGTATATACATAGATAAATAATTTTAAATAAGATGTTAACAAAAGCAACTTAATACTTAGCTTACAAACACGGTTCACGACAGTTTTCAACGTAGCGAATGGTGCAGTACAATGCGGTTGAATTGTTAAAGACGAGAGTTTTCTCTATTGTAAAAAGTATATGACGCAGCAGGGTCGAGAAGAGCGACAACTTGTAGGGTAACTTCAACGTAAATTCACCCCTGAACGTGGAGGCGTACGCCCCAATGACCCCACAGAATAATCCGTAATGAATTCCTAATGGACCTATGTCTAATTAATTTACTACATTAATTTGATGCCTCAAAGGAGATGGTATGCACGTACGCTAATATTATACATATAAATATATAATAATTATATTATATATATATATATATATAATATCCATGATGTATTCTTGTTCTTCTAAATCCTCCTCTTTTTCGTTCTTCGCGTCATGACAAACATCTTTCTCCTCGTCTTCCGCGGTGCAAACCTCAGCTTCTCCCTTTGCAAGTTTGTCTACAAAAACAATTTATTAATTTAAAAATCTCTTCAAAATTATTTCGAAAAGAAACATTTTCTTTCAATCTTCTTTCTTCATTACCTTTCTTTTTATTTTTTTGTTGTTCCTCGCATTGAACGGCATTCTTCATGTGTTATAAACGCAGTGCTCGTCGTATTCTATGCAAGACGGGAATTCTTTTAGACAAGGGAAGCAGCGAGGATGCAAAAAGTTTTTCAATTGTTGATGCTTTTCGCTCTTTCTATGCGTAGACAAGGTTCCGTAAAAGTTCAGATCGCACAGATCGGTGGACTCATGCCTCTCGGAGGTGTATTGCAATTGTGTGTATTGTGATTGTGTGTAGTTCTTCCTTGTGCTCCTCCATTAAATCCGCCAACCTGGAAAACAAAAAAAAGTTAGAGAATTAGAAATGAATTCGTTATTTCTATCGAAAATCAAGAAACTTAGGTATATAACAAATTAGTTTACTCTTTTACATCTCGTAGAGTTAATTCGAGCTTTACCTTTCGTTTAATTATCCGATTCGTATTCGGTCATCTCCTCTGATGTGCACTTTTCATCATCGGTTCCATCGTCTTCGGGATCCTGCTCTTCTGTTACTATTGCATTCTTTTTAATTCTGTTACGAATTCTCTGCTTTGCCGCACGCAAAACCTCTTGCATGTCTATTTTAAATTCCATTTTGCTCTCTGGCCCTTTGAAGAACGGACAATTTTGAGCTGCAACTGAAAGATAAAAATGAACATTTGTAAAGTTACACTACAAGGCTAATTCACCAATAAATTTTCGTAGTCGTTTTTCTTAGTTCCTTTTTTACAAAAATGTTTGTTTACAAAAACAATGTTTTAATGTCTTTTTACAAAAACAAACCTTGTTTGTTTACAAAAATCAACGAAAAAAAGAAGTGAGAAAACCGTGTGAAAATTCATACTGTAGATTTTAATGAGTTAACCAATGGACAACATTTTGGTACAACTCCAGTTATTTGCCATTTGATATAAACAAATAAAAATTGAGTCGAAATTTTTCATTGGAATATGTAAAAGAATTTTTGCAACGATTGGTTGTATATTATATAAAAAATGTCTTACGATATAGGATATTGGCAATTTTTGTATCGCCAAAATTTCTTGACTCAGCACCACCAGACCACGTAAACTTATTAACCAACTCGTCAGTCATAATCTCCTTTAGAGAGGAATGTAAAAAGTCACGCAATTTTGAGCCTCCTAAACTTTTCAAATGATGATACTAAAATAATAAAATAATGTATGTTTCAATATTGTATCCATCAGGTAAAAATCAAGTAACTAATAAATATCTATTTCATTATACATATAATATAGAGATAATAAGAGAATATACACACACACACACACACAGACACACACACACACACACACACACACACACACACACACAATAAATCGAGTTATAATATATGTTTTATATCGAAAAAGGACATTGTAAACCTACTTATAAAACGGCAGGTTATACGGCGTTGAAATTATAAAGAGTAATCCATACATTTCAATTACATATTGAGAAATTATAGTAGGTATTATAGATGCAATGGATTCATTAATAATTAAGCTACTCACCATTTTCTTACGCGCACTTCTTTGGGAGTCGCTTTCCATTTCATCGAATTGGTCTAGCGTATTGAGCGGAAAGCCCTCGAGCGGTTCGTTAAAGCTTCTGGTTACATTTACTTCGCCTACTTTCTGCAGTAACCCTTCCTGCAGTATCTGTTGACCTTGCTGCATCAATTGCTCATGCCCTTCGAGTAGTTCATTCATTTTTTTTTTCTAGTACCCTACAAATTTTATACAATAATTAAAAGTATTACACTATAAGTATATTATACAAATATTAAAATTACAATCTGCGTAAAGCTCAAGGTCCTGATTCCGAAAAAGGTTTGGCTATCAAAGAATTACTCGTTAATCATAGATCTAAAAAAAACAACTGCTTTACAGTGTAGCATAAAAAAAGAACATATTAACCACATCACAAAACAGTAATACGAAAAATTCATAGTTATAATACATTATTTTTACAATTGATTATTTACATGAAAGGCTGAATTTAACACATTTCAAATATTTCCATATGTTACTCACGTTAATCTTTCAAGGATTTCATTTGAGTTACGTGAATCTACCGTATCAGTAATCGAGGCGGCACTGTTAACTTTCGAAGAGGTAAGATTCGTCTCTTTCGGAGAATTAAGTGATATATCTATATTATCCATGCTGTGCTTGTATTCACGACCGTGAATTGGAGAGTCTAATCCGGGAGAGAACTCATCCGAAACAGGCAATGTTTCTTTCCTGAACAAAAAAATATAAAAAAACATGAGTAAAATTGTTACTAAAATAAAAAGTATGTTTGTTAAGTATTTATTGCTTCTATTTTATATTTATATTATATTGCCGCTTATCAAGTAAAAATTTCAAATTTACTTTACGTTTACTGTTAAAGTTTACAGTTAAATTAAATTTATTATTAATGAGAGAGAGCGAGACAGAGAGAGAGAGAGAGAGAGAGAGCCAGAGAGAGAGAGAGAGAGAGAGAAAGAGCTAGTGAAAATAGCCTAGTCAAAATGATGTCAAAGTGACATCAAATTGGCGAGGATTGTACACGTCATTATGATAATGTTTTTACCACGAGTCGCAATGAAGCCTTGAGAATCAGATTTTGTCAGTAAGTGTATGATAATGTCTCATCCGGAAACTCCGGATCCCAAAAACCTTTAAAAAAATTATATTTATTATATATATATATATTATATATATATATATATATATATATATATATATATATATAACAGAAAAAAGTGATAATCAAATAAAATATTATATTAAATAAAATATTATACCTTCTGGTGTATTTGGTCGCTCATATTGGCGTCGATGTCGCGAGCATTGATTCTTCCGTTTTTGTATTTCTTCTTCTGACAATGACAACATCTTGTAATACTAAAAATCAAATATCATAAATTACTTTTTTATGACAAAAATATTTATATTTTTTTATTTTTCTTTATATGTGTGTTATATATATATATATATATATATATTAATATATCTTATATAACTATATACTATTAATATTGCATTACTTCTCTGCATTCCCAGCAATCCTGGCCCTTTAACTTTGCTCTGTCAGCTTTACATCGCATGTTAAGCTGCTTTGGAATGTCCTTCCTTTTTGACCATCTGTAAACAATGTTTTCATTAGATACATAAAAGCAACTTACATTACCACAATTGTTAAGTAATATTTACACATTAAACTTATCCAGTTACCTCTTTTTCTTAAGTGGCTTGTTTTCTGTGTCATCCAAATTGAAATTATCCATGTTATTTCTATTCGCAGTTTGTTCTGCAGGCAGATAAAATGTTTCGTCTTCGATATCGGTCTTGTTATGCACTTTTATTGGTAAAAGATAACTTGTGTTAACTTTATCTTTCAATATACTAACATTTTCCATTTCCATTTCAAGGCAGTGGATATTTATGAGACATGACATTTTTACGTGTAATATTCTTATATTCTTAACCTGATACACACGTCAACATATATCTAACCATATATTAAGCCTTGTGTACACGATACTAGAAATCGGTCCGAGTTTTGGTTTAAGCCAATCAACTTGCAGCTCTTACAGAAAAGCAGCAGTTTCATTGGTTTAAACCGAAACTCGGACCGATTTCTAGTATCGTGTACACAAGGCTTTATATATACATGTAATTCGATACAAATTCGATACAATTTTCAAAGATCCATTACTTCAAATAAAATATGATTCATGACTCACCGATACGATGTGCAGCAGCGGAGTTGTAGACTACGTTGTCAAATATTCAAATTATAGCAATGTCAAGAATAATTAATTATTTCAAATGATGGTTATGCGGTCTAACAATTATTATTATAGCAAAAGCTCGAGGATAAGTCAATCAATCAATAATAGTAAATCTGCAATCAATAATAGTAATAATAGTTATTTATCTCTTTTCTATTTTCTTTAATTTTAGTATCGAGCAAGACCGAGCAAAACGAGTATATAAGAATGCCTCTTCGTATATGTAACCGATCGTCGTATATATATATTTATATAAATAATCCTACTAACCTCACGCAACTGGCGTTGATCGATTAGCGATTAGCTCGATCCTCCTCCTTACGTCGGCGACGAGGGGCGAATGGCGAGACGCGGACAGGCGTGTCCGCGCGCGACCGGCCGGTCGATTATGGCGGTGGATTCAAAATTCACACCGCCAGACGGATAGGCAAGGCTCGAGGATAAGCCAGGAAGGCGTGGATGGCCCGTGAAGGCAGAAATGGGTACACGGGAACTTATATTGTTTAAGCACTCGCGGGATACAGAGCACGCGGAGCACGCGAAATGTTACCGCGAGGACATTCGGATTACGAAGGACGACAAATGACAATCCAGCCGCTGCTGCCAAGCGAGTCACGTAGGCGGGCGAACAATGAAAGCACGCGGGGTCGCTTAGGCGTGATTATCACACCGTGCATGCACGAACGCATCATGCTCGCTTCACGAAGTGATTTTGGCATACGTACCCGAATTTATACGTATTTGTAACGTTTTTGCCATTTTATCTGATATTTAAATATTATTTTTATATGTAGTGCGATCTTTTACGATAAATATTATAAATTCATCATCAATTATATATTAATCGTAAAAGATCGCACTATATCATCATGTGTGTGTTCAATATGCCATCACGTGTGTGTAATCACTATCCCATCACGTGTGCGTAATCACTGTACCATCACACGTGTAATCACACGTGATGGCATAGTGCGACCTTCTATACGCGCACGTATGCCAAAATCACTTCGTGAAGCGAGCATGATGCGTTCGTGCATGCACGGTGTGATAATCACGCCGTGAAGGCAATATGACCCCGCACGAATTGTTATCTGGGAAGGCTCAATTAAAGCGTTTTTGCTCAAAATGACTAAAAATATTTAATTGTTAGAAACGCGTCATTAACCTATGTAGGTTAGTGATGCGCTTTAAAAGTATTTAATTGTTTAAATATAATGTTCCATTCTATATATAAATATAATAAGGTAGGTATGCATACTTCTGACCTTCTGAGACATAGTATGCAATTATCACATTACGATTGAAAGCTAATTAAATTGCGAGCGTTCGTATCTTTCAAATTATTGCTCGACATTTTCCATATTTTGCATAATTGTGGTTAAATGATCCCGATAGATTTAACCAACACACAATTAGGGACACAATTAGGTATCCATTGTATATTTATGATTTTACTTCACATTTGTATAAGTAAATAAGAATACAAGTAGGTAGGATTACGCGAATAGGTACGCAGAAATAAAAATACGGGCAAGCAGGAAAATATACGAATAGAAATACGGGAAGGTAGAAACTAAACATAACTTGAAATATTTTGAAAATTATAATGCCATAAATTAAATGACATTTAACAAAAAATAAAATTGAGAAGTTAAACTTCATTTCTTAAAATTGGATATAATTAAACTTATACGTAATAAATTACATAATATGTAGCTAAGAATATATGGATATTATAGGGTGGTTAAAAATTGAATTAATTTTAAAATTAATTCTAAAAATAATTTACAAAGACCAAAAATTTTAAATTAATTTTAAAATTAATTAATTTTTAATTTTTAGCCTCCGCAGGATTATTTTTTTGTAAAATATACAATTATTTAAAATATACAATTATTCTCTTTGTAATTGGCGCAATTTAAAGATTGCATGCATTTTTTTTTAAATACATGTTACTTAGGTTGAATAAGGTAACACAACTTTGTGATATAACAATTTATTTATTAAGAAAAATATTAAAGCTACTATCACTTGTGTGTTGTTTAACAACATATACGTGGCGCCTTTTTTTTTTAATTTTTTTAAAAAGATAATTTTGTACAATTAATTCTGAAATCTCGAAACCTTACTCCATCAAAAGTATTAATAAAATTAGTTTTACAAATCTGTACTAATATTGAAACGTCTACTTGGCGTTATAGTATTGTAGTAGCATATTAACTTTATTGTAAGAATATTTGTACACATTCAATGTTACAATTTAAAAGATGGGAAAGAGAGAGAAATAAAGAGGGAGAAAGGGAAAAAGAAGAGTTATAATATGTCATGTGCAAATATATAAATGTTAATTTATTTTAAATAATTGATTCTTATTTTATAAGCGAAAGTCTCTCAACAAGTCTTTCATTCTTAAAATATTCATTAACATTACAGCGTTTGTTGCGGTCGTGCACGACTACGCGAATATACGAATATGCGAACATGCGATTGTAATATTACACTTATGTGCACACATGCACAATATTAATATAATTATAAGGCGGCATAATATCAGACGTTTTCGGCGCTTGTGATCTCGGTCCGTGGCTTCCGCTATCTCCGTCTCTTTCACATCAAAACAAGTCATAGCGGTTGACGAATAGCTTGATTGATCGGGACGAGCGAATCAGTGGGCGGATCTAGGATCCACCAATCGAGAAAATTTAATATTTCAACAACGCAGGAGCGGAGGGTGCGGATACCGCGGAAAATGAGTCAGTTAGTCAGAGACGGTCGAAGGACATAGTCCACAATCGAACACAATTTCGTAAATTCATTCGAAGAGCAGTCGTGATCCGAGTCGTTTCTGAGGCGTTGTCGCGATCCGAGCATAAACGCGATCCCGAAACGACGTCGAGACGTTGTCACGAGTGCGTGCATTAGACGCGGTGTCGCGAGATCACGAGCGCATTATAGTGCATCTCAACGTGTACGGACATGTAAACTTGTATTTGAGTAGAGAAATAAATAACATATAAAACCACGACGTAAATCGTAGAAAATTTACGACGATACAGAACAGCGTTATTGCTATCCGGGCGTGATGACGCATTAAAAGAACATATGTTAGATCAGGGATTACCGTACGTGTGACGTTTAAAACATTTAATTATATCGTGAATATAAGCTATTTACAATTATTCTCTATCACAATATTCAAAAGCGAAAATTTCTTCGACCGTATGCTTTTAATTTTTTGCTTCCCTTATGTTTGAAATAGACATATGTGTGCGTAATTGCGACAACGATCTAGGTCTACCCAGGACTCTAGGTCTACCTTAATAGCCTGCCGTTTCGTTCATTCATTTTGAACGTCAAAATTCTAATGTATCTTATAAAATGGCGATATTTTACAGATTGTATTACATTTGGTTTCGTAACCCGGAGTCTGCATTTCCGCTCGTCCATACATATCGTTTTTCATCTTTCAGAAATCTTCGAAACCGACCGCAGAGATCGGTCACATCGAACAAAAATCATGCTGGATATTTTAAAATATTTCAAAAGGCAGTTGTTTGATGATATCGAATTTCTTTTGTATAAATATCTATATCAAAATATTAATTAACAATTCTCCTAAAGGCTTCCATTGCTCGTGATGTATGATCGGTACGAGTGCCGGAAAGAAAATGATTTCTCCGTCATGGCGGGGGGAGGGGGTGGGGTGAGTGGGGGAGTGGGGTGGGGAGAGGGCAGCCAATTAGAACGCGCCATTTTCGGGGTAGCCAGGTGACGGATAGGGAAAGGGGTATAAATAGCAGCATCGACTGCGGAGCTATCATTATCTTTTAGGCTCTCGAAGGCTACAGGTCACAGATCAGGAGCAATGGAAGCCTTTAGGAGAATTATTTCATATTTTGATGTATTTGTACAAAAGAAATTGGATATCATTAGGCAGCTGCCTTTTGAAATATCCGACATGATTTTTGGCATGTTGGACAATCGGTCTCTCCGGTCGGCTTCAACGGTGTCTGAAGCATGGGAAACTATAGCTATGGATGAATTACATGTTGACAGAATATGTTGTTTAATTTAGAAAATATAATTATAAAAGAGGAATGATAAGGCGATAGAGATTCAGCGCGTAGCATGTAGCATGATTCTTATGCGCGGTTAAATATGGGTAGATGATACATTATTATAGTTGCAACGAAATTATACAGGGTAACATAAAAGTTCTCGGAATTTTTTTGAAAACGTTAAGCAGTTGCAAATCGGTATAATTATAAATAAAACATCTACATTTTAAACAAAACCATTAAACTTTACTAGAAAATTAATAATAAAATTAAACAAAGAAAATTACAATAAATGCTTAATATTGTTTTCTCTGGTTTTAATACATATTCGAACCCACTTAAAAAAATTTGTCATGATGGTTGCGCACTGCCGGATGATAATTTCATTCCATGCAGGCACATCGCAGTCACTTTGAGGGACTCCGTTGATTTAAACTATTTAAATAAGCGAAGATCTAGAAATCTTCAAGATAAACCGCACGGAAAAGTCCATCGGGTGATCAAATCCGGCGAGTTCGGCGGCCAAACGTCCTTGCCTTGACAACCGGCGGGAAACAGCTTTACACGAAATAAAAGTGTGTTACATTACGGATTTCTCTGTACGTTAGCATAACTCCAAGTTTACGGACATATTTAAAATATATGATCGACACTTAATATAATGTAACGTGTTACGAATTTCTTGTGCGGAAAGCCTAATCTTTCCGCTACGGCAGAGATTAGCCGCCGTCGCTGTATGCGACAACGAGCCACGAATGTATACATACACTTTACTGCGGATAGATTCTGTTATCTCGTCGTACTTTGATGCGATTTATTAATTTTTATATTCGACTTATTTTAAACTAATAAAAAAAATTCATAGCACAGAAAATTAAAATATTTGAACATAAGTTTTTAACAAAAAATTTTATTTATATTTAAATATAAAGTTTATTTTCAATAAAATAAAAGAGTGAATCATGAAGAATTACAGAGGTTACAGTACAAAATACAAATATTTTTATAAAATATTTAAACCCAATAATATCTACGGGATATATTCCAACAATTGATAAAGGCAATGTTCAATGCCTTGAGTCTCTTATTAACTCACCGAGTTATCTTGTTAAAACGTTAGAAAATTCATAGAATGCAAATCATATGAATGCAAAAATACAAATATTTTTATAAAATATTTAAACCCAATAATATCTACGGGATATATTCCAACAACTGATAAAGGCAATGTTCAATGCCTTGAGTCTCTTATTAACTCACCGAGTTATCTTGTTAAAACGTTAGAAAATTCATAGAATGCAAATCATACTGTCATACAATGTGACGGTAGTTCTGAAGATGAAACATTTATGGAAGATTTGCAACTTCTTGCAGAATACGATAATGTGGAAAATGCAGAAAACGTTGAGGCACTAAATAAATATGATCAAAGTGCTGTTGCATTTTTTGCTGGATATATATATATATATATATATATATATATATATATATACCCATGTGCGAATGTCGGACTTCTGCCAGAGTTGTCCGCATGGCCCAGAAGTGGCACAATATTGGCTGCCAAGACTTGATGAGTGGTACTGCCCCAGTACGGATAAACCGCTAGATCTGTGCCAGTCTCGGTGACCAGTACTCCCATACAACCATATTCTGTTTCGAGGCGAGTCTCGTCTCAGTACTGACCGTGTATAAGGCCAGAAATTATATTGATCTACGGCCGAAAGTCGGCTCAGTACTGGGGATATATTGGGTCAACTTAGAAAATTTTCGCTCGGGACCGGAGGTAACAACCGCGCGAAAGCAATACGCCTTGAGGGGACTTAACTTTTTGCTCGAGCAGCGCCGGAGGTAACGACCGCGGCGCGGAAGCAATACGCCTTGAGGGGACTTAACTTTTTGCTCGAGCAGCGCCGGAGGTAACGACCGCGGCGCGGAAGCAACACGCCGCGAGGGAACTTTTCGCTAGAGCCCACGCCGGAGGTAACGACCGCGTTCGTGCCTCTCGGTTACAAGTACCCCGAATTATGGTGTCATTCGTCTCGCTTCGCGTCTCGCCTCCGGCGCCCGTAAGCGACCGTGCGTAAGACCGTGTGTCGCCGATCGTTCGGCCGGCCGGTTGGGTACTATAAAGGTTCGGTGCGCTCGGCGAGCCGAGCGACACGAGCGATACGTACAGACGTGCAAACGCGTTTCGCTTGTCCGTACGAATGTGTAAAACGTTTGTGGATAACGTACACGAAAGAGGCACGTACGACGAAGTCGATGCGGGGAGCATCGTTTCCCAATCATATTTTGTTCCGAGGCGAGTCTCGTCTCAGTACTGACCGTGTATAAGGCCAAAAATGATATTGATCTACGGTCGAAAGTCGACTCAGTACTGGGGACGTATTGGGTCGACTTAGAAAATTTTCGCTCGGGACCGGAGGTAACAATCGCGCGAAAGCAACACGCCGCAAGGGGATTTAGAAAGCTTTTTGCTCGAGCGGCACCGGAGGTAACGACCGCGGCACGCCGCGAGTGATATGGCAATCAGTGTTGTCCTCGTACTAGTACTCTGTGTCGGGCCAAAGTTGACGCCAAAAGTTGGCCTAATACTGGCAATCAGTGTTGTCCCCGTACTAGTACTCTGTGTCGGGCCAAAGTTGGCGCCAAGACTGGGACCCGTGTTATCATTCCGACATTGTCTCAGTAATGATCCTGATCTTAGCTTGTACTGGCCCAGAATCGTCAGCCAGTACTGGTAATTCTGGCACCAGTACCAACCCAGCACTGAGCCTTTTTGAAATTCGCACATGGGGCGTCCTCTCGGCTTCGCCTCGAGCACGATGGCGCGCAGTTCAGGGCTCTCAAACTTTCTGCCCGTGTAGTGTATACTATTTTTCTTGCTGCCTGGTCGAAAGTACGGAAGAATGACATGTGTGTGTTGAAGATATTGATGCCTGCCCCGACATTTGCGGCACGAGCGAAGCGAGTGCTGCTGGTCGGGGGCAGGCAAGGTGTCAGTTTGCACTATCAATTGTGCTTCCGCATCAAAGTTTTTGGTGACTTCTTCCTCATCTGTTGACTCGCCAGATGATGGTTCGTGCATTTTTTTATTTTTATTTTTATTACACTAATCACAATCACTTTCTGAATAGAATTTACTAATAAATTATCATTGACTAACTGTAAACAAATTTTTAGGTTATACGAGTGAAAGTAAAAGTAGAGGTTGGGGCGATGTGAATTGGGTTTGTGGTAATATTGTGGTAGGGATCTTGTCATATATTGAGTGCCAGTGCACGCAACTAAGTTTTTACTCCCGCTATTCTAGATGGCGCGCATGTAGTTTAACCAAGGCATAAAAATGAGACTTTCTGCCGTGGAACCGGGGCCGAAAGTACGTACTTTCGACCGAGGTAGTAAGAAAAAATATTATTATCTAATTCTTTAAATTATGAATTTTTCGCACTTTATTCGCAAAACATAAAAATTAAAAAAACTTTTATTTCTGTCACAGTAGTATTCTACAATGGTTCATGATTTCCGCATTATTCAATAAGTTCCTTTGTGTCATCATATATGTAGCTCTCAAAATACGAACAGCGTTCGAGCTTGGCGAGCTGATCTCCGAGAGTAAAATAACGTCGTGTCGATTTGCGACTAGGTCTTGAAAAGTTCGCTCGCCGAGAGCTGCGATTCATTCTCCGTTATAGGTACTCTTTAGGAATATGTCCATTTGCGAGAATCAATCTCGAGAGCTACTCTCGAGAGTTTTACTCGCAGGTGGACACGCACCATTAAAGTTATTCTAACATAAACAAAAGTTGGTAATTATGCAGTATAGGGGAAGCACCTCCGATGACCTTGACCTTGACATATGTTGTCAAGGTCACCCTCCTGAGTGACCTTCAGAAGGTTTTAGCCGTCGCTCGTTTTTCATTAAAAAGTCATAAACAAAAAATTTTTCGAAAATATAGCAGTTATTTTAAGTACTGAGAGGCATAAACGACTAATATTACGTTTTTCTTTAAAGCAGAGAATACTTTATTTCGCGAGAAAGTCGCTGCTTTACCAAAACACAACATTTAAAGCAGTAAATTGTTGATAAATTGAAATTTTTTTGTTAAAACAGAGAATACTTTATTTTGCGAAAAAATCGCTGTTTTACCAAAACACAACATTTAAAGCAGTAAATCGTACCTATGTAGGTTAGTGACGCGCTTTAAAAGTATTTAAGTGTTTAAAGCGCGTCAACTAACCTATATATGCACCTATATATCCTATATTTTCCAAACTTTTTTTGTTAATAACTTTTTAACGAGTAGCGAGCGACGGCTAAAACCTTCTGAAGGTCACTCGTGGTCATGACCTTGACAACATATATCAAGGTCATTGAAATCGGTGAGGTCGCCAAACCTTTTTTTGTTAATAACTTTTTAATAAAAAACGAGCGACGGCTAAAACCTTCTGAAGGTCACTCAGGAGGGTGACCTTGACAACATATGTCAAAGTCAAGGTCATCGGAGGTGCTTCCCCTATACTGCATAATTACCCAAAAGTTAAAGTAAAGCTTGTGGTAAACCTCGTAAACTTTGACATGCAAAATAATTAAATTTACTAAAATTAAATGTTTCTATTACACATAATTCAAGCTAAACTAATTAATATTATCTAAGGCGTAAGACGCTATTATACGGCTATGCCTATGCAATACGTGTGCTACCTACTGTTACTACGTTTACGCGAGCGCGTTACTTCTGTAGTAACTTACGATAATTCACTCGTTTACGCGTAGTAAATTATTGTAAGTTATTACAAAATCTCGTTTACGCGAAAGAATTATCGTAAGTTTAGTATGGGCTGGCTCTAATACTTTTTCGCCGCAGTGTATAACATCTGTCGCTCGACGTACGCCGCGCCGCGCCGCGCACCGCTCGCCGCTCGTCTCTCGACCCCCACCGCACGCCGCGCGCCGGGCACCGTGCCAGCCCAGCCAGCCGCCGCGGAGGCCCGCCTCTATCGCTCCTTGTGCGCTCATTCGCTCAGACGTTTTATTTAATAACTCGTTAACTATTGCGAATTTTGCAAAATGGTACGAGACTTTTCTTTTCAGTTTGACTCAATCTACCCCCCCTATTCGGGTGGTTACTTTTATTTCGAACACCCTATATAATATACATACATACATACATACATACATACATACATACATACATACATACATACATACATACATATATACATATATTTAAATAAATATTTATAAATGTAACGTAACGCATCGTCTGTAAGAAATACGCTCGTATCGTAATATTCGTTTGTCAACAATCGCGGTACTTTCGCTAGAACATTAGACTCTACTACGTTCGTATCAACCGTTCGCCAGAACACGTCTGAACACGCTAAGGCGCCCCTCCTCCGCAGGGCCTCCCCACTCGTCGTCCTTCCGTTACGCCGCCGTCCCGCTGGCGCGCTTCTGCTGATTTTTCCTTCCTGGACACCTTCGCGTGCCCATAGCCAGCATTTTCTTACATTCGGCCTTCCTGCTTTGATGTTTGTCCTCAGACATCCCCTGCTAACGATCGCCTTAGTTGCTGCTCCAATGTCACTTATGTTGATAGTATTGGCACTGTACGACATAAACAATGTAAGATACTTCTTGACAATGCATTGCAATGCATATTTTGCAAAAGACTCGAAAGAACATTGAAACAAAAAGAACTTCGTATGAAAAAACAACAACAAAGTAAAAGAATTCGATTAACACTATCTCCGAGAAAGCAAACGAAGCTTCTTAAACTAAGAGAGAAACATCATGTAGCTCTTAGAGCCAAAAGATGAGCCCAAAAAAGTACTTTAAAAATGAAAAATAATCTGGAAGAAAGTCGGAGAGCTATGGCTAAAATAAATAGTCAATCACTTAATGAAATGCTAGCAAAAAGCAATATACCAAAACATCAATGCATTGCAATTACAGAAATTTTATCATCGGCAAATTCGAAAAATAAATATGGAAGAAAATATTCGGAAGAGTGGATGCTCCTGTGCATGTTGATGCATATGCGGTCGCCGACGTCATATAATTTTTTGCGAAGCAACGAAATCTTGCCTCTACCATGCGTACGTACTATTTGAAGGTAAATCATATTATTATTATGTTTAATAGAAAACAAATATTAATTACACTTTGTTCTGTGTGTGTGTATTGTTCACAACTTTTCAATAATAATTATATTGTTACAGGTACCTTTCTGTTATTGACTCAACGTGTGAATTTGATCCTAAATTTTTTGAACTGTTAAAAACAACATTTCAGCAAAAAGAAATTTTGGAACGTCATGGAGTTATCCTATTTGATGAAATCTCTACTCGAGAAAGTATTTCTGTCGACTCAAAAAATTTGACATATAAAGGTCTTATTGATTTCGGTGAGGATGGATTTCAATCGACTGATGTCACAGAAAAAGCTAACCATGGATTGGTTCTAATGTTCCAAGCACTTCATGCAAAGTATACGCAGCCTATTGCAGTTTTTGCATCAAGAGGTCCGGTGACAGGAACAAATCTGTCTCTTATAATTGTGAAAGCAATTACATTGCTGGAAAAGGCTGGTGCTCATATACACGGAGTGATATGTGATGGTGGTTCAACAAACAGAAAGTTTTGGACGGAAATGGGTGTTACAGGAAAAATGGGAAACGTAAAAAATTACTTTAAACATCCTACAGAAGAAGGCCGGAAAGTCTACGTTTTTTCTGATACGCCTCACCTGATCAAAACGATTCGAAACCGCCTGTACAATAAGTGTACATTGCAGGTAAGAGAGAGTAAATGAAAGTAATTGAAATATATATATATATATATATATATTTTTTTTTTCATTTATTTATTTATTTATTTATAAATATATCTTTCTCTTATTCTATTTTGAAATTTTTGTACTGGTAGAGATAGACCCTGCCGAACCGCCAATTTCTTGGAAATATTTCAATATGTTGCACACTAAAGACAAGGATTTACAAGCTGAATATCGGGTATGCCCTAAAATCAGCAAAAATCATCTCGATTTGAATAATGCGGCAAAAATGAGAGTTCGACTGGCTGTTCAGGTACAACTTGTTTTGTAACCTAACATTTATTTTTTAATTTGCCCAGGTTTTCTGAAATATACAACTTTATTGGTATTCATAAAATCTAAATCAATTTAACTATATTTATTCCAGATTTTTTCAGCAAATCTGTAGCGAAAGGACTGCGATATTATAAGAAATATTACCCTAAAGAATTTGAAGACTGCGAACCGACTGCAGCTTTCTGCGAATGGGTAAATGACATGTTTGATGCGTTGAATCGAAAGCAGCCACAAAATGGGTTAATACCGAACAACACCGATTTTAAAGTAAATTTCTAGACATTATTTACTTGTGTGTGTGTGTGTGTGTGTGTGTGTGTGTTGTGTTAGCTGTTGCAAATTTCCTTCAGTTGAATTTTCTGTGCCACGTTAAGAAAGTAATATGCACAAATAGAAGAAAAAAATAGCTAAAAATTATTTAAGGAATTTTTTATCTATTTCTTTTACTACATTGATATTAATGTTACACGAATAATATGTTTGGTTTTTTTTCAGGTTCTGGAAGACGCTTTACAGCGATTAAACGAATGGGAAAGAAAGGTGCAACTATCTATACTTCCTGAGTCGTCATTTTTAACTCGTCAAACTGCTGAAGGATTAAGGGTGACCCTACAGTCAACAATGGATATTGTTTGCTATCTGACCGAAAAGTGTCAATTTACCAACGTTCTAACTGGAAGACTCAATCAGGATCCACTTGAGGTTTGCCACAGTCATGTGTTCAACGATCACGATAAATTCATGTCGGTACTTGCAAATTGTTGAACATGACACTTATTTCATTCTTATCTATCACACTTAGCACTGTTCCAACCTTCTTGTTTTTCGTAGTTAACAAAATTTTGTATAATCAATTAACATATCTTTACAAATGTTTCACATATGTTCTGCTTTATGCAACAATATTCTACAATAATATGGAAGTACAATTGTGTGTGTGTGTGTGTGTGTGTGTGTGTGTGTGTGTGTGTGTGTGTGTGTGTGTGTGTGTGTGTGTGTGTGTGTGTGTGTGTGTGTGTGTGTGTGTGTGCGTGTGCGTGCGCGTGCGCGTGCGGGTGCGGGTGCGGGTGCGGGTGTGGGTGTGGGTGTGGGTGTGGGTGTGGGTGTGGGTGTGGGTGTGGGTGTGGGTGTGGGTGTGGGTGTGTGTGTGTGTGAATTGCATTTTCTGCATCATACACACACACGCACAGTTACAGTGACAATATTGTTTAAAATTTATTTTGACATTTCTTTCCATTTTTCCACATTTTTTAGAATTTTTTTGGTATGATACGACAAGCAGGAGGAGCAAACGATCATCCTGCAACTCCAACTTTTCTGCAGTTATATAAGATCCTATCCACATTTAGCATTCTAAAACCCCCCACCTGTGGAAATTGTTCGAATCAAGATGCGCCTCGTAATTTTCTTATTTCCTTGTCAGATATTAAAAGTATTTATACAGATTCAAGTAAGAAAGTTGACATTCGTGAATCGATCAAAAAGCGGTTGAATTCCTTAATTGAATGTGAAGAATGGGATTTCATCGAATCAGTTGAGGATGATTATGCTTTGCCAGAATTTGTCGACTGTTTAGTTTATTACAGCACCGGTATTATTACAAAAAGAATTGTGCAATTTTCAAAATGCGATGTCTGTAAGAAAGCATTTGAGAATACAGTACATCAATCTGAGCCTATTTCATTATTTTTTGAACTGACAGGTGATAGGCAGTTATCTACTCCCAATGAAAAATTGTACGTATTTTTACGGCATGTAGAACATTCGTTTCAAAAGCATCACACTTCTAGTAACGTTCTAGAGCTAATTATTACAGACATTCTGCAAAGCACAGTCATGACATTTCCATGCATCGACCATGCAGAAGAAATTATGTCACTTATTATTTGTTTGTACGTTGAAACTCGTATGCGTCAATACGCAAAACGATATAATAGAGATCAAATAAAAAAGAGTGGGTTGAAAAAAAAAGAATCTAAATTCTATTATACATGAAATAAAAAAAATATTTATATTTGCATACATCAATGTGCCATTTATTTATTAATCTAAATCCTGTCCATTAAAAATTAAGAAATATATTTTTATATATTTTATATATATCCCCGTTACACTTATAAGCACTAAATACAACAAAAATACTATTTCGTTCTAGCTTGACACATTCATTATTCGCAAATCCTAAATTGCAGAATTACGTAGAAAATATTTTAGCGCACCAGTTGTGTTTCGAAAAGTGTTGCGGCATGGGATTAAACGGACCAAAGCGGACTAAGTTACTACCAGCGCCCCTAGCGGATCTCGGACATTAAGGGGGTCACGTTTTAACCTAGAAATATAGGCGAGTGCCAGAGGCCTGCATTGGAGCCATAAGTAATTACATTGTTTGCAGCAGACGCTCCACAACAAATTTTCCATAATTCCAAAGTGTTTAATGTAGTTTCTACGTCTTCAATACTACTTATTATTGTGTCACTGCAAATACCAAAACTGGTAGCGTCAAAAGGTTTGCACATTATATTAATTTTGAGATTTAAGTTTTCTTGCACCACGAGTTCTTTTATATTTACAGTGACAAAATTGTTTTCAATTTTTATACACGTTACAGTCACAAATGACTCAATTTTAATTCCATCACAGATTACGGTACGTCTGCTCCAGTTTACTGGTACTCGCAATGTAGTACAAGCTACCAAATCGGTAAAAGAGAATTTAGGTGGCTCATCTGACATTGCTTCTTGTAAATTTTCTTGAATACAATGCTGTGAGACGTCATGCACTGGATTCTGTGCTGTTTCTTGAAGCGATGTGTCTTGCAGCGGTATGGAAATTTCTGTCCACGGAAATTGCGATGGCACGGTCCCTTTTCGCAACCTCGGTTGTTTATAATACGACTAGTAGGTAAAGATTATATAAACTGTATTATTGAGTTAAATAGATAACAAAATATTTTGCTTACAACTTACAACGCCGAGCACTTGTCCATCAGAATCTCTAAGTTCTCGCTTCCACAGTATATCCTCAGCCAAAAAATGTTTCTCGCAAAGAAACTGTCCTGACCAAACCACAAAGTCTTTTCTTCGTATAGCATTTTGCCACAAATTTATTATACTTCGATCTTTAGGCACAGCGAAAAAATGTATTACTTCTGGATTCGATTTATATCCAAAAGTACATCCTGGTGCTATGCAATGTGGCATGATGCGCATATACACTGATATACAGATTGATACAGATCAATATAGATCAACACTGATCAACAGTCACCAAGTCACATCAAGTCACACTGATCAGGCGGCGTTGACGGAACAATCGCACGTAGGACCGATTACACCGTATCTCGCGTGTACAATATATAATTAAGAGGCAAAATACCACCCCGAGAGGCAAATTCGAGCAAGAGCGATATCGATTCCCCGATATCATGTATAAATCACCAGATTTAGCTCAGACGAGTAACGCGCGCCCCGAGAAACGAACCTACGCTTTTCCGAACGGGTATGGCAAACTATTTATACCGTGTCAACTGACCGTTTGTTTGAGCTATCGCGTCACGTGCGTTATGTAGGGTTATGTAGGGCTCGCAGGTGCAAAGACTGCAGCCAGAGCAGCCATCTTAGCGGACCAAGTTACTGCCAGCGCCCCTAGCGGATCTCGGACATTAAGGGGGTCACGTAAAACTACCGAGTGCCAGAGGCCTGGTTGCTGCTAATTGTCTGTTCTCTGTCTCCTTTCGTACATCGTCCGGACAGCTTGACTGTACTCCTTTTATTTACTGATGTTGATCAAAGTGATCGCCATTACTCCAATAGTAATCGTCGTGACAGTTGTTTTAAAGTGTCGTGTGTTGACTCTAAACTAGCTCTTATTAATTAGCTCGGGTACGGCTAACTCGTGTTAACCGACTCAACGAGACCAAACCATACTAACTGACTCGAAAGTTATTTTAGAGTGTCGAGTGTTGACTCTAAACTAGTTTGTATTAATTGGCTCGGGTACGGCCAACTCGTGTTAACCGACTCAACGAGACCAAACCATACTAATTGACTCAAAAGTTATTTTAGAGTGTCGGGTGTTGACTCTAAACTAGTTCGTATTAATTGGCTCGGGTACGGCTAACTCGTGTTAACCGACTCAACGAGACCAATCCGTAATAACTGACTCAAAAGAGATCAGTCCGTGTTAACTGACTCAGAAGAGATTAGTCCGTATTAACTGATTCAGAAGAGATCAGTCCGTATTAACTGACTCAGAAGAGATCAGTCCGTATTAACTGACTCAGAAGAGATCAGTCCGTATTAACTGATTCAGAAGAGATCAGTCCGTATTAACTGATTCAGAAGAGATCAGTCCGTATTAACTGACTCAGAAGAGATCAGTCCGTATTAACTGACTCAGAAGAGATCAGTCCGTATTAACTGATTCAGAAGAGATCAGTCCGTATTAACTGATTCAGAAGAGATCAGTCCGTATTAACTGACTCAGAAGAAATCAGTCCGTATTAACTGACTCAGAAGAGATCAGTCCGTATTAAGTGACTCAAAAGAGATCAGTCCATATCTCAATCAAATCCAAACAATCCACCACATCCTGGATTTGGGATAGCAACGGTGCTTCCACAGCGCTCCTAGTGTCGTATCCCATAAGTGCCTTTAATGGAGTGGCATTATTAATGCCCTTATTATGGGCCGTGTTCAGCGCGCTCTGCACTTGCTTAACAACGGTGTCCCAATCACGGGCATCCTGCCCGGCCGTCGTGGTTGCCAACGCCTGTATGAGCGTCCGATTATCGCTCACACTGCTCGTTGGCTCGTGGGGTTGCTACTACATTTAGCACATGCTTAATTCCGTAGTTGTCGCAAAACATCCGGAATGCCTGGAACGTAAAATCGGTTTCTCTGTCACTTATGATCCTGCTTGGGACTCCAAACAGATAAATAAGCTTAGTCAGGACTTCAACCAATGTCTTTTGATGCTTTACCGGCTCTACAATCATAAGTTTGATAAAAGCGTCTACCAATACAAAAGAACTTATTATGCTTGCGGCTCATTTTCAAACGATAATTTCTTCAATTCGCATCTAACGTTACATGGAACGTTGAACACGTTACTTAAGCTTAACCGTTAGGCCCGTTCGCCTAATTATCTCTAGATAATTTGCGTAGCGTGAGACCCGCGATCAGTCGACCCTGTCGGCGATTCACGCTCGTGACGTCAACGTTGCGTATGCGTCGCTCCCCTGTTATATATACATCTGACCTGCCAAATACGGTAACCAACGAGACTGGTTAACAACTCAATCATTATGCGTCAATCTTAGTTACGTAATCAATACCTTTTACCCTTTACGTTCTCGCGGCTACGTTTGCTAAGTCGGCATTTTCGTGAATACACATTTAGCAAGACTAAACTATATTTATTCCTGTTTGTTTAATTTAAATAATCTCCAAAGAATCATTTGAAAGTCGAAATATAGATGATCTTTATAGCTGACTGCTATTATTAAACAGCGAAACTTGGGTAGCAAATATATTTAGTCAAAGTTGTCGCCGCGTCGTGAGCAAATGTCGCGTTCGCTCCTTTCTAAATCCTTTTCTTTAAAATGCTCTGTACACGTTACATACTTGTTATCAGATAATCGGAGATAATCTATGTAAGTGGATCACGTTTCATGCGTAATCCAATGGATATTCTCTTTTCTTATTTATTCGAAAATCTATCGTACCGTAATATATAATAGATTCCTGAATGTTATATATACAACCTTGTCGTGCTAAAATAAATATACGTGTATCAATCGTTCAGACGAATCCCTACGTTTATCAACTTCAAAATAATAAAGTGCAAAATGATACTACGTTGCATCGTGAGCTTGAGTATTCGAAAAATTTGATGAGGTATAATAGATTTTCCAATAAGGTACTCCATCTATCAATTTACTGAATTAGACTCGAATACCATATACACAGTTAGGTACACTGTATCATGTCATACGTTCTCTCTTTCTTTTTTTTTTTTTAAACGTCATTAACCTGGAAACTGGAACTGAAAAGCGTTACTACTAATACCTACTAAAGATTTCAATTAAATCCACGCGCTCACTTAAACTTGTATCATTTAAGACGACTGAAGAGCACGCAATTTAACGTACGTTGTTCACGCGTGTCGCAATAATATTTCATCTTGAAAATAAAACATTTCTCAAGCCGTACCGTAATTATAATAAACAGCCAAACTTATCTGATGCCGTAAAATCTAGATTCGTAAAAGCTAAGATCCTAAATTCAAGAATAAAATCCTTTTTCCCTCGTATCTAACTCGCGCATTAATCTTAAGCTGCTTTCTCGCATAAAAATGCGTCATAATTCGTCTTTCTGACCAGCCGCTTCGACTATTAGTGGCTAATTTAAACATATTCTGCCTTTCTCCGCGGTTCTTGTTCGCGGCTCGCAGCCTCGTAAGGACAAAACTCCGTTTGACGTAAAAGCTCGTTGTCACAAGTCCGAGCCTGAATAAGATTCGATCGTGAAAATCATATCGCTATCGCGTTGATTTTCCTTAATAATTGAAATCGCATAGTGTGTACCAACGCGCACTCGACTCGAGCCGACGACGATAGTGCTATTACCGCTCTTCGATCCTCTTGTCGCTCTTGCGTGACCTCGCGGATGCGGCCGTCCGCGTTGTCGCGCCGCGCCCTCGAACATTGTCGCCGTCGTCGTCGTCTGCCTTTGAAGGCCGTGAACAGTGTAAACACCGGCTGCCGTTTTCTATCCGTCTCGCGAATCAGACGACGGGATCATATGGGATCGATCTGAGCCCCGGTCGTCGTTAGTCGTCGTCATAACCTCCTCTCCGTTATTGGACGGTATGATCACACTATCCAAATGTGGGAAGTCTATTGAATTTTTCAGATCGACCAACACCTTATCCATTGGTCTCTGAAAACTGCAGATGCATTAGACAAACCAAGTGGCATGCGTAAATGTACAACGGATACTCAACGAAGCAGTGTCCGTTTTTCCTAAATCTTTAATCGAAAATGTAACGCAGTCCCTAATTTCCGTATCAGACCTACGCACCGTTATATTACGTCGTCACTAACGGTACTGCATTCACGTCCTTCTTTATCGAGCATTTCTCAGCACGATGTCCCAACCGGTTACATTTCTCACACTCTACGCGTGGCATGCGACATTTTTTTAGCGATGTGGCCGACCTTCCCGCGATTATAACACTCGATTCGATTGTTTGCGGTAACCTTATCATCCGGCGATTTAGTATTCTCATCTTTACCGACGTGTGATTGGTTTGCGGATGGCGTTTTTGAAAATCGATCTTTCCTATTAGCTTTGGCGTTCGCGGCAACTTTATTCTTATTCTCTTTTTGTGGCAGGTTGTCTAACGTCGTCATGTACGCATACAGTTCGTTCGCGTCGCGATGTTGCGCAGAACGCACCGTTGGATGTTAAATGGAACGGACTTACGAAATTGTTGTTTTAATGATTCTTTCATCTCTCTCCATGTAATAGCTAATCGTGGCCGTGTATCGTACCACTGGCGTGCGTGGCCTTTCAATCGTCCTGGAATTAACTTCATAATCGCTCGGTCGTCCCACTCATATAGAGTCGTCAAATCGTCTGCATGTTCTATCCATTTTTCGATGACCAAATCATCCTTCGAGGGGTCAAATATGGGAATCAGCAACTCATCCCCCTTATGAATACAAGCACCTCTCGAATGACTCGAATACGACCGTCCATCTAAACTCTGCGCCGTACGTTCTGATCGTTCATTCCTCCATGCTCTGTCACTGTCCGTTGAGGACGAGGAAGAATGGTGCCTTCTATGTTTTGAGCCGTGTCGATCCGATTCACGACGTGACTTATGGCGTCCCATATTTACCACGTAAATTATCGTAATAGACCGAGTTAAGGCACGTACTTGTCCTTGTATCCCACTTCTGATATGTAAGAAATACGCTCGTATCGTAATATTCGTTCGTCAACAATCGCGGTACTTTTGCTAGAACAATAGACTCTACTACGGGCCTAAACAGAATGGCTGTCTTATAACCTTAAGGCAGTGTTTTATGCCTTAAGTCTTTGTCTTATGTAACGCACAATACTGTGTTAATGTTTCCTGTCTTGTGTAGTATACGCGACGTATAACTACACAAGACAGGAAACATTGACTACGTTTACACGGCCCGATTTAAGCCGAAGTTATAACATCGATGTTATAACTACTGACGTTAGATGCCGTGTAAACGCTCTTTTACGACGAAGTTATTACATCGATGTAGTAACTCAAAGTCGGTTGATGAAGAGGCTTAGGGTTACTACATCGACGTAAGAAGGACGTGTAAACGGTCGCACTGTAACGATGACGATAATGCCAACCGTAAAAATTAAGCATTCTGCGAACTCTCAATTATTTGCAGAGTACGTGATTCTATATAGTACAGAATACAGAAAGCAAAGAAAGTGAAAGAAATGGAAACCAAAAAGCGTGAAAGTTGGGAAACCGAGGAAACTCGATATTTTCTCAAATTAATGAGAGAACGGCAAATCATGAAAAGTTTAGATGGAAAAAGATTTCGGGCGGATGACATTTTCAAATATTTAGAATCGCCCATGAACGAAAGAGGTTATAATAAGACGTCAAAGCAAATGCAGACTAGATTTAGAACTCTGAGGCGTAAGTAAAAATATATTTTATGAGAAGTAAATATATGTAACGCAGTTGATAATGCTTTTGATTTATTAAACGATAATTTCATATTGTAACATTATTTCCAGTTTATTATAATAAAATCCGAAGACAAATGGGAAAAAGTGGATCTGGCAACTGCATGTCCTCATCATTTCCGTATGCCGAAGAAATGAGCCAACTTTTGGATTTCCGTCCTATTGCTATAGGAGATGTTATAGACAGCACACCGCCATCACAAGATTTCTCTGGCAATGAGAGTAATGACACTAATGACAATAGTTGTAAGCGATTTTGTTACATACGTAATTTTATGAAGTGTAGTACGTAAGAACCTAATGAGAGCATATATATAAGATAATATGAAAAAACTATCCTATACTAGATTATTCAAGCGACAGGACCTATGAAGATGAACCAGATCCACGAGACGGTGCAATTCCAGGATGTTCGTCGACATCAGACAGTAATTTGACAACAGTAGACTGCCTGTCACAAGAAGATTCGTCAAGCAAATTGAATACCGCGGCTCCAAGTAGGGTTAAGAGCGCTGTTCCTGCAAAAAGACGTAAAGTGAGCAGATCAAATGAAGCTATCACTTTAAGATACGCGGACAAATTAAAAGAAAATTATGAAGAAATTCAAAGTAAGATTATGACAGAGAATCGATGTTTCATTGAACGGTTAATGAAATCTGAACAAAAGTTAGAAAAAGAAATAATTAACGATATGCTGGAAGGCCAAAAGAGTATATTGAAAGAAACAACTAATCAATTAATAACTGGCTTGCAAAATATTTTCGCTCCTAAAGTCCTGTCTCAGCAGTCGACATTTTCAGTTCCTACAGTGAACCCAATTGCTCAAAGTCCTTTTGTAATCTCTCCAGTTCATTATTCCTCTCAATTTTCACCATCTAATCTTGATTCGCAAGCTTTTCGTTCTTCTACAAGTTCTTTTCCTAAAGTATTATTAAATTTAAAAAGTCCCGCTCCGGAGAAAGCCACAGCTGCAAGTGTCCAACAAAGTATTACTGTAAAGAAATATTCACAAGCTGAAAAGTCTAGTCCCGCTCAATCATTACTCAACGTAACGTTGCAAGACTCGCAGAATTTAAAATGTTTGGGTACTCAGGATTCATTACAATTTCAAGATACTCAGAACTCTGATTAAATTTAAAAATTGTTTAGTGTCATCAAACTTTATTTGCACTTTAATTTTTTTTAAGTTTATTTGTATCGTAAACGAAGTGCAATTATTAACCCTAATCCCTCCAACCATGCACGTTTGTGTCTCACGTGTTTCTAACGTCGTTTGTTCCGATCGTTTGTTCCGGAAAACCAACGGCCGTGGGATAATTTTTCCTACCCCTAAAAAAGTTGCCATAATAGGGAAAATCAGGTTCAGAGCTCTAGCTCATTTACTCTCGAAACGGCAAACAGTCAAAATCTCGTTGATTAAATGGCGGAAAAAACGTTGGAGGGATTAGGGTTAATTCAACCTAAGTATTACATTAAATATTAATTTTTAATGTGCAATGAACACATGATATATTTGGTATTTGGGCATTTGATTAAAAGCTAAAAGCTAAAAAAAGTTGAAAGCTAAAATTGTATTCAAATTTTTAACATTTTTTGATTACTTAAAACAAATATATGAAAACAAATATTAAACAAAAAATAAATAGCATACTACAAAAACTAATGATTACTAAAATATCACAGTATATAATACAGTACTAATATTTCATTTATATTTTAAAAGAAATTTAAACGTTTTTTATTTTTTATTGATTCTAGATAATGTTATTGGCGGGACAACCTTTAATATAATATCTGAAAAAATTTTAAAACATCTAAGATAGACTAAATATTAATTATTATTATTATGAAATGTAATATTTTGCTTTTATTTTTCACATTTATTTCAGATTTAATCGCCATTCCCGTATAAACTGAGAATCATATATAATTTTTTTGTGATGGTAAAAATTATTTTGTTACCTACTTATCTTTCTTTTTTGTGATATATTTTATATTAAGTTGTACTGACTATACTCTGTGATTATTATAATAAGTTGTATTGATTGTACTCTGTGATTATTATAATAAGTTGTACTGATTGTACTCTGTGATTATTATAATAAGTTGTACTGATTGTACTCTGTGATTATTATAATAAGTTGTACTGATTGTACCTGAATGATTACTATAATAAAAATATAATTATAAAATATAATTATTGAAATTAATTTTTTTTAACTATTTTCCAATCGAGGATGGTTTTATGAAAGTTTGCACAAGGGCGGCTCATTCCCACACGACGGCTCTAAATACCGATAACATATATAAAGAGAAACATTGTATATTTTTTAAATAAATACTTTATTATATTATAATTTGTGCTATAAGACAAACAGCGAAAAAATAATTCATGAAGTGTACAGGTTATTTTTATATTATATATTGTTTATGTTACAAATGTTCTTCGGAGTTCAAAATTTTCAGCCAAATAATTTTTTAGGGTATCCCTTAGCTGACTGGCAATAAAGTTATCCAAGTTATGAGTTCTTGTTAGTTCTGGTTGCTGAATTTCGACTTGTACGTCCGTTACTGCATGCTCCCAAGCAGGTAAAAATGTTTCTTTTCGAGTCTCGACTATGTTATGTAAAATGCAGACGGCTGATATTATATTTGGTACATAAGTATAGTGTACGTCAATTCGTTTAAGTACTCGTCGCCAACGAGCTTTCAGTCTTCCAAAAGCTATTTCAACACATACGCGGGCAGAATTTAGATATACATTAAAGGATTCTTCCTCAGGAGTGAGACGAGCACTCTTAGTATATCCTTTGATGAGCCATTCCAGTAACGGATAAGCAGGATCTCCTATTATAAGATAAGGCACTGACACATTTAATATCGTTTTCGTTCCCTAAAATATAAGTTTTACGTAAATTTGCGGAAATTATATAATATCAACTTTAGTAAAGAATGAAACATTTTTTACCAACTTTGGGAATTAATGAATTATAGTTCTTATACAATTTTGAAGTCTGAAAAACTGCAGCATCATGACACGATCCTGGTGAACCACAGTAAATATTACGAAACCTGGAAAATGATGGCGTTAATCAATTATTCTATTAAAGACAAAAACAGTGGAATGAACAAATATGATATACTTGCACATACCTATAGTTATTATCTACAACCGCTTGCAATATCATAGAGGGCCATCCTTTTCGATTAATGTAATCTCTATATCCATTACTAGGAGGAAGAAGAGGGATATGCGTCCCATCAATTGCACCAATTAATTGTGGAATATGCGTTTTCTTCTCAAAAGCCGCAGCTATTTTATAGCACTCATCATTGTCAGGCATGGTTATCCACAAGCTCATTAGTTCTGTGTTAATTGCATCAATTACTCTATGAATACACTTCCACACGGTTGCCTTATGAATTCCAAAATTATTTCCAACTATGCGATATTCACAACAGCTAGATAAGAAATACAGACAAACAGCGACCTGCTTTTCCACTGATACTGGTTCTCGGGTTCCTATCTGGTTTAAACTTGGGGCGAGTGCTTCTCGTAATTGATCGCATAACCAGAGAAAAGTTGCTTTCGTCATCCGAAATGTTTCTAACCAGTCTTCATCTTTAAAATGACCATTAACAATACGATCCCACCAATCAAAACTTCGTTTTTTCATCCATATTTCTCTTTCTCGAGATAATTTTAATATAGGTCCGAGATCAAGCAAATTATTTGGTGGCGTTGTATTCAACAAGTGTTGTAATAGAATTTCTTTCAGACGCCTTCGCCGTTTGATCAAAATTTTTTGGATATGTAATGTACATTGCATGACCATGTTTTCCACAGTTGTCAAGTATACGGCAACAAACGAGCGAACGCTTTCCATGTTCTCCCCAATTGTTTCCAATATTGATAACAATTAACCTAAAATTTTAATTTCTTGTTAGTTATATATTACATTTTACTCGACAAATAAATATTTAATGATTTCCAAATTCATAATGTAACCTAAAAGTCCACTTTGTTTGTTGACTTATTTACATTCTTTCAGATCCTAACCTTACCACAAGCAAGCATCTAATTTTTAGTACTTTATATTGGTACCAATGGAAATCTCACTCGAAAGTTGTTAAGCTATTTCAGCTTGGTGGGAGTAAGATAAGCCTGAACGTGTAAACGCAACTCACGTTAAGTAGGAGTTATAACATCAGCGTTACTAAATCGAAGTTAGAAGCCGTGTAAACGTACTCATGAACACAGTATTGTGCATAAGACGTTACATAAGACAAAGACTTAAGGCATAAAACACTGCCAAGACAGCCATTCTGCTTAGGCCCTACGTCCGTATCAACCGTTCGCCAGAACACGTCTGAACACGCTAAGGCGCCCCTCCTCCGCAGGGCCTCCCCACTCGTCGTCCTTCCGTTACGCCGCCGTCCCGCTGGCGCGCTTCTGCTGATTTTTCCTTCCTGGACACCTTCGCGTGCCCATAGCCAGCATTTTCTTACACGTCGATTTGCCAACTCGAGATTCGGCACTCGGCGAGACACCGTACGCGATACCCGAAATGCGTGGCATCGTGGCAACGTCGCATAGCCGGCGCGTGCCAAAGCGGCTACGTCAGAGCTCAAGAGAGAAGGAGACAGCCGAGGCAGCAGATCGTATGTCTGTCCTTCTCTCCTCGCTCGAAGCTTTCCGAGCGCCGGGCCGACCGAGCGCGGCCGCCGCGGCCAGCATTTCCCCTTCAGCTGGCTAGTTCGGACACGAACCATTAGCACGGACGCAAACCATATGCAGTTACCGAGCGAAACGACGTAGTTGAGGCGCACTTTCTCAGGCGGCGCGTCGGAAAATGCAACACACGGAAAAAGCCGGGATGGCCTCTCTCAGGTTTCTCTCTCTCTCTGCGTTGAATAAGTCGTCAGTCGCCATGTAGTTCGCCATTGTGCTGGCACTGCCGGCTTTGCTACGTGACGCTCGTCATATATTTATTGTTTATTTAAACAATATACTGTATTTTTGTAGGAAGGATTCTGAACGTGACGAACGAAAATCGAAGACACTCTCTTGTGAGACGGAATGAAATTCAAGTATTCGTTGATAATAATCGTCTCTGTGTAACGATCGATGAGAGACATTACGTAGAGAGTTACAGAACAGGCTTCTTCTTCTTCTTAATTTAATTGTGGTACCTATTCCCCCACGGCTCAATTGACGACCAAGAACCAGACGAAGTACAGAACAGTTGGGGATACTTCGCACAGAGCAATGGTAAGCTGAAAATGCCTTGTAATAATTTAAGCACACAGATCGAAATCACGTTAGTGTTTCAATCGAGCTCGTAGATACCTTCGTAATAGCTTTTCAGAATTTCGTAATCAAATAATATATTATAGAAAAGATTTTCTTTGTCATATTTTCAAGTTTAATCCGGGAACGGGCACCTGGGAGTTGATCATATTTATCTTAAAAAGAGATGAAAATTACAAAAGTGAGGAAATTCATTAGAGTATCTATGAATAGTATTTATAGAAATATTTCATGTCAAAATCTGGTAAATCTGTTCACTTTTGTAATATTCACCTTTTTTTTAAGATACATGATCGATTTTCAAGGGTGATTTTTACATCCCAATGTAAAAAAAAAAACGAAGTTTATGTTACATATAATATTTTTTCATTGATTGAGAATCCATACCCTTTTTTTTTTGTTAAAAAAGAGGGAGGGTGGAAAACCTTGCATGAATTCCCTTATCCCGTGGTAACAGAGGGGTATGTGAAAAATTTAGAGTGTGTCCCGTCGATGGAGAAAGAAACAGCGAAACGCAATTGAAACAGAATTACTCCGATTGGCTAGCCTTCCACCATATCTCTTTTCCATTACTATTCCGTTCCGCTGCTTCTCTCTCCATCGGGATGCATCCTTAAGCCCCTTGCACAATGCTAGGCAACAGGCAATAGGAACAGGGAATAGAAATCAGAAATCATGTATAAATGCAGAATAAACAGTGACACAGGCAATAGACACAGAGTTTCCATCACGTTGGAAATTCTGTGCTTATTGCATGTTACCAACCAATCATAACACTTGAATTTTTTAGGTTGTAATTAACGATTTTTTGGTTATTTCCTGTTCCTATTGCCTGTTGCCTGGCATTGTGCAAGGGGCTTTATACTCACTAATCCCCTCCACCCCTCGGTGATTGTTCTCAGGCATATGGGGAAACGCCATGGCAACTGAAATTCCCATTATTTCCAGAAAAGATTTATAGCGGGGCTCTAGGCAGGCTTGCGCCCAGACCTTTCTGCGCACACCGCCGCGACTCTCCTACTAGTCCTATACTTGTCAGGGCTTCATATGGCGGTACGTAGACGTATGTACAACGGCAATATACGCACGACCGTTCCACTCGCCGCTGACATCAGCAGAATATAGGCTTTACGCTTCAGCGCCATTTTTAGGGCTATATAGTTGCTTCGGCAGGTGAGTTATTACTTCTTACTGGATTCCATGGTCATCGTTCTTTTGTCTTAACTCTTTGTTGCATAGTACGTGTTCCATATATCGTATATCGTTGAATAAATCTTGAAAAAAAGAAATATTTTTTATTTGAATATAATAGTGATATCTTCAACCGTTGAGAGAAAACAACTGGAAAATTGAATGGTGGTGGTATCGTAATTTCATATCCGAAACGAGAAATATTATACTTTTATTAAGATGTACAAAGAGTGACCCCAAAAACATACGTTTTTAGCTTATAGCGTTTTTCACTGGCAGAACTGGTGCGCACTCAGTGCACATTAAAGCCATTGTACACTGATTTAGTCTCTAATATTTAAAGTAAAATGCAAATATTTCGACTGATAAAATACTCAGTACATATTTTACCAAATAGTGCAATAAAGAATATTGAAGATTTCATGATTTAACCCGATTATATTAAACATACACTTTACGTTGGTTTGTGTACGACGGCTTTAATGTGCACTGAGTGCGCACCGGCTCTGCAAGTGAAAAACGCTATTATTTTGTGGCCCTTCAAATTCGAATCAAATTGCATGCCAAACGCTGCTATGATGGGATCCATCAGAAATATGTATATTTTTAATTTTTATTTATATTAGATTTTTTCGTTGAACAGTAATAAAAGTTTTTTTGATATTGGATCCAATTTTATATTTTTACATTTTTACTGGGGGTCGATTATGTATCTTGAAACAAAGTGAAAATTACAAAAGTGAACAGATTTGAAAGGGAACACCACCCCTCTGAGATCTAAAAATGATACTTAACTTTGGCAATTTATTTCAGGGAAATAATTTATAAGAGCTTTATTATATGAATTTTAAAATGTAAAAAAAATATTAAATTTGTTTTTATTTTATAAAATGGCGGTGTCTTGGCCACATCGGTGCCGAGCCTCTGCTTCAGATAGACGCTCTTGCGATGAAATCTGCCACACGGTTTGACCAGAGACAAAATACAAAAGATTTTTATTAACTACATGCCAAAAACTAGAGAAGTACGTAGGATTCTTTAAAAATATTGAGTTTTGCAAAAATGATTAATTTAGAAATTACATCAACTGACCAAAACCATGGTCAAAATTAATAATGTCTCGATATCGATCTGAAAAAAGTGCTGTGTGAATCCGACAAACCAAGTTGGCTCACAGTTTTTCAATGTTCATATCGGAAAGACGTTATATATATTGCCAGTCAGGTCGATATTTAAATTACTTTAATTGTTATTCTATATACTGGCGAAAGAAATTTATTATTCTGTTTTGCAAAAATGGTAAACGCATTTGAAAAAAGTCATTTTTTCCCTAAAATTTTTTGTGTAAAAATATGCTAATTGCAAAAAAAGTTTTTAAGGTATCGTAAAAATTACATATTTTTCTAGTTTTCGGCATGAGCTAATGAAAATTTTTTATATTTTGTCCCAGATCAAACCGTACGTGGGTATTGCAGCGACATACGAGTCAGTTGCCCATATTCGTGCAGGTGCGCATGGTCGTTCATAGTTGTATAGGCTTTGGCGCATTATATGTGAGTGATTATAATGTGCCGAAGTCAATGTTGAATGTATAGCTGTGAATGACCAGCGCGCCTGCACGAATGGGCAACCCGTCATGCTGACCTGCATGTCGGTGCAACAACCGGTACACCGCGGGAGTGTCTATAGATGCGGTCAAGGCATCGCACCATTTTGTAAAATATTTGTAGTCGCTTTGTTGCTTAAAACACAGTTTCTGTTGGAACAGTAAAATTTTTTTCCTTAATTTATATTGATAATTGATTTAATTTTGATGCTAATAAGCATTCTATTTAAATATTGAGAATATTATAATGATATTAAATATTAAAAATTACTCTAGATGACCATTTATGCAAACAAAAAATCAAACGCTTGTTTCCGAGTCAATATGTATGCCTAGTCATATTTATATTCGACTTTCGATCAGGCTTCAACGTCTGATTATCGCGCTTTCGAGAAGGACTCAACACCTATAAATAATTGTTTTGCGCGCAACAGTTGTGATCACATGTTTTATTTGTAATATAGCTCCTAGACGTGTTTGCGTTTGTTTCAGTGGCGATAAGTTTATCACTATCGGCGACAGAAAGAATGTTGCCAGATGATGTAACAAATGAGATACATCATCGAATACCTCCTGAAAAAGTAACTCACTGTGGTGCAGCATGAGTTTACTCGCACTTAGAGTGATGAAGTTCCAGAGAACAGAGATACTTTTCGCAAACAGGTAATTTTAATACGTTATTTGCTCTTTATAAAATTCATTTCGAGCAGGAAAATTTTATTATTTTTTGTTGTGATAGAGTCTATGGCCGGTATTCATAATCAGATCTTATTTCAAGATTGTCTTAAGTAATATCTTAAGATGCTAATACGGCTCTGTGATTGGTTAATCATTAACTGTTAATGACATCTTAAGATTGTACTTAAGACGGTCTTAAATATAAGAACTGACTATGAATACCGGCCTATGTTTTAACTAAGCATTTTTTACATAGTGGAATTTGGAATCTGGAATCTCTAGTTAGATGGTGCTGAAATGCGTTACGCAGCGAATAATTGTTGCTCAATGTTAACAAAAATTTTTTTTATCTTATTATTAGCACAGTAAAAATCAAACTTCTGCGTTTCAGTCATTAGATTAAGAGATTTTTAGTTTAATGTCCAAATATCGTGATTTAGATATCTATACACAGAAATAATTTGTTACTATTGTATAATGCAAGATAGGTGTAATCAATATTAATGTCCGTGACGTATTCTGGGCGTATAATAGTACCGATAAATAGTATGTTAATAATAAATAGTGGAATAAATATAGGATTATTTGAAGCCCACGATGAACTAGATCACGCGTGCACTGTTTGTCTCATTTTACGAAACAAGTCATTATTTAATCGTATGCTTTTCATTTATTATCAGTTTGCAGACACTTTAGTAAAAGTAATTGCAGAAATTCGTAATTTGTCGTCGAGATAGCTATTAAATAAATTGGTCCATGTTTATTATTACAGTTTCTTTTGTATAGCATTCTATATACATGCGTGATGCATACACGTAAGAGGTGATAAAAAATAAAATAAAAAACTAGAAAGCTTAAGGTAGGCGTCTCGCTACGTGCTAGTCATGTGATTGTTTGTAGGTTTTTACGTTCAGAAATATATTTCAGGCAATTTTTGCTAAGGAAAAAATAATTTTATGAATTATGGTGTAAAATTTCATACGTGACAAAGTATGTTACTTTTTCCAAATTATGTGATTTTTCTCATTTGACTCCGTTTTGATCAGCTGATCATGCAAGTCATCGAGATAGGTTACAAGTGAAAAAAATACTTTTTGATTGAATTTTGACAATTACTGAGAAAGGGTTTCAAAACGCATGAAGGGGTGTCAATCACTATTCAATTCGGCTAAGAAAGACGAGCCCCATAACCTGCAACTACAGTGATTAGCCAGCGGCGTTGCCAAGTCTTCCCAACCTCATCTCGACCAAAAAATGTCTGCTCGATTACCGTATTTTTACTAAAATAAACTAAAAAATTAGCAGCAAAATCTCCGGTAAACTATATATTTTATGGTTGCATTTGATTCTTCGAAATCTAATGTACAAAAAGCAATGTTTTTTCTCACTTCATCTAATCGAAAAATGCGAAAATATGTGATTGAAACCGTGATAGAGCCTTCTTTTTCTGGTCGTTTGTATGAAGTAATGCAAAATTTGTGATTTTTGAGATCGATTTTCTAGAGTAAATAATCGGTAAGGAGCCACAGAAAAAATCGACTGCAAAGCTGATCATATAATTTGATATAAAATCCGAAATCGAAAACTTTATCTAGTACATGCCCTGACGAGACGACTACCTTAAGGAGATCTTATAAAGCCGTCTGTAATACCGGCTTTTTTTCTTAGCACTAATCTTTTAATTTGCTTTATAGAAATGCAAAATTCTTGTCTAGAATTAAAGTACGCATCAAAATCTAGTGTAAATTAGTAATACCAACTCACCTGTTTATACCTGGCAACCCGGTAATAGGGAGCAGTAAACGATAGGCAACCTAACTTTTACTTTCTACTTATGCTTTGTACTTTCAATTGGTACTGAATGTTTTGAGAATACAAATGAGTGTAGAAATAAAAAAAAAATTTAATTAAATTATTTTTAATTAAGGGTAGCCTTGAGCTGATTTAATTAGACAACCCATCCGCAATTTGTTTGTTTATTCATTATGTTTGATAAAAAATACCTTTTATTAGGAAAACAGATGGGTGAAAATCGATGTAGGTCGGGATCTTAGACTATATGAAATAAACATCCGAAAAATCAGACATGCCGGTATCATAGTACGATGGATAATCGTTGGTCCACGGTTTATCTTTGTTTTTCATCTGATAGATAATTTTGTTAGGTTTCCGCGAAAAAAGAAATTATAGAGTTTACAGGACGTAATAATAGAATAGAGACTTACTAATGGAAATTAATATGCTTAATATGAATATTATACGAGAGAGAGTAATGAATAGATATTAATTAAAAAAAGGCGAAGGAATGGATTCAATTCAAACATATTATTGCACTAGTAAAAATGGAGCTCGCACTGTTGGGTGCTGTATATAACTCCTGGCGCATGCAAGCTGGGAAGCTAAAATTATTTTTTCGGGAACACGCTTATTAAAACCTACACACTCTGATGTGCATATTATAAGTGGACGTCACATGGCTCAAATCTAGACACAGTTTTTTATATAATTCATAGCATGTCAAGTACAAAAGTTTCTATATTTATTAATTGAATATTGTATATATTAATTGAAACTTAAAATATTGTAGTTAAGTTAATAACATGTTTTGTATTCTCGTTAACATATATCTACATTTCTTTTTGTTTCAGATTTAAATCCATCTATTGTCATCTGTTTCTATATGTTCTTTATTACCCGCACAGATGATGAAGATTGCACGACGAATGTGTAAATGCAGACAGTTGAAGAATACTTACTTCTTGTTGTTAGGGAAAATAGAGAAGAAAATGTAAGGTCTTATAAAGAGAACGAAGCAAATTTCCAATTGCGGAGGAAACGGAAGATCAATGTACGGTAAGAAGCATAATTGCGTAAATCACAAGAAATTGTGAAAAAATTATTATTTATTTTTACACATAATAAGGTGTAAAAATGAAGGAAATTAGTAGCGAATTCTATTGGCTACATTATTGCGCATTTAAGCACAGAATTCATTACATGTCATGTTTGCGCAAGCTCGCGCACAAGTCTGATCTCAAGAATCAGATGAGGAAGGAACAAATGAAAAAAATCCGTTTACTTAGAGAGAGATTGCGTTTCGTGATTTATATGTAATTCAAATTGTTTGAAACGTACAAGTTCGCGCAGGAACCTGAGCTCTAGAATTATAGAAAAAGGAACGATACTTTTCTTGTTGTTATGTCGGTAAAAAGATTGTGTATTTTCGTGGCAGTTATGTTATAATCAGCGAATTTATCGGAAAAAAATGTTTTACAAAGAACACATAAGTAGCATAAACACAAAATCAGATAATGTTGAATTATCCTTGCATAATCCTTTCTCATGTTTCACGACAAGAAGTTAATCTCTTATCAAGATTAAGTTTAAGAAAACAGAAGTCTGTTATTTTTGCATCTCAACCAGAGATAACAACTAAGTGATTTCAATCTTTGTTTCTGTTTCAAGAAAGGATCATGCAAGTTAAACATATGATTCAAAACGCATGTTACATAAATATAGCAATATTATACAAAGCATACATAAATTGAAGTACTGTGTCAATTGAGATTTCGTCGACAATAATTCATATATATATATATATATATATATATATATATATATATATATATGTAGGTCCAGAGGTATGTTCCGGGACTGTTTACTTTTTTTGAAATGTACAGTCCTGGAATATAACGCATATATATGTAATCAGATTCAAAAAACTGTCCCGAAAATTGCCGTAGGACATCAATTTTTTCCAGGACAGTCCTGGAAACTGCCAAATGTCCCGGGATATACCGATATCAAAAATAAAAGTCCCGGAACATACTTCCGGACCTACATATATATATATATATATATATATATATATATATATATATATCTCACTTAACGAGTGAGCAAATGAACATATGCAAAGTAAAGCATTCGAGAGAATATTTAGGCTTATATAAATATTGTGTGAGATTCTGTAACTTCAATATATTGCTCTTTCTTTCTATCACTTGACGCAGTAACTTACGTGGTAATTCAAGTTATATAAGTATTTCGAGTAATAGTATATATAATTCGATAATTGAAGAGCGAACTCAATTAAATGATAATTAACTTTTCATGAGTAATACGGTGTTTCGTAAACGTTAATAGCTGGCAAATAGCAACGGGGCGAATCGTAATATTCGTTAAGATAATACCAATTATGCGTGAAGATTTGAATCACGCATGCATCCAGAACGTAAGTTAAATTATTACACATCGAGAATCAATGACTTTATCCGCGGGTTGCAACCATTTAAAATGACTTTTAATTCGACTGAGCTCAGACCGATAATTAATTCCGGAATATTTAAGCAGCAATATAGCCTTTCTGCGAGGATGTAATCCGTCGCCATGTGCTTTTTCGAACTCTGTAATCAGAAGATCGTTATTTATGATAGAACGTTGCGTTCATCATAATCCGCTTGAGAATTGCCGATCAATCTCATAAGTGATCTCTGATTTCCACGAGTTCGATATGTTACCTGAAAGCATCCGCCGTCGTTATCTCTGGATAGGATGGTCATTGACCAAAACCGTGAGGGCCTGTGCAAAGGGCAAAATGGCCGCTTTCTTCCGTTTTTCCGAGGCCTCGTCGCAATGGCTAAGTTCGTCCTTTCTTCAGTTGTGTATGTTGAGCGAAGTACTTTCAATCGCCTCTGAGCCGGGCTGCAATGCCTCCTCTGATGTTACGGAGACGTCCTCGTGATAGTCGTGATCTGTCTCAGACTCAATAGTCTGGCGGATTTCAATCGCGTAGCAATTAAACAAATATACGACGCCGTGTAAAGGAACGCGACTCTACGCCTCGTTAGCCGGAAGACGAATACCTTCCCGGCGGGCTTCACGTTCATCCCGACACGTTCACGCTTGCGCAGTATCGTCGGTCCGTGCCTTTTTTCGGCGCTGGGGCGCAACGTAGTCGTCGCAGCGCTCGCGAAACACTTAACGCTAAAGATAACTAGGGAACTGTAACACCGATGCCATCTATGAGCATTCTATCGAATTGCCACTTATAAATCCACTATGCTCACAGATGTCTACACCTACACAATCTCTTCACGCTTTTTATTGCCCGTTTCTAACACAAATCAAAAGTTTAAAGTGGGCAGAACTATACAAAGAATACCAACATTTGTTGCATAGGAGAAGGGAAACTGCCCTAAAACCTTCTCAGTATTGGTAATATAAAAATACAATACGTATATATAAAATATATATAAAAATATAAGTACAATAAATGTCTCAAATGCATAAAAGAAACAAATAAATGGTTATTATAGAACAGTCCTTTCTTTAAATATGTATCATAATTACCTTGAGGTTTTACTGAGGTATTTCTTTATCATATAAAATCTTCATTATAAGAAGAATTGTCATAGTATGTTTTCGTATAATTTCTCTTGACGTAGTCAAGCTTAGAATTAGTTGTTCTTCTCTAAAGAAAGGATCGTTTGAAACATAAACATAAATCAATTAATACAAGAATATCACTTCAGATAGAATTTATATAATCTGGGAAATAATGCATCAATCTTTTATTTCAAATAACGAATTACTAATTCAGTGATGTTATTTGTAATGTCAATACTGATTGAGTATTACCAAATAAGTGTCTAAATCTCGGCAAAGCATTATACTATATCATGAGCGATTACTACAACATAAGCTATATACATGACATGAGCAACAACAGAAACATAAGCGATAAGTTTCTCACTGAGTTTACTGAACTAAATCTTGTACTAGGCAGTCTTTGATTGACACATTAATTCACTACAGCATGAACGTAATACTAGGTAACTAATAATTCGCAAGATATTTATTAGAAGATTATAAAGTAATTGAATAAGAACTTATATAGCAACGCACGGAAACGGTTATTCGATAGTTTTATTACAATGCCAGGAACGATTTGTATATTTCGCAAAGAACGCATTCTCATTTAGTACGTAATACAAGTGAGTGTAACGAATGTCTGCAAATTAAAGTAATAGACGATAAAGAATATGACATAATCAATCATAATGAAACAGTCGTATGAAAGAAAGAAATAAAGGTTTTTCTTTGTAACTAAAATGGTTGCAACCGAAGGATTAATTATTTAATATACTTTAGACTGAGCTCAGTGTTACAATCAGACTCGAAATTCACTTTTAATCTCTTTTCAAAAGACGAGGAAGTTTTCCTTTCGCTTGCTCTCGTGATCTCTGCGAATTGTCAGCTCAAAGGGTAACCTTGAGAGGAGAGATTATCACTCTTGTAACGGTAGACGAATGTCTAACGTTCCCACTCTCGTAACGGTAGACGAATTAACGTTCCCACTCTCGTAACGGTAGACGAATATCTAACGTTCCCACTAAAGTATATTTAAACAGGTTACCTTTTGTTTTATGATAACATCACGTAAGAAGTTCATACACGAATATATATCGAAAATACCAAGCCAAAACCTCGTTTATCCAGGACTTCGAAAGGGCGTTTTATCTCATGCCGAAAAGGTTCTCTCGAACGTTCCAGAAAATGGCTGCCTTTCTCGAACCTTCCACGTGCCGGTATGGCTCGCCAGGATGTATCTCGCTGGCTTCCTCTCGGTGACGGTCGTTGTTGTCCTTTTCCGATCCGTATATATTTCACAATTATCTTATTTATTGCACACGGATAGGCCGATTTCAAATACTTTACGACTTAACTGCGAAAAGATGATGCAATTATGCGACTCGAATTTATGTATCACGCACGATGTATCACGCACAATGTCTGGGAGACGAATGCTCGCTCGCCCGGGCTGCGCGCCCCTCCTAACATGCTCACGCAAGCGCGCGAGAAGCCCGCGCTTGGCCATTCTCGAATGGTCGGGCCCTATTTCGCGCGCACACAAACATTCGCGCGTTCCGACCTACCGCAATACCTAATGCGAACGTTTCGGCATTCGCATTTGTGTTCCTAGGTTGTTTGTTCTTTTTTTCGGTTGCATCAGAATTCGACCAGATTCGTTTTCTGCGTGTAGCAATTTGATATTTTTGATTATACTTGTTGAATAATGACAACGAACGTTTGCGTTTGCTGTTCGTTCGGTGTTCGTTCGCTAAGTGTATACCCAGCTTAACAAAGGCATATGCCAGTGGTAGAAGGAATCTAGACACTAAATTAAAAAGAATATTTTTTGGTTCCAAATTAAAGATCAGTCCTACATTCAGCCTAAAATGGGTGAAGTTCTTTGGAGTGTCACGTCTTTTTTTTCTTTTGCGCGCGAGGCGCAAGACGGATCAAAAAGGAGAACGGGGATATTTTCAAGGATAACGGGTCTCTCGAGCTGATCCCTCGCATTATTTGACATTTGACAGCCGCTAAACAAATGATTGGGCGCTAGACTCGTGATACTCGCGTCCACTAATTTCGGTCGTGCGAGGAACCGGCCAGCTCGATCTAACGATAGAGGGGCAGGGCAAGAATTCTGCGAGATGACGATTGTTACATTAATAGGCACGGGTATAATTAATTCGTGAAATACATATAAGAAAATCCCACATTTATTTCTTAGCTCTTACTTCGACGGCGCGTGTATAAAAATTAAGTATCGAACCTTTTATTCGAAGGGAAGGAAAGAACGATGCCTTTATTGTTTATGAAATAATTATATTTTATTTGGCAAAATTTCATAGAATACCAACATTTGTTGCACGGGTAAGGAAAACTGCCAAAAACCTTACCAGTATTCATAAAATAAAAGTACAATGCTTATATCACTTTATAACAAGATCAAGTAAATGCACAATATAATAAAAAGGCATAAACATATGCTAGAAATGTAAATCATACAAGGATAATGCAGTAAAGGATTATATTGAATTGTTGTCATTAATAATTGAAGTTTCGTTAATTCGGTCTTATCAGGTATATTCTCTTTTGGAATGGAATTCTTAGAAAAGAAAATTGACTCTTTTTTATTTGTCTGATTACTGAGTTAAATTACTATTTCAGCTGAACACATTTACTAAGTATATAATTTCTGAAAAGAAAGATCATGTTATAATAGTATGTCGTACTTCAATCATTATTGACCGAGATAAACCCACAAGTAAATGCCAAACATACACTGAAAACTATTACTGAGTATACGCAGAAAAACACGTAAGAAAGAAAGTATTCATAATTACTGATAATTGAATAAAAGGAATATAGTTTCTCGAACAGAGAATTTCGACAGTATTTACTATTCGTATCACTGATAACAATATCTATATTGATTTTAGTCCGGCTTAGTACTCGCTATGTATTATGTTTAGGATACGCAATGTCGTACTAATTTAACACGGTATATCATGCTCAAATCACGCGAAGTTTCACGCCTCAGGTATTACGTTGTCACGCGCCGAACACGCTATGTGTTATACGGATAGAAGCACGAATAGCTTTGTACTATTCGTCTTCTGGAAAGTTCACGAAGGAACTGAGCTTTCTAGAAAGTTCACGAAGGAACTGAGCTTTCGTTTTCTGGAAGGTTCACGAAGGAACTGAGCTTTCGAGAAAAATTCACGAAGGAACTGAGCTTTCGAGAACAGTTCACGAAGGAACTGAGCTTTCGAGAAAAAGCCTTTAGATAGTATTAATTTATGCGCACCACAATTGTATTACTTTATGTGCGCCACAAAATGGAATCGTGATAATCTCACGATATTCTCTGTAACCAATATCCTATGATTAGGCTTAATAGCCCGAATTTATTGTTAACCCAAGAACGGTTTACCAAATAAAATGATAAGGTTACCTTGCAATTAGCCAAAATTAGGCTTGTTCCAGAATAGGATAACTGGAATTCTCTCATCAGAAATCTTTGGCGTAAATCCTCCTTGATTTTTTGACGATACAAGTACTTCTTGGATAAATCGCATTTCACTATCTTGTCTAAATATATAATACTCCGATTTCTTTTATCTCTTACAAAAACATAGACGGAGTTATAAGTTATAAGCAAAATATCCTGTTTGGTTTCGGAAAGGAAAAGTAATTGGGGTAAACATCCCGTTTAGGGGACCCACCTCCGATGGCCTTGACCTTGACATACGTTGTCAAGGTCACCCTCCTGAGTAACCTTCAGAAGGTTTTAGTCGGGGGTCGCTTTTGATTAAAAAGTTATTAACAAAAAAAGTTTCGAAAATATAGCAGTTATTTTAAGTACTGAGAGGTATAAACGACTAATATTACTTTTTCTTTAAAGCAGAGAATACTTTATTTTGCAAGAAAGTCGCTGCTTTACCAAAACACAACATTTAAAGCACTAAATCGTACCTATGTAGGTTAGTGACGCGCTTTAAAAGTATTTAAGTGTTTAAAGCGCGTCAACCAACCTATATATGCATCTATATATGCTATATTTTCTAAACTTTTTTTGTTAATAACTTTTTAACGAATAGTGAGCGACGACTAAAACCTTCTGAAGGTCACTCGGGGTCATGACCTCGACAACATATATCAAGGTCATTGAAATCGGAGGTGGGTCCCCTAAACGGGATGTTTACCGTAATTGGTCTGGAATTAATCACAGCCTCGCAATCTAACAAAACCGTTAACATCTTTTCGTAATCAAGGCAAGATCTAAGCGTTTGTCGCAGTAATCGCTTCAAAACTCCATTCAATCGCTCCCAAAATCCGCCCCACCACGCTGCAGTAGGAGGATTGAATGTCCATTGAATTCGTTCGGTGGCTAACGTTCGAGACAATTTTTCAAAATCCAGTTGCTTAAACATATTATTTAATTCGACAAAATTCGTGCCATTATCACTATATATTACACTCGGCCTTCCACGGCGCGCAATAAAACGTCGAATAGCCATAAGAAACGCTGCAGTGGACAACGATGTCACAAACTCAAAATGTACTGCACGGAAAACCGCACACGTTAACAAACAGATCCATGATTTTTGACCGCCTTTAAGATAAACGGGCCCGGTGAAATCTACACCTATAACTTCGAATACGGCCGCGTTTTTTACCCGATCTAAGGGCAATGGGGCACTAATTGTCTGGAGAGGCTTCGCATCATGTCTGCGACAATTTAAACACTTCGTAATCACCGATCGAATTACTTTACGACCGCCTAATGATCCAATACTCTTCGCGCAATGCATTCATCAAAATCTCTATTCCGGCGTGGTTTAAGCTTTCGTGCTTTTCTTTGATAATCAAATTAACAATTCGATGTTTACCGGGAAGTACAATAGGACACTTAAAACTATAAATGTCGTTGCGCAGAACAATTTTCGAATTTAATCGAATTAAATTGTCTTTATCTCTGAACGCGTTGATATGTTTCATACGTATATATCCGTTTTGTCAGTAAAACATTCGGCTTGAATCAATTTTAATAACAGAGTATATACGTGACGTTTGAACTTTTTTATACAATAGAGCACTTTTAACACGACTCTCTTTGTTTTCTCGGCAATTACAATAAAATCGTCGTACATAAGCAAACACTCTTATCATTTTTTCAAAGTTAGAAAATCTATTGAAAAATTCGTTCTCTTTCGCACCATTTTCTTTTAACGCTATGAGAGTACAAACAGATTTTTTGTTTATCGCGGTTTTCTTTAATTCTTTTCTGATTTCATCTTCATCGCACGACAATTCTCTACACATTGGCCAATTATCTGACGCCTCATATAGCCACACGGGTCCCTCCCACCATCTCGCAGACATAATCTGTTTCACCGTACAGCCTCTCGATGGTAAGTCTGCGGGATTCAAACTGTCTTGAACATGATGCTAACACGCGGGATCCGATAGCATACGTATTTCTTTTACTCTGTTGTACACAAACGTAGCCCAATTACATTCTCTTTGGATCCATGCTAACACGGTCGAGGAATCGGTCCAATAAAAGAGTTTTAGCGTTTTAAAATTAAGCGCGTCTAATACATTTCTCGCTAATCTAGCGCCTATTGTCGCAGCTAACAACTCTAAACGCGGTATGCTTGTTCGCGCCTCCGTATTGCCTTTCCTAGCAGGCGCAACTCGCGTTTTCGCTTGTACAAAGTGAACTTTTACACCATCACTATTTTCAACGCGAATGAAAATAACTGGCATACGCGACTTTACTGGCATTGCAGAATACATGCAAACTTACGTTATCCGACTCAGAGATTTGTCCTAAAAAACATCGTGAAATTCTAATCTTATTAAGCTCTTTCAAATCTTCCATCCACTTCGAAAATTTATTTTTTAACTTGTCTGGAACTTTATCATCCCACGTCAAATTTTTACTCCAGGTTTTCTGTAACAGAATTCGTGGGCAAAGCATAACAAGACATACAAAACCCAATGGATCAAAAATACGGTGCGCCGACGAAAAAATATTCCTTTTCGTAATTTTCGAATCACGTAACTCTGGAAAAACTGGTATTTTTACTGCTAACGTGTCAGCTTTTTTATCTCAATTAACGCTTAATACTGTCGCCTGGTTGTCATGGGAATTATCATTACTATACTCCCACCCTCGAAGGTCAAAACCAGCTATATTCATCAGTCTTTTTGCGTCTGAGATGAAACTATTCAAATTTTTAATGTATGCAAGCTAGAATATTCTCTATCTACAGTCAAATCTAATTTCACCACTCTTTGTCCTGAGGGCTTTGGAGCTGAGCTTGGAATAGAAATTTCTGTTGGACCAGGAGATGGCGTAGTAGGTAGCAAATCAAGCTTCTTTACTTTAAGCACGATTTTTTCAAAAGTTTCTTGAAGTCCTGCCAAGTTAGAGGAGACATTGGAAACTTGTGAAGCGAATTTCAGACTTTCGTCTTGATGATCTTGGGCAGCAGCAATGGTAAATTCGAATAAGAATACAAGAGTGGTTGCTCTTTCTTCCAATGTAGCAACTTTTTCTACAGAGTTAATAATCAGATATTTTACTCGGTTTAAACATTGATATACGGGGATACAAAGTCAGTATAATAGTGCGTATAATAATGCAAATAATAAAGCGTAAAATAATTCGTATAATAATGCGTATAATAATGTTTAATAATTTTGTTAGTAAAATTGTGCGCTTAATATTTCATAAAACTAAGTTCACTTATTAATTTTTTTAATTTTTTTTAATTTTAAATTTTTACTTTTTCTGTACTTCGATCTTCAAATACACGCATGCCTCCCGTGCCATCCGGTATCTGTCTTTTTGCTCAAGGAATTTTTTAATACAGTCGCGGCACTGCCGGGCTGATCTTAGGCCTAGGATTACTTCTCCGCATTTGCCGCAACAGAATTTAATCGACGAGGGGAGCTCATACCACGGCGGGCTGAGGGCGTATAGTACCCCCATTTCACCTTATATCCGTTGACTTCGGGAATGTCCTCGTCCCCGACTGGCGGCAGCTGTTCTAGGTAGCAGGCTAAAGACAATTTCACTCGCGACCAAGAGGAGTTGACTATATCCCCTCCTCTCCTTCAGGGTCGCGAAGACACCCGCTATGTAGGATGATTTTCTCTTCCTCCTCGGAGAGGACTCCATCGATCGGCCCATGGCATTAGTTCTTTTCTTTAACATCTTCTTTACAAATATTAAAATTAAATGAATTTTATTTCCCTTTCTAATGATTTCAATGTTTCCTGATTTACTTTGTTTAATCTTTGGTATTAAATTTTGATTTTGAAGTTGTTTCGATCTTTCGTCACAAAGTTTACCATTTGCGGTTAGGAAATATAAATAATTTTCTCTTTTCATAAATATTTTATCACGACTATTTATTATACTGTGTTTTTGTCCTCGCGTTATTATTTGTTTTTCAGTTCTGTCCAAAGTCTCGTCTGTAATCGCAAGTTTATTGAATGTTGTGTCTATATCTTCTTCACTGTCGCTGTCTCTCTCTTCTTCACTTTGTTCCACCTCTTCTTCTTCTTCGGAGTCGCCCCATCGTCAGTAACTTGATATTCCTGGTCGTCTTTCGGGTTGTCGTCGTTGGTTCTTTCCTCTGCAATTTTCTTGTGGTCCTCGCAATGATTTACATGCGAAGGCTTATTTTGATAATTCTCATAATTTTCACAATCTCCTGTTAAACTATTTAGTATTTCTAAAAGATTAGATGGTATAGTTATTTATAAATTTAAAGTATTTATATTTTCATTGTCACTCTAATTAAAGAAATCATGTCATTGTTGTTAATGTTTTCTAAGGATGTTTCTATTTCAAGTGTTTCGTTTTGAGTGTTATTTATAATGTCTGACGATTCTAAAGGTGAAGATTCAGTATTATTTATCTGATTTATTAGCTCATTGTGCATTTCCAAAGATTTGTTATGATTTATCTGATTTATTGGGTTATTGTGTATTTCTAAAGATTCATTATTGTTTATCTGATTTATTGAATTATTGTGTATTTCTGCATGGACTATATGTTCAATAAACGGCGGTTTTTCTAATTCCTTCTTAGTTAGTAAAGGGTATGCTTTCTCCTTCCGATTTCTCTGCATTACGTGTTTGCATTCCTGTAACTACCGGCTCTGGTTTTTCTATCATCATTCCCCTTCTTGGCAAAACTGGCAAAGGTTTAGGATTAGCATTTCTTTGTCTTGCTTCATCATCTTCTGGGCACTTTTCAATTTCATCAAATGAAGGATGTATTGGAAAAATATTTTTCACAGGGTTTCTCGATAAAGCATCAGCATTAGGATTTATTTTTCCGGGTTTGTAAATTATTTCATAATCGTATTCAGTTAATTATTAATTCTCTATCTCGCTAGTCGTGAAGTGGGATCTTTCAATTTATGTGAAGTTAGGTTAATGGTTTATAATCGTTAGTCGGACTTTTGCTGCCAACGATTTTTGAACTTTATTGTCAACGGGTTGTCGGTCTTTGTTACCGGTGGGTTACCGGATTTTTGCTGCCGACGGTTGTTGGCATAAGTTTCGTTACTGGCGGTTTGCCGGACTTTTGCTGCCGACGGTTGTTGGCATATAGGTTTCGTTACTGGCGGGTTGTCGGACTTTTGCTGCCGACGATCTTTGAACTTTGTTGTCAACGGGTCGTCGGACATTGTTACCGGCGGGTCGCCGGACTGTTGCTGCAGACAGTTGTCAGATTTCCGTTTCTGGCGGGTTGCCGGATTGTTGCTGCCGACGGTTAACGATTAAAAGGTTGCCGCTGATTCGCGCAAATTATTGCTTTTGTCCCGATCGACGCTCTGATCGACGACGATTTCGTCGGAAGAGCTATAGGCAGGGCATGTATGTACGTATGGTTTTGTCCACGGAAGTCATACCATCGCGATCCGCAGAGAAGTCGCATGGCATAAATTGTTGGGGGACTCAAATTGATTTCTTCCAAGCGTTGACAGGAAGAATCTTGAGCCGAAGTTTCCAGGATTATACATTTCATATATAGACACTCTAATAATATGCATTCTAATGCATTCTCCAGATACTAAACTCCAGATAGACACATGTTTTTTCTTGATTTGTGCAAAGAAGTCGCAATTGTGAATATTGTGATGCCATCACATGAATTGCTTTTAATTTACGATGTTGCTCAACAATTGCGGTACTAGATAACTGTCGCAAGTATGGTTCAATCGCAAAGAAAAAGTGAGGATCAGGTATCAAATTAAATTAAATTAAATTAAATTAAATTAAATTAAATGAAAATTGTGAATATCCTGATGGCAAGAATTTTTGCAGCGCGATAATTATTTTGATATTAACGAGCGCGATATTTTACGCTACTATTGCTGCGTTAAATTTACAGGCTGCAATTCAGAACAATGACGCGTTCATCGAACGATACTCCTCGATGCAGATTAAATTTGTTGTCTCTCGACATTTGGAATTCTGATGCGATGTTTGTAATATTATATATAAACGTTGCGAAAAATTACTATTTTTTTGCCAATTATCTTAAGCAAGTAGGAATCGTGGCGTAAGCCACGTCCCAATGTAATGAGGACCGAACGCAACACAATAACAAGCGCGTACGTTATACGAAACGGACTCGCAGTAACGGATTTCACCACGAATCTATCGCGATCTCCAGAGGCTCGCAATCGCGTCTTTATCTCAATTCCATGGCCACGATGCCATCCCGAGGCTCTTCGCTCTCGCTGTCGATCGCCATTCGATACGCGGTCTCAAGAGACCGTACGCGTCGCGCGTCGCGATGTTACAACGTTTCCCCGGACGAGAGCGTGCCCCGAAGGGCGGCGTCGTGGCGTTACATCTCGAGATTAATTACTGCGGGCAACCTCACCGATGTGATGTCTCCTCGTAGGGCTCCTCGCCGTCACCGCGTACACGGAGAATCGTTGCAGCGTAACAGATTCTCCCGACTCGGGGTGGCTATCGCGTATTTTAAGAAGAACGTTTGGACTCGCCGACGGACGACCAGAGAGTGTCTCGCTAGATTCGCTCGATAGCGGAATCGATGCGGCACCCCTTTCCGTAGGGGCGTGCCAACCAATCGAGAGCGAGCTTGCAAGCTCGCGCGATATTCTAAAGCAGGATCGTCGTAAGGTGGATCCTTCGGGGGCGCGCAACGGTCCCTCGGCGGCGTAGCGACTCCTTCAATTTGTCCCTGGACAGCGGACTGGACTTGGTTCTAGCCGGTGTGCCTCCGGTTTGACCTCGGGGCGGTGATCAGTCACCCCGCGGGCCGGTACTTCGTGAAGGCAGATTGCTGAGGCCGGGTTTTCTCCAGGCGCCTGGGGCCCCGCTATCGGCGGCCTTGTCCATCGCTGCCTCATTCGCCGCACGCCTGCCGCGTTGCTCTCGCCGCCCGTGATCCATGTAGCTTCCGCTCTCGCCACCCCTCTAAATAATAAAATTGTTTTAAAAATGAGAATTAAGTCGTGACATAGTCACAAAACAATTTTATTAAAGAGATTTGATAATCAGGACAAATCTATTATAAACTGTTTTTCTACTGTATATTTATTATTTATTATTGTTTGTTTAATAAGTGTTTGATGCATCTATAAGCGATTTTCATGTAGACGTCGGTAATATAACTGGCGACGCGCGGACCGGTGTCGTGTTTGTTTCTACGAGCTTGTAGTCGCTGTTGACAAATTCGAAATTGAACGAACCAAGACATTTGTGAATATATAAAAGGACGCTGATCAATTTAATTCCATGTTGGTCGTTTAGCACCCGCCGCGCATCCTAGGGAAGCTGCAATCGATAGTCAATATACTTGTTGCGGCTCGCTCAGGGTTGCTGGTTGGAAAATATGAGATGTTTGCTCGTCCGCGCGTTCGTGCATTTTTTTTTTATGAGAAATCTTAGTAATTATGAGAGGTAGAGGCGTGAACACGAGCACCTTTTAATTCGTGATGCGGAGCACAGCCGCTAATTTATTTCGATTGTTAATGCGCAACACAGGAATGAGCTTTCGCGACCTCGCAATTGTCTGCACACGTGCGTAGAGTTCAAAACCGCTTTGATTTGCTCGATGAAGGCTGTTTTGTTTAATATATAAGGCGGAGTGAAAACGGTCGCGACAATTTTGCGTGAGGGAGCTTTGCGTAGCTAGCCTCGCCATTCGGCCGATAGTGGAGAGACGTGTGACTTCGTACACGTGCTTCTCAGCTTTTAAGCCGTTTACACAATAGGCGATAGCGATAGTTGTAGCGACAGCGACAAAATTGCCGACAAAGCTTATTGTGTAAGGGGTTTTACTCAATTCGACTGCCGAAATTTTCCCCTTGTGTTGTGCGGCCGATATCGACGGTCAATTGTTTCGCGAGACGGGAAAATGTATGTGCGCGAGCTTTACGCGAGCTTCACAACAATACATCGTGTGTCGCCAGACGTTGTGTCCAAGCTACATCGTGCAAACGCACGCTAGAATCTATTTATTATTCTATTGTTTTTATTCCACACCTTGAACCAAAAAGATGGTGTTTCATGGTAATAGAGGATACTTCAATAACATCACAAGACGGTTTGATGTTAAAACCACAGTCGTTTTGAAATCGTGGATCAATACCAAACGTAAGATCAACGCAGCAAGCCAACAACTGACATTCTTACTTCGATGCAGGAGATACGACGTATTACCTCCACATATTTGCCGCCTCCGTTAACATCAAATTCCACAGCAACAGCGTTAACCACGAGTTTGAACGTTTTAAGAAGGTTGTACAGAAAAAACTGCTTAACTTCGAAATTAGTGACACGAATTGTCGTTTAGGTTTTTTACGCTCAAAAGTTGTCGAGATTGAGAATCGACTACGTGATAGCTTACCACATAATGTAATAGCTACTATTTACATGGGTGGATAAGCGTGGAGTTTCGTAGAAAAAATTTTAAAAATGACAAAGACGTCTAAAGATTTTAATTTGCCATCAAATATTTGCCGTATAAACATGTTTACCTTGCGACATTATTATAGCTATACCGACACACATCTTTAACGCTGTCTCGTATGTGTATATCGTCGTATTCTTAAAACTTTAAAGTATATAATTATAAAACCATATTTTAAATTTTACCAACAGTATTAATTTTAATTTTCTGATTTTTTATATATTCTGTTCTTAGTGATCAGGAGAAAGAGTCTAAAATGTACCATTTTTGAGAATTGTTTGATGAATATCTGATTCAGCAAAGAGCCAAACTAAACAAATAACTATATGAATTATTTTATGCTATCACAGTGTTTTATAAATTACATTGCAATAAAACATGTAGTGTATAAATTTTGCCCGATAAGTTTGCCCATAAGTTTGTTTAGATAAATTCGTATAACATTGTAGTGTATGGCCAGATTAATATAATTATATATACAACGTTTTCTAATGTAATTATGTGATGTAAGCAACATTGAGGTTCAACGGTTTATTGAAAATTACCTACTTACACTTATAAATAAATCTATATTTATATTTATTTATAAGTGTAAATAAATCTATATTTATATTTATTTATAAGTGTAAGTAGGTAACTTTCAATAAACCATTGAACCTCAATGTTGCTTACATCACATAATTACATGATTAATCTATATACTTACTTTTGGCAATGTATTATAGGCGTGACGTGTCAGCTCGAATCCTTCGAGTTCTCACAATCAGAACAATAAGGTTTTACCTGTGGCAAACGTATAGGCGTGACGAGCCAGCTCGAATCCTTCGAGTTCTCACAATCAGAACAATAGGTTAGGTTAAGTTGAATCGTTTATAAAATGTGCGATCTCGAGTAAAAACCTAGTAAAAATCAAAATCAGATGTAAATTTAATCATATCACAACGTGTGTGATGATGAGGTTATCGAGTATTTGCAAGAAATTAATTTAAGAAAATTAATAAAATGCTTCAATTACCTTCAAATTTTCTTCTTGACGACAAAAATTATTAACGCGGTCGTACGTGCTAATACGTACGTTGTCAATTACGGCCAACTAATATTACGTCCAAGCGTAATATTCTCCGATGCAGAAGCACGTAGAAGCGCGAAATAGCGAGAAAGCCGCCAGGAAGACCAGGAGAAGACAAATAGAAACTGATAGAAACGCTGCAATGCTGCCTCGAGACGGCTCGAGAAAGCATTATAGACTGCGCATGCGTATTAAGTGAATTCTCTTTGAACCTATTATGAATAGAAAAAGAATTCCTTTTAAGACCATTTAGATTAATTCCATAAGAAGTCACTTCTATGGAATTCTTTTTGAAGGAATTCTTTTTGAGTTTATTTCGGACAAATTACGGGTATTCTTAAAGAATTTGAAAAGGTGAAGTTTTTTCAAATTCATAACGATCAGCTGTGCTATCTGGGGTGCCATTCGCCGTTAAGAGTTCGTAGGCCTAGCTCTGTCGTGGCCTTCGAACTATCCGCTGGGGATACACGCAGAGATCCGCGCCCGTGTCCACTAAAAAATTTACTTTGGTCGTCGCGTCGTATTTAATTGTTATGAAAAGGCGATGCGTGCAGTGTGCAGTGCCCCGAATCACTCGCCGCCATCAACGATCGTTTGACGCGTTTTCCTTTTGCTGTGCCGAGCAGGGCAGTCTGCATTTGTGGGCATCCGGTCTGAATTGCCAATGATACCAGCACATGTCCTTGCTGGCTGTCGATTTTTCGGGCGCGAACGTGAGAGCGAACTCGAGAGCGAATAATATATGTAAAGGACAAGGTCATTGGAGGTACCTCCCCTAAACAGGAGTTTTACCCGTAATTTAAATTAGAATAAAAATTTTAGTCTGTTTACCCTCTGACGGGTTTCTATCTTGTCGAAGTTTCGGGGTGAGTTTGAACTTTGTTGTCAATGGGTTGTCGGACTTTGTTACCGGCGGGTTGCTGGACTGTTGCTGCCGACGGTTGTCAGATTTTGTTTTCGGCGGGTTGCCGTACTTTTGCTGCCGACGACGGTTGTTGGCATAGGTTTCGTTACCGGCGGGTTGTCGGACTTTTGCTGCTGACGATCTTTTGAACTTTGTTGTCAATGGGTTGTCGGACTTTGTTACCGGCGGGTTGCTGGACTGTTGCTGCCGACGGTTGTCAGATTTTGTTTTCGGCGGGTTGCCGTACTTTTGCTGTCGACTGGCACTTTGTATAGCTCGCAGGGTGCTCTCCTGAGCAATTACAGCATTTTACCGGTGAATTTACATCTTTCTTACAGTCTGACGTGAGATGGTTCTCTGCGCATTTTACACATCTAGGTTTTTTGTAACAGTTGGAGGAAGTATGGCCAAATGCTTGGCATCGGTAGCATTGAGTTATAATTTTGCGATTGATAAACTTGTCCCAATAAATTCTCGAGTGGAACAAATAACGGATTTTTCTAAGTTGCGTGAGTGAGAATTTGGCACACAAGTTGATCTTATACGTCGCGTATATGCTATTTTCATCGTTTAGTTGTATGCATGAGTTGACTTCTATACCAAGATTCTTTAGTTCATTTGAAACTGTTAAGTTTGGAATATTTGGAAGCCCTTTAAGTGTGACTGTAAGAGTCTTATCCTCTGGGAGTGTGTATGTATGAAACGCATACTGTTTATCAATCGCAAAAATTTTGAAACCAATATAGTCGTTAAGTTTGAGAAACTGAATCTTAATCTGATTGCCTAGAAATTTTAGTTGAAAATTTTCACCAACACTTTGTTTTAGCTGATTTGCAAATTCAGCATAGTTATTGATTTTAGAAACTAAGTAAATTGGCGGTGGTTTTCTGTTAGGCTTGTTCTCTTTCGAATTTGCTACCGAAGCCGCGTCACGATCTGTTATTCTGTTACTCACATGTTCATTTTGGGCGGAAGCGTAAGCAACGCGACCTGTGTTTTTCGAGTAGTTCTAGGGTTATTTCCCTGGTTTTCGATAAGCAAAATATCGTCAGCGATATTCTGGTTAATAGTGATTTGTGTCGAGATCATTTGCTGGTATTGGTCTGGTCTAAAAAGAAATGCGTATGTCACAGTCGCGATCGTTTGCCGCATACCGAACATTGCTTCCTCTTGTTTTTGAGCCTGTTACGTCCAACCCTGGGATTAGGATAAGAAAATCTAGAAAGCAAAGGAAAGGCTAACCAGAGGGGTCGGGGTAAGGAATAAGGACGCAACTAGACGCTTAAGAATATTGCTCGCAGGTACACGCTCTGAGTCGCGTGCCGCGAGCCGAACGCACTTTCGATGGCTCAGGAAGGGTCAATGTCCGTAGAGACGGTAGGACGCCTTCCGTGAGTGATGCGATCGTCGGTCCTCTTTCGAGTCAGGGAATTCAATCCCTTTAACTCAGGATCGGACCTCGTGCGATTTCGAGAGGGGGATAGTACTGAGGGTGAGGTCTTATTTAAAATGAAAGAACATTTAATTTAACCTTACTAACAACTAAATATTTATCACAATAATAATAATATTTGTTGATAACATCGAACAAACTGAACATTAATTACATTAAAATAATACTGGGTAATGAGACATTGAGATTGTGAGACAATTAAGATGAGTGAACGGAAGCAGAGTGAATGTCATTTGTGTGTGTGAGTGTGTAGTTATCGCGGGTTTTACATAGGTGCGGGGGGTGGTCGGGCAAGATCTTCAAGGGAAAACCTACTCGAAAATGAACATTCTGCCCGCTATTATTACAATTGAAATCAGAATGCGATTACATAAATTTAGTTAGATTTTGTATGTGTGTATTTGAAAACTAAATTATGAAGTGTCGTGTATGTATGCAAATTAGTGAGGTTAAAACATGTGAGAATGTGTGTATGAAGTTTATTTCTATAGTTATTAGTCTAAGGTTATGGTCTCGGGATCCCCTACTTTCTCGAAATCGAGAGTCGAGGCGGTCGAGGAGGTCGGGGACGGACTTTGGGAAGAGGAGGGGGGTTCTAGGAAGCGGGCGGGATTGGGGTTGACGGGGACTACGCGAAATGGGACCACGCGACAAACAGGGCGAGAATGTTCGGCAATAGGGCGAGACGGTAGGACAACAGGGCGAGAAGGTGCGATAACGAGGCGATTCTGGTGTGATGAACAGGGTTCCTCCGGAAGGGTTGGTGGGGGCGGCGGAGTGGCGAGTCGCGGAGGACCGGCGTTATCTTGTTCCCAGGGGAATTCCGATCCTTGGTTTTCGACCTCTCTTCGCGCCCGCTTGTTTTGACGACGCCGTTCGTGCCTCGCGGCGTTTCGCGATTTCTTGTGGGTGGGACCGGCCAAATCCACTACAAGTTGGTGGATGGTTAAATATTGAAATCCGCCAACTGCGGGGAAGTCACCTCGGGTTTTGGAAAGAAATCGAAGGAATACCTCGAGTCCGTCAACGAATCGGCTAACATCAAAGTAATAGATACCTCGAATCCACCGAGTCAGCTACCTCAAAGCAATAGATAGCTCGAGTCCACCAACGAATCGGCTAACATCAAGGTAATAAGAGAAGATTACTCCGAATTTACTGATAACTCAGCTAATTCGGAATAGTGAAGAGAAGTGGGGGTTGGAAGGATTAAAGTTTAATGTTTGACCAAGAGACTTTTCGTACGCGAGAATGTATAAAGAAAAGGAACCGACATGTACATATATATGTATATACATATATATGTACACAGGACTTACTACTTGATGAGTTCTGGCGGACTCGTGCCCTGTGTGCCTGAGGTCGGATGAGTCAGTGGGGAACTCTCGACGTGGCTCCTGATGGATCTTGTGCACAGATTTTAATTCCGGATCACAAATAAAAGACGGAGTATCGAACTGAAGCTTGAAAAATTTCAATTCCGAATCGCAACTGAAGACAGAGTACTGAACTGGAGTCTCAGATATTCTAGTTTTAAATTGCAAGTCAAAGACGAAATACTGAACTGGAGCGTGCCGAACTAAGAGAGAGCGAGTTCCGTGGTGTCGCGATTTATATAGGAAGGTTCGAAGGATGGAAGGGGGTGGATTCCGTGTGGGATGTCTCGTTTTCATTTTGGGATTTCTGGTTGGCGGGATGTTTCTAATTTTTGTTTAAAGGATTTCTTATTGGGTGAGATGTTTACCACCCAAGAAATAGATTCTTAAGTTTTCGCCTATCCTAGAAAGCTAGAGACGGTTATCTATTTTTCGGGTTTTCCATTGGTGAGCCCCCTCGTAAGGCCCCCACTGTCATTGGGGGTGTAACCCATCGCTTCTCCCAGTGACGCATTTTGTTTTTCGGCTATCGCCGGTTTCTCTTTTATTAGGGTTCCTCATTTATCTCGCGACCTTGTTTTTATGTTGACAGACATACTTCTCAATTTTAAGTGCAGTTTTATTGCAAACAGAAACTTCCGCTACGTGCTCTTAAGATTTCTAAAAGCACGTATTAGGTTTCGTTTCTGTTTGTCGGAACATCGCACGGCCAGTTTTGAGTAAGTCGCGCGATATAATACAGATCCCCGTCTGGAATTAAGGCCCCTTTTGCGCGTCGTGTCGCCGGGTTTATAGTTATAGGCCAGACGAGGTTGACGAGAATCTGGTCACCATATTCCCCGTCTGTTAGTAATTTGTCATCTGAGAGGTTGCTTTTAGTTGCCCAAGCAAATAGGTAGTTTGATCATAAAAAAAAAGGAATGTGAGGAGATCTAACCTCACTCCCCGATCGATAACCGTCCGTGCTCGGTTTGTTTATTTTAATCTTAAAGGCTATCTTAGGCGCATAAGAATTCCTGCGAAAAAGGGATATCGTGGAGTCCGCAGGAAATAACAAGCCTATGGGCTGGAAATTGGCAAGCAAGGGATGCTGCTAGATAATATTTTTTTTGTCAAAATTTGTCCGGAGTCTTGAAAATTCGGAAAAAAATCGACGATTATTTTATTGCTGCAATAAATAGACAGAAAGTGTGCGAGTACGCCGTAATATTCTTCAAATTTTCTTTGAAAAAGTTGAACGGCACTCCCAAAGCAAACGCGACGAACCGACTGCGGTTCCTTTATTCAATTAAATAGGCGGACGAGGGTTTAGCAGCTTCGTTCATAAGGGATACGCGGATCTGCATCCAATCTTCCCGTTTTTCTATCAATAGCTTTGCCAGAATCTCACCAACAAAAAAATAGAAAAATTCCAGCTCGACGTTCATTAGGAATCGTGGCAAGAACAGAGCAGTGTTCGCAAATCGCTCGGTCGCCTTCAATCATCAATATCACCCTTAATTATTTAGATTCTTGTTAATTTATATATGATATGATATTGATATATATATATGTGCGTCGGGGGCTTAAGTGGAACCGCACCAGCTCACTATTAAACACATTGAGATCATTAAAAGCTGAGCTTATATTACTATTTACTATTATATATACTATTGAACACATATGATGGAATACAATACTGTATAGTACAGTACCGCCGGGGTCCGGACGTCGGCGATCCTTCAGGGGGACCTCTGCCGGGGTCCGGCGTATAATTTTTTGTTTAGTTCGTTAAGAAAGCACTAACATGCTTCAAAAGAAAATTTATGTATGTTTATTTGTTTATCCACAAACGACATTTGAATTTTACCCAATTTTTGGCCGTTTAAATCCTACCATTCCCCTTAAAGAACTTTTGTTACATTTTTTAAGATTTCCTTACAAATAAAGTTGAGTTTTCACTTTTTGTCAGATTTTTGGAAACAGTCAAAATTTATAGGGAATAAGATATTACTATATTTAATTAAAAATTGTTCAATCGAGTCTGAGGTACGGTTGTGAATGCAATTAATCGAATTTTATATTAAAAGAAATTATACTTATAAATTAGTTCAAATTTCTCAAAACTGGTTTCGATCTCTACTTACGATCTCTACTCAAATCCTCTTCAATGAATGGTAGTACGGTGGACTGAGTACGCCGTTCATTTATTGCTTCCTTTTATGGTTGTTGTAACAATCCCCCTCTTAAATTTTTATATCTTCTGTGGAAAGTGTAATCGAAACCTTATTCGACGCCTCTCTTTAAAGTAATTCCCAGGTAGTACATATTAGTTTTATATATGTTTTTGAACGTTTTTTCCGTTATACATATAATGGACGTTACATATAATGGAAAAAAAATCGTTAATATATATTATTATAATTTATGAATTTATGAACTATAAAGTGTTTTATCAAAGTTTACGTAAATCGTTCCTATAATAACTAATTGCTCTCATAATTAAATGTATAATCACGTTAACGTTGAATATACAGAATAAAACGCAGATATATTTTTTCCGTTATATAATGGACATGTATACCATTCAATGTAAATGAATAAGTAAGAAAAATAGATTACTTGTACTACACGTTTTTATGTCTTTGGCAGATAATCAACATCCATTTTTGTATTAAACGTGGGAGAATTTGTGTATAACGTATGCATAACGCGAGAGAATGGTACATGGGAAGGAATTTGCATTTACGCAGTTTTCTTGCACGGTAAATAGGTACTTATTATAAGGGTATCGTTATAATTCGAACCTAAGAAGATTGCCGCCGCTGCGACCAGGGCTAGCGACCTGGTAAACCTGACGTGTGATGAAAGCAATATTTTTATCTTTGTTGCTTATTATATGTTGAAAAAAGATAGAATGATTGTTGGGGTAAAAGCTGCGACAAGCTGGCGCGGCAGCTTATACACCCCTCACAGGACGTAACACGAGTGATTATAGAATTGTTGTAGTTTACTTCGCTTTGTTTGCTTTGATTTTTGTCCACTACATGTTTATGACCTCCAAAAGTTTGATAATTGGCGGCCGAACAAAAAGAGAAAAATATGGGATAAAATAAATATACATATAGACGATAGTTAGATAGATGGATAAAACTTATTTGCAATGCAAAAAATAAATACAGAAACTCATACAATTAATAAATTACCTAATAAAAAATTATGTCTATTTGATTATAATTAGGATAATCAATGTCAAAATCGACAGGAATAGGTTTGAATGGAGATGCGTTTTCTAATTGTTGCAATTGCTGGAGGAGGGGGAGAGAATCTCGATTAGAAATAACAGCTTGTTTGATTTGGAACCTGATTCGTTTGATTTGAACTCGTTTACCTCCCTTTTTCGTCATTCAGCCCGCGTTCTCGAAAATGAATTTTAAGCTCGCCACACTATTAGTCAGCGCTCAAAGCCAATTCGCCACACTCTTCGTCAGCGTAAAGGCCAAACTCATTTTCGGGAATTAATAACGATTGTTGCAATTTCTAAGAATCAACCCCGTAATCGCCACGCCTTTCGGCAGCGAAAGTACCAGTTCGCCACACTCTTCGTCAGCGCCCAGGACAGATCGCCACGCTCTTTGTCAGCGAAAACTGCGAGTCGAATCTCAGAAGTGATTAATTAAGAATTTTAATACGAGGTCAGATCCCAGATTTCAAGCTTATTCTTTTTTTCAAACTTATCTTACCTCTATTCTAAAGATCTTAATGCAAATTGCAGTTGTGCGTGAAGCGCGGTCCTGAAGTATAATAGTACAGGGATTAAGTCCCAGAATCGAACGCGAATGTTCGGACTTGAACATATAGTCGAATGTCGGAAAGTCGCTGTCTGAAATAAAGTCGAGAGCCAAAGTTAAAACGATGTGTTAGAGCTGAAGTTAAAAAATTATCTGTCTCTCCGCGGCATTTTCCGCCCTATTTATACCCAAAAATGCCCGCGCGAGATTCCCGCCATTTCCTACGCGTCTTAAGGGGGGAGGTTATCTAGAAGTTTCTAGAACGTAGTTTTGGGCCCCATCTGGCCCCCAGCCCTCCAACGGTCGTCTGATAAGATAAACATTTACATTGATCGGAGTGTTTGCTCGGAACTCCAAGGCTAGCGTGCGTCGTTTAAGTATTCAAAATTTTCAACGTGTATTGTCGGAATTTTAATATAAAATTTTCCGTACGTAACAGGAGCCACACGCGGTAATTAGTGTGCAATCAATTTCATCAAATACGTCAAAGAAATATATTAGTCATTACAAACTCGGACGTTTCATTCTTTCTTTGGGTCATCTTCAGCGCAAAAATATACATTAAAAATTAAATATGGAAAATTAACGCTCGATTTACGCTGTCTAATAATTAAGAAGAAATATTGTAGTATGTCGATTAACAAAGCGCAGTCAAATCAGTAAATTAATAGAAAAACTATACGGATAATCTGCAGTTTGTCAAGATGTAGATATGCCTGTACATATATGCTCCGATTCAATTATTTATTATTTTTACATTCTTGTAAAATTTTTAATTTTTGCATTTCTGTCCTGTGGAATGTGCGGCGGACGTCACCATCCGTCAAATCAGTTGTAGAACAGAAGAAGGATGCGGACGCAGATGGTTTAGTCTGACCTTGCAAGGCCAAACCAAACCATCTAGGTACGTCCGCATGTCCTTCTTCAACATGTTGTCACTGATCGACACAGTTTTAGCTCTGTGTATATTTTCCATACATTTTTAATTTAATTTATAAATTCTCTTTGTGATTTTTTTATTACAATTATAACTATTAAATTATAATTTCACGTAGCAGATTTGTCGTATTAAAAATTATACGTTATAAGATCCAAAAGTTTCTGGCTCAAGGATGTAGAAAGGCAGTAAAATGACGACTATTTGGAATTTTTTATTTAGTAGTGGATATAAAAATTTGGAGTCCAAGTAGACGCTTTGATACTTTCGAGGATTTTCTTTGATTTTCGCTCCACGTTTCCTTTCGCCTTTAACTTTTGTGCGACCAGTTATTCTTGATATTCAACGAGCCGTTTTTCAGCTTTTAAAATAAAGTATGCCCGCAAAAAACCCCGAGGAACCGGGTTCGAGTCCACCTGATCACAGGAATTTTTATATTCCAAATTGCACCCCCCGCTCGAGTGGGGCTCGTGCGGAGAAACCGGTTATCTTTCAGAGGAGACATTAAATTTGAAAAAAATTGGTTGTCAAGCTTGGGGAGCTTGGGAGTTTTGGGTCAATAATACTGCTACTACTAGCTGCAATATTAAAAAATATGAAGTATGACAGGTCGAATACCAGGACCTCTACGAAAAGGTCTGGTTACACGATTCACATAGTTTCTAACCCTTCCACGAATGGAATCTACTTAATAATATAAACTTTTAAATATTTAACTTTAATCTTCGGGCTCAGGCTCTTCACAGAACTCTTCATAGGGCTGGAGCTTGAAGAGACGTGTTAGGTAGAACACGTCTTCAATATGATATATTTCCGCGATGTCTCGACCCTTCGGCGTGTCGTACCATAAATGGTCGACGTCTTCTTGTCGCCACCGCTTCTCCTATTGTACTAACCATTATAAGTTTTTATTGATGTAGCCTTCCACTACTATATCGAATGAAGTAATGTTCTGGAAAAAAATTGGATTTTGCTGCCGACATTTGTTGGCATGGGTTTCGTTATCGGCATATTATTATCAACTGTATTACAGTTATCTATGTTAACACTATAAAAATTATTTTTGCTGCCGACGATCTTTGAACTTTGTTGTCAATGGGTTGTTGGACTTTGTTACCGGCGGGTTGCCGGACTGTTGCTGCTGACAGTTGTCAGATTTTGTTTCTGGCGGGTTGCCGGACTTTTGTTGCCGACGATTTTCGAACTATGTTGTCAATGGGTTGTCGGACTTTATTACCGGCGGGTTGCCGGATTGTTGCTGCCGCTGGTTGTCGAACTTTGTTGTGTTACGTCTCGGGGATCGCGGCCCTTAACTAATGTTTGTTTCTGTAGTATGAAAAAGGTTTCAAATTTTTCCGAAGTGTGGTGGGGCGGACGTAACACCTCCCCCCTTATTTTAAAATGTTGGACATACTGTCTTAAAAATGTTTCTATATCGTACGGCTTTCTTTTTCCAAAATAGACAGCAATTATAAATGGCTAACAATGAGAATCATCTTCAAAGCAGCCAATTATTGGCCAGAAACAATCATTTGTACTTTCAAATGGATCCAATCCATCTATGTTTACATCAATTATTATCTCTTGATGATCCACGAAATACTGTTCTAAAAAAGTCTTTCATCAATATATTTTCTGATACCTTTGTAAAAAAATTGCCCATTTCCAAGAGCAACAGTAACTGTTTTACGAGGTGTATGCAAAAGACTTTTACAGCTCTTAGGCAGATTGGGAAATAAGGTTCTAAGTATTTTCAAAAGATTATCTACTTTGACAAAGCTTACACCTTTCATTGCCCATTCTCTTAAATTCGTTAACAAATACATTTCCCTTTCAATATCATTCTGTAGAAAGTGATCTATATTGTTAGGATTTATTTCAAAAATTTCACTCAAAGTACTTAAGACTTCATTGCTATCATCGATACTGTGAGTGTTATCAATATTTGGATCGAGCTCATCATTGTTCATATTATTATCAACTGTATTACAGTTATCTATGTTAACACTGTAAAAATTATTGCCATTTGTGTTGTCATATCGAATAATACCACTGGCTGTATTTATATTTATACTACTGTCACTATTACTTCTGCTCAAATTTGAAAAGTCGTCAAGCAACTGCAAATCATATGTATATATAAAAATAAATTTGATATTATATTTTTTTTATTTTAATCAGCGGGGTTTGTAAAGACTCCAAGGGTACGGTTATTAGCTTACTGATCTAAGGTTACATTTATTTTCTTACTAACTACTTGTTATCGTGTAGGTATTTTCTAAGTTTGCCGTAGTCCATTTTCTTAACGTTGTCGTTGCTCGTACTGGGTTCTCCTTTGGCAGGGATGAATGTGGTTAGCTCGAGGAGTGGTGCCTCCGGATCCATAGTCTCGGTGGGGGTGGGCTTCTTGCTGCTGAGGTGCAGGAGCAAGTGGGTGATGGAACTCTATACCGCTCCCGGCAGATGTATGCTCTAGCCGTAAACGGAATGGAGCGCGCATCCCCTGATAATTGAATCAATTATCAGTTTGGCTAAGCGGAAAAGGAGGATGATAGCCAGTACTCCGGCGCTGGCTGAGCCGAAAGTGATGAACCCGTTCCAGAGGCATTGTTCGGTGCTCTCTGCGATCTTTTTTAATGATTCCTTGTCCATCAGGTTGTATAAGGAGATGGTGACGTGGGGAATGCTGTGGCCCATTGCTCCTTGTGCCAGTGTGTCCCATACAGCACAAGTAGATACTGAGAATGTTCGAAGGATATCTCAGCAGTAGATTGTGTATATTCTCACAACATTCGAGATACGTACCACGATTTTCTGAGAACCTACTGACTGCATTGCTATTTTTGCCTCACCTAGTTTGTAGTATCTACTGAGAATATCCCGCAGTAAATACCAAGAATATCTCAGGTATCAATATAGAACCAAGGATAGAATATGAACGGTATATACTTATTACGTTCGATTAGGGTAAAACATTTGGTACTCTTTTATATTTTATATTTATGTTTATTTATATGTGCATTGTAAATTATTGCTAATGTGTGTACGTTACACACTACAATATTTAATACTGACAACTAATACCGCAATAACGCCGACTTTAATGCTTATGTCATTTCGAGTGTCATACGTGATAAAGAGAATTGCTATAGAATAATAGATTACTGCCTGTTTTATGTCACATACGATTTTCTTATAGAATATTGCAGTGTTTTCGATCTTTAAATCACATAGTGATTTGAGTACATATGAAGTGCATATTTAAAACTAGCAAAAATAATCGTTTTCTTAAAAAAGGATTGCACAAATATAAGTAAACAAAGAAGAAATAGGAAAATGTATTATAGTCACACGAGTTGTTGGAAAGATTTAAAAATTTGAGTCCTCACTCGAAAGTTATCGTTTGCACAGAAAAATGTACTTACAAATTAAGCGTGATTTAAAGTTCGAGAACACTGCAATCGTTCAAATATCTTGTGAATACATTTTCAATTGAATAATACATTAAGACGAACAATTCTTACAGTGCTAACAATTATCTTGTAAGTTATGTCAGACTCAGTCAGTCAGACAGTAATCTCGATATTTCGCATAAAAGATAATTAGAATGGACTTTATAAACTTTGTAACATAATTTCAGCGCATTTACAGTAAACGGCAAGTTATAATTGTACGAATAATACATATATGGCAAGGGAAGGCATTATATTGTCCGTGGATGTTTCAATACGTGTTGTATTATGTTACAAAGTTATATAGTTCTCTTTTCATATACGGACCATCCTTCAGTATACATAGATATACATACACATATATACATAAGTATACATATAACATGTTACATACGTATGTGCACATGTCTGTACATAATATATATTTTTCAAGAAAAAATACATGTATTAACTATATGTCATCCTCTCGACGAAACATACCTATTACAAAATGAAAAGACGAAGCAAACTTCGTTGAGCTGTTGGTACGTATTGCACAAATACACAATTGGTATCACAAATTGACTCCAACGTATGCGAGCAAAACACTTCGTCGTCGCACGCAATCTGTTTTACGGGAACAAGAAGCAGCAAGCGAAACAGGAGCGATAAATGGAATGCATCTAGCGTTTAGAAAAGTAAACAAATAAGCTGCTCCTCCAGACACAACGTTTTAAATGCTCCGATAATTTAAATGTGAGTAATTGTAAATGTAAGTATATCAGCGCGTTGTGCATTAGCTGAAAAACGTAAGACGTAAGAAAAATAAGCGTTCAACGGTCAGTGTAAAATTGATTACGTGTGACATACGCTTAACTAAAGATTCTTAATTCCTAATATGAAACTTTCCTTACGAGGATAATACCTGTGGCGGTCTCCCGACCGCACAATCAAGACGGTACGCGCGCCGCGCGCGCGCCCACCGATCACGCGCCGAGCGCGTGGGCCAGACTACGGCCCGCGAAGCTATACGAAAGCGCCGCCGACAGGTGGCAGACTTTCTCGCGTTTCAGTTCCCGACAGGGAAGAATAAAAGGCCACACGGCGACGGCCTAGACAGCTTTCGACTGCTCTTCGGCTCAGAGCCGAGAACAGGAGAAGCATTTTGGTAACCGATCTCGCCGTCACCTTGCCGCCGCCGAAGCTACGGCCACCACCGAGACGAGCTGCGCCACTTCGCCTGCCGCTACCGCCACAACCTCAGCGGCCCCTGGACTACCGCCCAGGCCAACCGTGGAAGCTCGTCCAGCTCCAGCTCTCGCCGGTGCGACTGACTCGTCCTCCACGTGCGCTCATCACAACGTGGGACGAGTTCGGCGCTACACGTCTCCACGACTATCGTGGACGGTGCCTCCACTCCTGTCGCCGCTGCCACCGTCACCCTCCGAGCGGGTACACCAGGGGACGCAGACCATCCCGCCTGCGCGTGTACACTAAGGCGTGCAGCACCAGCCATCACGCGGCACTCAGGAAGTGCAGACGGACACGGAGTGGGAGGTCACCTCCTCTCAAGGGACGCAGACCGAGGAGCCAGCGACACTCCTATCGGAGTCGACACCGACTGCGGAACCGGAGCAGTCCCTCACACCACCGGGGACACCGCCGGCGCGGCGGAAGTTCAGCTCCTTCCGGAGGACCACGACGCAGCCGAGCATCATCTGGCGTGAGCGACTCCGTGACTAGGAGGAGAAGAAACCAATCGGCCCTTTTCAGGGCCACCTCCACGGCCCTTCTCAGGGCCTTCTTCAGCACACTGACACACCGACATCTGTATAACAGGACCTAGAATAAACGACCTATTTATTGTACACCTCTGTCTCTCATCAGCTCACTCGACGATCCCTCTCTCGCTACGACATATCCTCTGCGAAGGGCACGCGACGCCCCAGCGTAAGTGGCTAGCGCCCACAATACCTATCCGAAATAATACTTAATATTTTGCTAGCGCGATTATCTACATATAACACTAAAATTAAAGATTTTTGGTTTTTTTGCATTACGTTACTCTATGCAAAACTGGACCAACGCAGGCAGTGTGTCATTACGGCAGAATTGCATTGATGATACTGGCACAGTGAGGCAATGACCTTCGGATTCTCTCTAAATAACTAAGAGTAATTATTAACATATTTATCTGGAAAACTATATAATCCTTTACGTCGCGTAAGTAATTATTTTGTTTATCCTATATTATACTAGAGATGGGTGATACAATCTGAAAGTATCGTGTCGATACGCATCATGAATGAAAATATCGTCCATCTCTATCCTGTACCATCAATCACTTCCATTTAATTCCTATACACGGAAAACTAATATTGCAGACCAACATTTAAAAAATAAAACTTTTAAGAAAGAAAACATGTTGCTACAGCATCTTGACAATAATGCAAAGAAGACCAACATTACAAAAATAAAACTTTTAAGAAAGAAAACATGTTGTTACAGCATCTCAACAATATTGCAAAGACCAACATTTAAAAAATAAAACTTTTAAGAAAGAAAACATGTTGCTACTAAACTGATCTGACTCTTACGCAAAAAGATAAATATTCATATTAATTACTGCATCGTTTACAATCTTACGTCCGTTTTCCAAAGGCACGTTATTTTCCAAAGGCACGTTTTCTTTTTCTTGCTCTTTTTTCTCGTCATACGTTCTTTGGCATGGGCTAACCATACTTTAATCGGAGCTGAAATTTGGTCGTCTGTCACATTAACAAATGATTTTCGTATCACACCTGAAAAAATAACATTTTTATTATTTATTATTTCTAAATAGTAGAACAAATATGTCTATGCTAATTTAATTTTTGTATAATATTATTAGATTAATAATTTAAATTCAGCTACAAATAATTATATGCTCTATCTCTAATATACACAAAATAAGATACTTTAATATATCAGTATTGATAAATGTTTATATTAATTAATAAATTAATAAATTATTAGAAAATATTTAGGAACATATCTTTCAACTTTTACAGCAATAATTATAGCATTCATTAATAAAAAAAAATACAAATTGTTTTTAAATATTTTACTTACTTGTAATTATTTTACAAATTTATAATTTAGAAAATATTAGTTTCTTTTTTGCACTGTACCAACTGTACTTAATCGCCAGGTTATTAGAAACCATTAGTTTCATCAGTCGCAAACATGATGTTTTCATGTTTTCACATAATACAAATGCCAGTTGTGTCGTCTGAAATATTTGTAAATATTTGAAACAATAAAAAAAACGTACAAAGTATAGAATGTATGGAAATTTTATAATATTAAAAAGTAGACATTTGACTTACTTACCACTTCACTTCGATAAGATGCGTTATTTTTTAATTTTGTTTTTATCGCTTCAAGATCGTTTTCATCCTTCAATGGCAGATCTTTAAAAATATCAATTTTTTGTCTTTCTTCCGTTTCGAAAGTACCAGTTGAAAGTTTGCCAACGCCCCGTTCAATAATATTTCGTATGGCCGTGAGTATGTTGGTTATGCTTGTGGCTATTTCCGTTACTTTTTGAATTAAATATAGTGTAGGATCATTTGATTCTAAAAAACATTCGAAACAGATTCCAATTATGTTTGATATGTACAAGTTCGCGCAGGAACCTGAGCTCTAGAAATTATAGAAAAAAGGGGACGATACTTTACTTGTGATTTAGTCGGTAAAGAGATTGTGTATTTTCGCTGTGGTTTGATTACAATCAGTAAAGTTATCAGAATTAATGTTTTATCAAGAACATATAGAATAAGCACAGAATCAGACAATATTGAATTATTCTTGCATAATCCTTTCTCATGCGTCATAAAAAGAAATTAATCTCTCATCAAGATTGAATTTAAGAGAACAGAAATCCGTTATTCTGATTCTCAACCAGATAAACCACCAAGTGATTTCAATCTTTGTTTCTGTTTCAAGAAAGGATCATACAAGTTAAGCATATAATTTCAAACGCAGGTTAAATAATTGGAGCAATATTATACAAAGCATATAATTTAAGTACTGTGTCGATTGAGAGTTCATCGATCCCAATTCATATATATGTATCTCACTTAAAGTATAAGAAAAGGAACATATGCAACGTGAAGCATTCGAGTGAACATTTAGTCTCTTATAAATATTACGTGAGATTCGGTAACTGCAATATAACGTTCTTTCTAGCTATCAATCGGCACAGTAACTTATATGGTAATTCAGATTATATGTATTTTGAATCAATAATATATATGTTAATGCTTGAAGAACGAACTAAATTAAACGATAAGTAACTTTTCATGAACAATATAGTGCTTCGTACACTTAAATAATTGGCAAGTGGCCATAGAATAAATCATAATTCGTTAAAATAATCGCAATTATACGTGAAGATTCGACTCACGTGTGTATCGAGAACATAAGTTAAACAATTGCATATGAAAAATCAATGGCGTTATTCGCGGGTTGCAACCATGTAAAGGTGACTTTAATTCGACTGAGCTCAGACCGATAATTAATTCCGGAATAGTCGGCAGTAATATAGCCGTTCTGCGAGGATGTAATCCGTCGCCCCGTGAAATGCGAGGACGTTATCCTTCGCCCCGTGCTTTCTCGAACTCTGTAATCAGACGATCGCATTTATGATAGAACATTGCGTTCATCATAATCCGCTTGAGAGTTGCCGATCAATCTCTTAATGGATCTCTGAGTTACACGAGTTCGATATGTTACCTGAAAGCATCCGCCGTCTATCTTTGGATAAGATGGTCATCGACCAAAACCGGGAGGACCTTTGCAATGTGCAAAATGGCCGCGATTGTCCGTTTGCCGAATCCTGGTTGAAAAATGGCTAAGTTCGTCCTTCCTTCCGTCGTATATCGTGAGAGGTGCTTGTCATCGCCTCTAATCCATACTGAAATGTCTCCTCTGATGTTGCGGAGACGTCCTTGGAATAGCTCGAGTTAATCTCAGACTCAATAGTCTGGCGGATTGCACTCGCGTCACAATTTACGAATATATACGACACCGATAGACGGAACGCAACTTTTCGCCTCGCTAGCCGGAAGACGAATACCTTCCCGGCGGGCTTCACGTTCATCTCGATACGTTTTACGCTTGCGCAGTATCGTCGTTTCGAATCGTTTTCCGGCGCTGGGGCGCGACGTCGTCGTCGCCGCGTGCGCGAAACACTTAACGCTGAAGATAAATAGATAACTGTAATATCGATGCCATCTATGAGCCTGCTATCGAATCGCCGCTTACAATCTATTATGCTCACAGATGTCTACACTTACACAATCTCTTTACGATCTTTAATGTCCGTTTCTAACATTCCGCCCGCCTTCGTTTATTGCAGATAACGAACTAACTATAAAGTTTCGGTATCAATTGGAAGAGGACAAAGTTTAGTGATAAGTCTTTGTAATTCAGAAATTTGCGTCCGTACCGTAACAACTCTAGTATGACCGTCCTGACCAGGGTGAGTCTTAACAACCCGACCTAAAGGCCACTTTGCTGGAGGATACCTCTCATCAACTACCAAAACCAAAGAACCTTTTTTTATAGATGGAACAGCATTGTTCCACTTGTATACCGCAAGATATCTTTGCAGACAATCACGTGACCATTGTTTCCAAAAGTCTTCTAGCATTTTTCTTAAGAGTTGCCACCGTGAAAGATGAGAGATCTTTACGCCGTCTAACGATGGTTCGGGAATAGTAGTCAGAGCCTGCCCTATAAGAAAATGACCCGGGGTCAAAGCAGAAGTATCGGTTGGATCGTCAGACTGCGGACTAAGTGGTCGTGAATTCAACACCGCTTCTATTTGAATTAGTAAAGTATTCATCTCTTCGTACGTGAGTAGTTGATCACCGACTACCTTGTTTAAATGCGTTTTAACCGATTTAACGCCTGCTTCCCATTTTCCTCCGAAATGAGGAGCCGCAGGTGGATTGAACTTCCACTGCGTTCCGTCCCTTGCGAGAAGCTTAGCTAATTCTTCTGATTCCTTTGAGCTTGCTAGAAAGAGCTTACGAAGCTCTGTATCCGCACCTTTGAAATTAGTACCGCAATCACTAGCTAACGTTGAACAAATTCCTCGACGAGAGGTGAAACGTTTGTATGCCGCTAAGAAAGCCTCAGTTGTGTAGTCCGTAACCAATTCTAAGTGTATAGCTGAAGTCGAGTAACAAACGAACAAAGCTATGTAAGTCTTGTAGGTCTTTGCATTCCTACTTTTCCAAGTTTTCGTAGTAAACGGACCTGCGTAGTCCACTCCCGAATGTTCGAAAGGTCGAGACGGGTTTAGTCTCTCAGTAGGTAACTGACCCATGATTTGATGTGCTCTTTCCTGGCGAAACCGAGTACAGACTACACATTTGAGTATGAATGATCGAACTACAATTCGACCTCCAATTATCCAATAATTGTTCCTAATGAAGGAAAGAGTATCCTGAACTCCTCCATGGAATGTACGAGCATGAGCGTCAGCAATAACCAGAGAAGAAAGTATAGAATCCTTCGGTAGTATGTAAGGATGCTTAGCACTTTCGGATAGAAAAGATCGTTCAAGACGACCTCCTACTCTTAATAGTCCATTTGAATCAAGTTGCGGTGTTAGCTTAAGAAGTGCATTAGATCTAGGCAAGTCTTTACCTGATGCCAAAATTCCAAGCTCCTGAGAAAAGTAGGTTTGCTGAACCATCCTGATCCAAAACAATCTAGCTTCTGTTAATTCTGTCACTGTCAATGGATGATTGAAAGAAGATTCCCTTTTACCTTGAAACCTTCTTACAACCCTTTTACATCGTGCGGTTATCCGTAGAAGTTTAGTCAAATCCGAATATTTTTCAATCAAATCCCAGATTTTTGGGGATTTCAATTCAATAGTAGTCGCGACCCTTACAGGTCTCTCCTCTAAGTTTTCATCAGAAGCGAGAGAATATGCTTCATCCGGCCATGTTGATGGATGTTGAGTCAACCAATGAGGACCTATCCACCATGATCTTGAATTCAATAACTGTTGAGGTGTTATACCTCTTGTCGCTAAATCAGCCGGATTTTCCTTCCCGGAGATAAACTTCCATTCTGCCTGAGGTAATGTGGTCTGAATAAAATTAACACGATTTTGTACAAATTCTTTCCATTTCGATGGATGCCCTTTGATCCAAATAAGAGTGATTTCGGAGTCTGTTCTCAAAACAACAGGAATATTACCGATATCCATCACCTTCAGTATATGCGACACAAGTTTGACTAGTAGAACGGCAGCTGTCAGTTCTAAACGAGGAATAGTAAGCCTTTTTAAAGGCGCAACCTTTGTCTTAGAAGCCACAAAGCAGACGGTGACTTTACCTTCGCTCGATGTTACTCTTGCAAAAACAACTGCAGCCATAGCCTGTTGCGAGGCATCGCAGTATCCGTGTATTTCAATAAGTGAATTAGCTGTCCAACCTATCCATCGTGGAAATTCGAATTTCGGTGTATTATGTAAACTATTTACAAAGTCTATCCAATTTTGGATTAGTTTTTTCGGTAATGGGTCATCCCAATCTAACTTAATTGACCATAACTCTTGCACAAATATCTTGCCGACAATAGTAACAGGCGACAAAAAACCCATTGGATCGAAAAATTTAGCAATCGTAGACATAACAGTCCTTTTCGTGATAGTTGTCAATGTAGGGAGCTCAAATGTAAATTCAAACGAATCAGTTAAAGCGTTCCAAGACAGCCCTAATACGTGAACAGTCTCACCTTCATTAAATGAAATAGAATGAGATGTAATCTTTCTATCGGGTGGTATGTTTTCCAAAACATCAGGGTGATTGCTCATCCATTTCTTCAACAAGAAACCGCCCGCCATGCAGAGCCCGTCTAAGTGAGCAACTTTATTTTGAGCTTTCTGAATAGAATCCGCTCCGCCATGAAACTCGTCTACGTATCTACCCTTTTCCATGATTGGAATAGCTAAAGGATATCGATGTCCCTCATCCTTTACCAACTGTACGAGAGCACGTATGGCTAAGAAAGGTTGTAACCGGACGGTACATGAGAAGACACGAATCAACGCGAGGTGTCCTTGAATTCAACGGTCGCCACTCGGTTTGACCTCCGATATACCGAGAAGGTAATTATCTATCCAATTTTCAATCAGACTAATTATTCTTCTTTTCAGGTTCCTGCCACATGAAAATCATCGCCGTCGCCGTCCAGGATCGCCGCTGCCACCGTCTTCCAGGATCAACGAGGGACTTCGAGTGATCGACGCCAATGGATCAGGTATGGTACAGAAGGTAAGTCCAATCGAATAATTTTCAAGAATTTTTTGACAAAAGATTGTATAATTTATTCTATTTGACTGCTTTTCATTCACAGTTGTTCACAAATATCGAAGATACACAATCTGTCGGACGATCGCACGTTCGGGCTGACACGCCCCTTTTCGTTGCGACGCACAAGATTTTTCGGCACTAATTCGCCGTTCGCTTTTGTAAAAGCGATAATTAACGCGTTTCGCGGGCGTTCCCGGTTGTTATGGAAGTTACGAGATTACGATTCGCGCACTCGGATTACGATCGCGGGACTTAGCGCGACAACGAGAGTGTATGCGGAATTACGTGTTACTCCGTGAACTATCCCCGAGAGACTGCCTCGAGTGGTCCGTCTCGCTCGGCCTCCCTACCATCGGCTATTCAGCCCCCACTCCGGCGCTCCCTGCGACTTTCTCCTTCGAGAAGTTTCCTAACTGCGCAGTTTGTCTCGGTAATTTTCCGCTCCGGTGTTTACGCGGGTCTATATGGAAATTGCCATGGGCGTTGCGCTCGCGATGCCCTGCCGTCCCGATGCCAGGGTAGTGGTTTTCCACTATTCCGAATATGCGTCCGCGGTTGACGCCGACCTGTGCGCCTATGCTAAATTCGCACGCCTTTTATGATTCCGGGCGACTTCCCCGGGGAAGACGTCCGGGTGACGAGCACCACGTCTGCCGACGTCGGCGACCTATCCTGACGTGTTCTTGGGACCTGGTATCCCGCTTTCCGAGGTCTTTCCTCGGCGATGACGTACGTGTCGCAATCTACCGGACGATACCCTATCTCGCGACCCGATCGTCGGAATTCGACGGCGCGTGGTACGGCGCTTATCTAGCCTTTCTCCGTTCGTCAAAACAACTCAGTTCTCGGAGATGATGCCCCTGGTGCGAGTTTGCGGACGGTACGCTAACTTGTTTACCGGTCGTCGGATTTCGACGGCGCACGGTACGGAGCCTAATTAGGCCCTCCCCTCTCGTCAGGGCTATGCAGTTCCAGGAGATGACGCACCTGGTGCGAGTCTGCGGACGGTACGCCAACTTGTCTCCCGGTCGTCGGATTTCGACGGCGCGCGGTACGGAGCCTAATTAGGCCCTCCCCTCTCGTCAGGGCTATGCAGTTCCAGGAGATGACGCACCTGGTGCGAGTTCGCGGACGGTACGCCAATTTGTCTCCCGGTCGGCGGATTTCGACGGCGCGCGGTACGGAGCCTAATTAGGCCCTCCCCTCTCGTCAGGGCTATGCAGTTCCAGGAGATGACGCACCTGGTGCAAACTTCCGGACGGTACCCTAACTCGCGTATCCGTTATCGAACCGCTTCGATTTTCGGCTACGTGACCTTCTCGTGTCTCGTAGTTCTGTCATGCACCGCGCAATATCACGCCCCGATTGCTTTCTCGTAGATTACGGACGGTCCGCCATTTTCTATTCCCGCGGTCAAAATGCGATCTTTTCCAGCTACAGCTGTTTCCCGGGCTCCCCGATTCGATCAGGGACCGTTTATTAGTGCGAGAATCTTTAATTAAACGAAATTGCGGACGGTCCGCCATCTTGGCTCCCCTTGGTCGGCCCTCGTCGCTGCTGCGCCTTGCCGTCCTTGATGGTCTGGTTTGTCGTCAGTGACGGCTTCCATGCCGTCCGGGCATCTGGTTCGCTATACTTAAATCTATGATCGCGTCGGATTGTATTATGTAGGTAATTCTCGCGCCTGAGTTCATGTTTACCTAGCCATGATTTTAATAACGCTTGGCTCCCAGCCCAGTATAGTTTCCCCTCCTCGGAACGCTGTCTCGAAATTTTAAATCGAATTTGGTTTTTGTTCACCGTTGTCTCCTTCGGGTCGCTTGGCAGCCCCAGTGAAGCATACGGCTGCAAGGTGAGCAGACCTGACCATAAGTAACCGTTGTTAGAGCAAAAGTTGTGATTTGTAACAAGGAATCCAACCAAAAGATCCTCTGATAATCCCAATCTGACGGGTCCACCTTTATTTGTCTAAACATTTTTTCGATGTCAGCTATGAACACATAAAGAAAGAGGCGAAACCAGAGAAGTACGTCGAACAAATCAATTTGCAACTTAGCACCTGTGTGCAATAAATCGTTGAGTGACACGCCCGTAGTTGTCGGACTTGACCCGTTAAACACAACTCTCAACTTAGTGGTCAGACTCTGTTCTCGTAATACGCCATGGTGAGGGAGATAGTACACCAGAGAGGGCTCCGATTCCGACGAAGGTACTATCTGCATGTGACCTAAGTTTCTATACTCTACCATAAAATCCGAGTAATGCTTAAAATAATTAGAATTTGTCTTGAATCTGCCAGCTAAACTCCGGATTATTCGCAAAGCCTTATCTTTTGAGTTACCAAGTTTGGACGGATTTGATTTGAAAGGAAGTCTAATAATGTATCTCCCTGTTTCGTCTCTCTTATGCGTAGAAAGGAAGTGATCCTCGCAATCCTGTTCCTCTTTAGAAAGTATTGGAATCTTTGACGAAGGAACTTCCTCTAATTCCCAGAATTTATAAACTAAATCGTAAAGTTCTTGGCTAATCGACACGTGATAGCTTTGTCTATTAACTACGGAAGTTTCAAGCGTAGTTGGTCCCGAAATTACCCAACCTAACTTGGTAGCTTGTGCTATTGGCGTTCCAGCCTCACCTTTTATCAGTTTACTTTCGAGTAAAGAACCATAAATGTCCGCGCCTATTATCAAGTCAATCGAACCGGGCTTTAAGAAATCGTGATCGGCTAGTCGAATTCCCTCCAAATGAGGCCACGTACCGGGTTGTAATTTAACCGATGGAATAGAAGTAGTAAGTTTAGGCAGAATATAAGCTGAAACAGTCAAATTTAGTTCAGGTCCGAAAAGCGAATTCATTCTAAATGATGTAAGCCCTTTAGTTGTATTAGATTTCTGTTCACCTATTCCGGTTAGCATAAGTGATGCACGAGTACGAGGTAACTTAAGTTGCTGCACAACACGCTCAGAAATCAACGAAATCTCCGATCCTTGATCAAGCAGAGCTCGAGTCTTTCTAACTTCACCCTTTTCGGAAATTATATACACTTGCGCAGTTGGCAACAATACACATGACGCAGACCACGTTTTATCTATATTTGAATGTAAGACCTTAGCTGTGTCCTGTCCTGTTACGACAGGATTCGATTGTGTTGTTGATTCTAACTTCGTATCTTTTGCGGACGAATAAGTATCCGCTCTGTGTATTGTTGTGTGGTGCTTCTTATCACACGTCCTACAACGTTTTGTCACTCTACAGTTAGCTACTCTATGCTTTCCTAAACAATTGTAGCATAATTTATGCTTGGCTACTAGTGCTAGTTTCTGAGCAACAGTCTCATCTACATACTTAGGACACTTTGCAATATAATGTTTCTGATTACAAATAGGACAATTCGAGACTTTGAAAGAGGAAGAGTCACCTGATTTTTCTTGGAAATGAGCTTTGGCTGTAGCCTTTTGAGGCTTCCAACCACCTTTTCCTACTCGAGACTTCTCATAAGCCTTGAGAGTAAAGAGACGAGTAATCAGAAATTCATTAAGATCCGGCCACGATGGTGGTACCTTTGACGAACCTAGTTTATTCTCCCAAGCTTTAACCGATTCCGAATCTAACCTTTGTGTAATCATGAAAACGATCATATCGTCCCACATTCCCACAGGGCGTTGTAATGTTTGTAATGTTCTGTAATGTTGAACAAAAGTAGTATATAAATGTTCTAGTTCACTAGCAGATTCTTTTGTCATAGCTTTTAAATTAAAGATTGCTTGTAATTCCGTGTTAACTTGAAGTCTAGGATTGTCGTAGAATGACAATAATGAATTCCATGCCCTTGTTAAGTTTTCAGAAGTGAGTGTTGTGTTCTCAATCAAGTGAGCCGCGGTGTCGGTTAAACTTGTTTTTAAATATTGTAATTTCTCAACGTCTGTTAAATGTTTTTTGTCTAAGACCAGAGATGAAAATAAATATCTAAAACTAAGCCACTTCTTTGGATCTCCGTCAAAATGAGGAATTTTGATATAAGGAAGCCTAGCATGTACACTTTGAAAATTGACTTCGTGTTCGTGTTTATTATCGATGGTTTCTTGATGGGGAACATGATGTGGTTGCGGAGGCGGTCGAGGTCTTGTGTAGAATATATGCCGCTCGTGGCAAGGCTGGAAGGATTTATGTATAGGGATTGAGTATCGAACCTTTTATTCGAAGGGAAGGAAAGAACGATGCCTTTATTGTTTATGAAATAATTATATTTTATTTGGCAGAATTTCATAGAATACCAACATTTGTTGCACGGGTAAGGAAAACTGCCAAAAACCTTACCAGTATTCATAAAATAAAAGTACAATGCTTATATCACTTTATAACAAGATCAAGTAAATGCACAATATAATAAAAAGGCATAAACATATGCTAGAAACGTAAATCATACAAGGATAATGCAGTAAAGGATTATATTGAATTGTTGTCGTTAATAATTGAAGTTTCGTTAATTCGGTCTTATCAGGTATATTCTCTTTTGGAATGGAATTCTTAGAAAAGAGAATTGACTCTTTTTTATTTGTCTGATTACTGAGTTGAATTACTATTTCAGCTGAACACATTTATTGAGTATATAATTTCTGAAAAGAAAGATCATGTTATAATAGTATGTCGTACTTCAATCATTATTGACCGAGATAAACCCACAAGTAAATGCCAAACGTACACTGAAAACTATTATTGAGTATACGCAGAAAAACACGTAAGAAAGAAAGTATTCATAATTACTGATAATTGAATAAAAGGAATATAGTTTCTCGAACAGAGAATTTCGACAGTATTTACTATTCGTATCACTGATAATAATATCTATATTGATTTTAGTCCTGCTTAGTACTCGCTATGTATTATGTTTAGGATACGCAATGTCGTACTAATTTAACACGGTATATCATGCTCAAATCACGCGAAGTTTCACGCCCCAGGTATTACGTTGTCACGCGCCGAACACGCTATGTGTTATACGGATAGAAGCACGAATAGCTTTGTACTATTCGTCTTCTGGAAAGTTCACGAAGGAACTGAGCTTTCGTTTTCTGGAAGGTTCACGAAGGAACTGAGCTTTCGAGAAAAGTTCACGAAGGAACTGAGCTTTCGAGAAAAGTTCACGAAGGAACGCGAAGAGCACCGCAGTTGCGGCGGTGTCCGGATCTTCCCCTCGGACCTTGAAAATCCAGGAGAGGGCCACGTGGAGGTGTCGCGCCGGTTCGTACCCATATCCGCAGCAGGTCTCCAAGGTAAAGAGTCTCTAGTCGATAGACTAATGTAGGTAAGGGAAGTCGGCAAATTGGATCCGTAACTTCGGAATAAGGATTGGCTTTGAGGAGCGGGGCGTGTCGGGCTTGGTCGGGAAGCGGGTTTGGCTGACGTACCGGGCCTGGGCGAGGTGAACCGATCGGCGTTCTTGCGCCGGTCCCGGAGATCCGAGCTCGGTCCCGTGCCTTGGCCTCCCGCGGATCTTCCTTGCTGCGAGGCTTCCGCCTCGCCTTTAGATAGTATTAATTTATACGCACCACAATTGTATTACTTTATGTGCGCCACAAAATGGAATCGTGATAATCTCACGATATTCTCTGTAACCAATATCCTATGATTAGTCTTAATAGCCCGAATTTATTGTTTTAACCCAAGAACGGTTTTACCAAATAAAATAATAAGGTTACCTTGAAATTAGCCAAAATTAGGCTTGTTCCAGAATAGGATAACTGGAATTCTTTCATCAGAGTGTACTTATCGAGTATAAAGTCGACGTAAGAGATTCTCGTCCTTCCAAACATATATCTCGGGATTAATGGCCGCCCTCGTCTTTACTATCGGAATTCCCTCGTTCTCTCCTTCAGCAATCAGAAAGTCCCGAGACAAGGTTTCGTCTTCTCAAATCGGCACTGTAGCTGTATATAACAGCTCTGCTTCCTCAGAAGCCGGAATAATACGGATTTTACAGATATAGAAATAGCGTATCTACGCAATATCAAAGCAAACTGATATATGCTCACTCGTTGAGCGTCCGAAAAGAAGTGACGACGAGAACGTCGTTGTTTGCGCGGTAGAATCAGGAAACGCCTGCGCGTACACGTTGCGCACGAATATAGAAAGAAACACGACACATGCGCTGAATTAGATGGATGTCTCGCAGCGCGACAACATCAGAAACGCTGCTTGATAGATAGCGCGCTTACGGGAGGTCGATAACAAATAGATTGCACTATGGATAGCTCTCTGCTCATTGCTCTGTTTTACCCTAAGCAGCTCTACTCGTCATTACCCTCAATGCAGAAAAATACTAGCTTCTGAACAATTTATGTATTTCCATATTCCTTGTGTATCGGCGGAAATCTATACTGTTTAGTGTTTATGGGGATGTCGTCGGTGGTAATTATAATTATCCTATGTGTTATTTTGTCGGTGTGGTGTAGCTTGTCTCCGGGCAAGCGGAATAAGTCGCTATATTTCTCTATAAGGTTAAGAACGTGTTCCTTTTCCTCGTCATTCAGGTGATTAAGGCGGAGCAGTTCCTTCATTTGGTCGGCGCGCGATTTACTCAAAAACGTTGCCATTATTCGGCGAGCCTTCCTGTCGCCCCTGGTCGTTCTCGGCCCTAGAGCGGAACGGCCAGTTGAGGTTTGAAGGAGGGTTCTTTTATGACCCTTGTTGGATACAGAGGATACAGAGGATGATCCGTGAGGCGGGCCGGAGGTAGAGTAGGTTTCTATCTCCTGGAGTTCGACCGTCGGTAACGAGATTTCGACATCTCCCTCGCCGGTATTGATAATGCCAATGTAGGCAATACCGCCGCGATTCGTGACAACGGCGTCTCTAGAATTTCGGGATTGTCCCAGTTGAAGGCATGATTAAAATTTTTTTTTTTTATTGAAATATAAGAAATATGACCATGGGAGAAACCCATATGGCCTGTTTACATGGGTTGAATCACAGATTATGTGTTGGATACTTATATTAAGGTCGTATCTCACGCACACCTCAATAGAGGTGCTCCAGTCCTAATATACATTCATTTAAAGCTACAGGTCTATTCAAAATAGCTAACTCGAGAGGGAATGTCGTTATGACACCCACGCAGCCGCGCGCAAAGCCCTATAAGTATTAGGAGGAAGATCCTCCTTGAAACCCAACATAAACCTTATAAACCTTATAACTCGACTCGCCTTTCGAATCTTTATATGAAAAATTAAAAATAAAAAAAAGACGCACAACAAATAAATAAATATGAGGTTACCTATCGTGTTGCACTTTAAAGTTAAGACTTAAATAACTAAGTAAGGCTCTATAATGTAAAAGAAAGACCTTAAACGGGCAATAAGAGCACAAGCGTGTCGTTAAAACGCTAAACTTTATTATCAACAGTCACAAATACCGAAGTCAATTAACGAACGAACGTTTCGACCCTTCTTTGGGGTCCTCCTCAGCGTATATCATACATATAAAAATTATCGTCGCAAACATCCATACAGATTCTACCGCCGTAAACAACAATCATCGCTGGTCAGTCAGATGTGCACTCTGACGCGTTCTAGAAAATCGTCGCATAGAAGTTTCCTGGTTGGAGCGCCAGGAAATTTTCAAACGGATGTACTGTCTTTGTCATTGTGACGCAACGCCTGTGGACAAATTCGGAGTGCCGTTCTCTCTCAATATTCATACAGGGACACAATAGATAACAAAATGGTATCAAACAAGTAACTCACAGGTTTGACATACTGGACGATAGTCAAGTCGCAACGCCACGTCAATCAATTGCAGGAATCGGTGTGTCTCAGAGGACGTTTACACAGAGAATGGCACGCTTGTCTTATACAAGATATCGACGGTATAAAGAAGCGGGGGGAATGGTCACGCATAATATAAAACAAGTCCGTGTAACAACAATAATTCTAAACTTTAACAAGTCCCTCGATAGCACTAATATATATCTCTGGTATATCTTCAGTATCCGTCTGCAAATTTAAACCTTCTCTTTGCCTTTTTATGTAAATCATTTCTGATATTAAGCGTTTACTAAGGGACGGTTCTCTGTCTAATACTTCCACGTCTTTCCAGTTAAAGTCATGGTTATACTGCAATCTGTGGTCTGTTAAGACCGAATGGCCCGCACCACTTCTTCTGATATGCGAGTTATGTTCTTTAATTCTCGTTAAAAGTTGTTTCCCTGTTTGACCGACATAGGAAGCCTCACAATCATTACAATTAATTCTATATACGACATTCCTATGCGATAATCCAGGGAGAGTATCCTTGTGAACTCTGATAAATCTGTTCAATTTATTGAGACTGAAATACGAGAGCTTTATATTAAGACCCTTGGTTAAATTTTTATATTTCTCAGACAACCCAGGAACATATGGTATCGTGAAATATGGAACTTTATCAATGCTCTCATCGTTAGTAACGTGTCTATCATTAAGTAAAAATCTCAAGCGCTCATGTATCGTCCCAAAAATAAATTCCAACGGATAACAATTATTTATCAGAATTTGGATAAAAAATCTTATGTTTTTTTTATGAAATCTTGGGTGCGACAGCATAAATACTCGATCGATCAAACCGATGACCGTGCCCTTTTTCTGACAGAGTGGATGTTGAGAAAGGAAATTTAAATATCTTCCGGAAAAAGTGGGTTTGTGGAACCAGTCAAATTGCAAATGCTCGCCTATGTGAAACATGGTGACCTCTAGAAAGTTCAATTTGCCACCCACACCGATCTCCATAGTAAATTGCAATCTGGGGTGAAATGAGTTGAATGTTTCTAATACGTGAGTGCATTCATTAAGAGTGCATTCATTATACCTTCTCATATAGGAAACATCTTTGCATATTTTGAAAACACTCTGTTTAACTTTAGAGCAATAGCGAAATTTAAGCATTGTAAATCCAAGTTTTTTAAACAATTATTGCAAATCGTCCTTAGGGATGCATACTGTCATGCTCGCTTTGCACGTACGCAGGTTTATAAAGTTTCCGGAGCGATGTATCGGTGTATTCCAGCATCCGTCTGCAACTCCTTCTTTAACAGACAAGAGTGGTCACTGCATTCCTTCTGTGAGAGCTCAAAAAATAGGATAAACAAGAAATTTGAATTTTTATATTTCAAACATATGAACCAACGGAAAAACATTAGACCGATTGAATATTTTTGTAACATTTCATCCGAACACCGGGTCCTTGACAATAATAATGTAACATACTCGTTAGTGCCTTTTTTCAACCGCTCTGGCCAAAAAATTGCAATAAACATAGATCCGAAATCTTTTACCACGCCGATACCTTCCTTAATGCAACTAAATGATGGGTGGTTCGTTAATTTGTCATCCACTGATATCCCTACAGATATTCAAGGTCTTCTACAACTCGGTGAGAATTTTAGCCTTCCGGGATTAAAGAAAGACAAAGTAACGATCGAATTTATTAAAAACATTGAAAATAATATAAAGAAGTTTCCTATTAGAACTCATACAACTCTTAGAAATCGATTCTCGAATATGGTGAATAGTCTCCGGGGTTACGAGGTGCAAGAAAGTGCACACGATAACGCGATGAAACATCTGTCGATTGCTACAAAGAATTTTATGGATGATAATTCTAATTTAATCTTAACGAGGGCTGACAAAGGTAACGTCGCGGTAGCAATGGACAAAGACAAATATATAGCCAGTATGGAGGAACTCTTAGGAGATACAGATACTTACAAGATTGTCTCTAGAGATCCAATTAGAAAGGTAACAACTCGGGTTCGAGAACTTTTGACTAGATGGAGGAAATCAGAATTCATCTCAGACTCATTGTACAGATGGCTTTATTGTAGTGACGGAATTTTGCCGAGAGAGTACGGACTCCCGAAGATCCACAAAATTAATTGTCCTCTTAGAATCATCGTTTCATGTGTGGATAGCCCGTTGTACAATTTGGCTGCTTTTCTCCATAAAGTCATGTTTAATAGCTTTCCTAAAGGAGATAGTCAAGTCTCGAATAGCTTTGACTTGGTCAAAAAGCTATCCGAAACCCATATTAGAGAAGATTATACTTTAATGTCTCTTGACGTTATCTCTCTTTTTACTAACGTGCCTACGGAAATGGTTATTGACAGCATTGCAAAAAGGTGGAATTATATTTCCGAGAGTTGCTCGATTCCGGAGTCTGAATTTCTTCAGGCAGTAAGATTGGTATTAGAATCGACCTTTTTTGTTTTTAATGGAGTTATATATCAGCAAACCTTCGGTTCTCCTATGGGTTCCCCTTTGTCACCCATAGGGGCGGATATCGTGATGCAAGACCTGGAGGTTAGAGCGCTCGGAAGCTTGAAGTTTGCTCCTTCTTTTTATAAGAGATACGTGGACGATATTGCAATGGCAGTGCCTCTTAATGAATGCACTCACGTATTAGAAACATTCAACTCATTTCACCCCAGATTGCAATTTACTATGGAGATCGGTGTGGGTGGCAAATTGAACTTTCTAGAGGTCACCATGTTTCACATAGGCGAGCATTTGCAATTTGACTGGTTCCACAAACCCACTTTTTCCGGAAGATATTTAAATTTCCTTTCTCAACATCCACTCTGTCAGAAAAAGGGCACGGTCATCGGTTTGATCGATCGAGTATTTATGCTGTCGCACCCAAGATTTTATAAAAAAAAACATAAGATTTTTTATCCAAATTCTGATAAATAATTGTTATCCGTTGGAATTTATTTTTGGGACGATACATGAGCGCTTGAGATTTTTACTTAATGATAGACACGTTACTAACGATGAGAGCATTGATAAAGTTCCATATTTCACGATACCATATGTTCCTGGGTTGTCTGAGAAATATAAAAATTTAACCAAGGGTCTTAATATAAAGCTCTCGTATTTCAGTCTCAATAAATTGAACAGATTTATCAGAGTTTACAAGGATACTCTCCCTGGATTATCGCATAGGAATGTCGTATATAGAATTAATTGTAATGATTGTGAGGCTTCCTATGTCGGTCAAACAGGGAGACAACTTTTAACGAGAGTTAAAGAACATAACTCGCATATCAGAAGGAGTGGTGCGGGCCATTCGGTCTTAACAGACCACAGATTGCAGTATAACCATGACTTTAACTGGAAAGACGTGGAAGTATTAGACCGAGAACCGTCCCTTAGTAAACGCTTAATATCAGAAATGATTTACATAAAAAGGCAAAGAGAAGGTTTAAATTTGTAGACGGATACTGAAGATATACCAGAGATATATATTAGTGCTATCGAGGGACTTGTTAAAGTTTAGAATTATTGTTGTTACGCGGACTTGTTTTATATTATGCGTGACCTTTCCCCCCGCTTCTTTATACCGTCGATATCTTGTATAAAACAAGCGTGCCATTCTCTGTTTGAACGTCCTCTGAGACACACCGATTCCTGCAATTGATTGACGTGGCGTTGCGACTTGACTATCGTCCAGTATGTCAAACCTGTGAGTTACTTGTTTGATACCATTTTGTTATCTATTGTGTCCCTGTATGAATATTGAGAGAGAACGGCACTCCGAATTTGTCCACAGGCGTTGCGTCACAATGACAAAGACAGTACATCCGTTTGAAAATTTCCTGGCGCTCCAACCAGGAAACTTCTATGCGACGATTTTCTAGAACGCGTCAGAGTGCACATCTGACTGACCAGCGATGATTGTTGTTTACGGCGGTAGAATCTGTATGGATGTTTGCGACGATATATTTTATATGTATGATATACGCTGAGGAGGACCCCAAAGAAGGGTCGAAACGTTCGTTCGTTAATTGACTTCGGTATTTGTGACTGTTGATAATAAAGTTTAGCGTTTTAACGACACGCTTGTGCTTTTATTGCCCGTTTAAGGTCTTTCTTTTAAGACTTAAAGCTTAAACTTACAATTCTAATAAAATTACGCCCAGATAACAATGTTAATCATTTGAACGCTAACTAAGTTAACCAATATTGCCCTAAAGTTGAGGCAGAGCACACCTCGATTGCGTCTATTCGTATAAATCCTTTAAACATCCTTAGGTGTAATTATCTGTTAAATTCTGATAAGAGGGTCCTTAATCATATAAAGATCGGCAATGAACATATAAACTTTTCCAGAATGAATGCCACTTCCGGTACAGGGAGCTGAAGTAAAAACTCCAACAAGTAGGGGCCATAACCGAACAGTCTAGATAAAGCTTTTATCAAGGTTTCACGTTGGTCGTCATATTTGAAGCAAGTCCAGAAAACATGTTCTGGAGTCTCCAATTCTCCGCAATATGGACAGTCCGGGGAATCCACCATGAGGAATCTAAACAAACTATCATGAAGGGACGGTGTCACACTCAAACGATTATGAAGTAACTGCTTTTCTCTTAATGATAAATTATCACCCATGCATTTTTAAGTCAACGTACTCGATCAGAAGCATGAAGAAACTAGACCCTCGACCTCCTTTCCTCAAACAACATTCTATGTTCTGTTGTGTTATGTGAACGAGTAAGGCAGTGAGAGGGGTGCGGAGGTAGAAATAACTGGTCTTGTACACTACACTACAATGTATTTTAAAATGCGTAAAAAGATCTGGTACGGCCATGCCGGGATGTTCGGCAGTATCGGATGTATCTGCCGACGTGACTCGATGTTTCGACAACGACCGTCTCGCTAACGGATCTTGCTGCCCGTCAGGCCGATCGAACAAAGCTACGCTTGACATTCGCACGCTCTCTAGTACGACTGCGCGCCCTCTGCTCGCGGTAATAAAACACCCAACAGTTCTTTTAGTCATGTTTTCCATAAACGCTTTAAAATAGAGGAAGGGTTCGCGAAGTTCTGCAAGCATAACGTTAAGGGGAGTTGAACATCTGTAACCCATAACTAATCTGATTGCTCTCATCTGAATTTTGTCCACCTTCGTAGACAGGTCCCTGGAGACAGAATTCATAAGGAATCCTGCATACTCAAGTCTAGAGCGGATTAACGCCCTATACACCTTTCTAAGGACATATGGGTCAGAGCCCCACCACTTCCTACCTAAGCATTTGAGAGTTCTGATTGAGTTTGCACATCTCTTTTCTAGCTTCAACATATGAAACTTTCAATTTAGATTTTTATGAAAGGAGACTCCCAGAAAAAGTACCACATCAGATGGGTGAATCACAATACCAGAAACGTTCAAAGGGGTGCTCGTTTTCATTCTAGTTTTATTAAAAATACAAAACTGTGTCTTTAATGGAGATAATACCAACCCAATCCCCCCTAGCTTCTCCTCAATACGTTTAATGGCCTGCTCTAAACTCTTTATTCCAGTAGCCAGCGACGGAGAGGTTGAGTAGAGACAAATATCATCTGCATACTGAAGCATATGCACATCACCGTGATTCATGTTATCTATTTCGGTAACATATATTGTGTACAGTATCGGGCTCACTACACTACCCTGCGGAAGACCCCGATAAGCGAACCTCTTTTCATCCAACTCATGAAAGCCACATGAAACCCTTCTAAAAGAGATCAAATTATAAATAAATGTTTTGCTCTGTGGGGGGAGGCCTAGAGTAACTAACTTATCAATGAGAACATCCGGAAGGACGGAGTCATAAGCTGATTTTACATCTAAAAACGCAGTTGGAATAGCCCTTTTCTCTTCAAATCCTATCAAAATATCCGTGTATAAGATTGTTAAGTTGTCAAGACAGCTTCTCTGTCTTCTAAACCCATATTGTGAATCCGGGATAAGTTTATTCATTTCTAACCACCAAAGAAGTCTATTCGTCACTAATCTTTCCATGACTTTACATAAACATGATGAGAGTGATATAGGTCTGAATTTATTATTAGATCCTTGTTTTGGAATAAAGAAAACCAAGCAGTCTCTCCATTCATCCGGAAAACTGCCCTTCTTGTAGAGGAGATTGTAAATTTTTAAGAGAAAAGCTTTACCCAACGGGGAAAATTTCTTAATAATTCTATAATCGATTTCATCCAGTCCAGGGCTAGAACCTAAATTTACCGATTCCAAAGCCCAATCAAGTTCCTCAGGCAAAAAGGGCAAGTCCAGGAAAGGATCCGTTCCCGGTGAACTCAAGGATTCGTCTGGTCGAGGAGTGGGAGCCCACGGGGGGAAAAGTTCATCAATTTGGTTACGAACACTGTCAATTTTCTCAGCAGGAACTGCTCTACCTGTCTCAGTCCTATTCCATCTCGAATCAAATCTCCTCATGGTGTCCCAAACTATTTTGGGATTCGTATCTCTTTTAAGGGATTCTGCGAATTCCTTAAAAGCCTCAAGTTTAATCCTCCTTAAACCTTTCTTTGTTACCCCACACTGATATCTATAGGCTTCATAATCTACAGCTCTACCCGTTTCCATAAAGATCCGTAGTTTTAACTTTCTTTCCGCTATCCATGCATCGCATTCCTCGTTCCACCAAATACACGGAGGATGAGGAGGATAGGGAGGGGGGTTCCGAGGATTCCCCGGGTTAGCCTCCCTCATTGCCTCCTCCACAATTGCTAAGAATGAAGAATACAAGACCGTGGGGCTGAGCTGATCCGACAACATCAAGATTCTAAGATCTTTATCCATAATAGAGCTAAACCGATTCCAATCTGTGTGCTTATTGTATAATTTGGTTCGCTTACGTGGAAAAGAAGAGGGGCCTCTGTTCATTGACGACGTAATCAAAACCGGATAATGATCCGATCCCCAGGCATCATCCAAAGTCTGACATCTCAGTCTAGGAGCGATGGAAGCATGACAAAACGCCAAATCGATGGTTGAAGGGCCGCACGAAGCGTTGCCCAAGAAGGACGGGGCACCGTCACTTACAAGAACGAGTTCAGTATCTTCGATTGCCGACGACAGTGGCCTACCCGATTGACAGAGGAACGAAGACCCCCACGCCGGGCTGTGAGAGTTGAAATCACCTACGAACATACATCTATTAAATCCATTATTGTTATCAAATTGAGTGAAAAATCTTACCCACTCGTTTTCAGAAATTTGACCACTCTGAGGGGGTTTATAGCAAGATATAATAATAAGATTAAAATCGGAGAAAAAAACTTCAATTGCGCATGCTTCTATTCTACCTGCACAGTCCTCTAGTACAGAAATCTCTCTGTATTTAAGGGCATGACTAACCAAAATAGCCACCCCTCCGCCTCTACCTATAACCCTATCCCGTCTTACCGTATCGAACCCTCTCAACATGAAATTGAATTGTGGTTTAAGCCATGTTTCCGAAATTGCTGCGCAATCGAATAATGTATTCTGTCTTTCCAGTTCTTGAAAACGCTGTAATAAAGAATGTGCATTCCAATGTATCAACCTAAGTTTATCCATTTCAAAATACGGAATGAGAAAAACCCGGAAAGAGAAAATTAAGAAAAAATAAAAAAAAAATTATAAAAGAAAATTTACCTACTCAGTAAAAATATAAAAGTGAAAAAGTTATTAAGGCAAAGCAAACTGATTAAGCTATTAAAGATTTTGTGATAATAATAACAAAGGGCGTTAACGCGTAAAAAAGTAAAAAAGGAGAAAACTTTTGACAAAACTCTATTCTTTTAAAGTCTCCTCATGGAGCTTCATGGTTTTCTCTAACCTAGTCACCAGTTGGTCCAGTTGCTTCATGGTAGACGCCTTTTCCATTATTTCCAAGAGTTTAGAGGAGATCTCCGGAGCCACCTTCATAAGGCTAGCAGCAAATGTTCTTCCTCTTGAACTGGATTATAGACTTGTCGCAAAGTTAGACGCAGACATGCCGCCCCTCGAAGGAAGAAGAGGGAAGTTTCTTGAAGAAAACGCTGGCGGCCGCCGATCCTCATAGAACGAACAATTTTTATTTTCCCTTTTCTGAACTAAGGCCCTTGCCTCCATAAAGGGAAGGTTATCAACAGCCATAACTTTTGCAATCTCGAGGTTCTTCATAAATTTAGGGCATTTTCTATCACTGGTAGCATGTTCTTCCTCGCAGTTGATACATTTCTTTGGTTCGGAACAAGGCTTCTCCTTAGAGCTAACATGGTTCTCGCTGCCACATTGCAAACACCTGGGATTCTTTTCACAAAATTTGGACAGATGACCAAATAGGCCGCAGTTGAAACAGAGTCGTACCGACCTTTGAAACGGTGATGTATGAACAATTGTTTTATAGACCTTTATATGATCCGGCAATTCTTCACCCAATTTCTGAACACAGACCGCCTCCGAGTCCGACCAAATACCAGTGGTGCGATTCCTTCTTTTCAGCCTGAAGAGGTCCGAGATTAGAATATCTTGATTCTCTTCCTCGATTACAGTCTTTAGCTCAGCCAAGGATAAGTCGAGAGGAATATTTCTTATAACAAATTGACGAGTTAATTTGTACTTCGGAATGTACGTTATAAATCCTTTATCCTTAATGAACTTGTTCCTCAGAGCCATGTTAGCCGCGGCCTTTGACGGGAATGTAACCCTCCACGTGTTGAATGAAGAAGGCGCAACGCTGTCATATTTTACGTTCGCTGACATGAGTTTTTTAGCCATTGTGATCATTGAGAAACGTTTTCTGGACTGATCCTTTGTCGTAGGGATGCGGAACAAAACTATAAAAGGAGCTTTTGTGTAAGCCCCATACAAGGTAGTCGACTCATTTGACCCGGACTTGCTGCCCTGATTCTTAATTGATGGGATAACCTCTCCTTTCGTATTTGTCTTACTCGCACCCGTCTGAGCTTGTTTACCTGATTTCTTCGAGGTGGAGGACGTTGTACTCGAGTTGACTTGTCTTTTCTTACTGCTCTTATTATACGCCACGGATCCTACAGCCTCCTCCTCTTCAGTGGAAGAAGGAAGGGGACGCTTTCTTGATTCATCTTCAAACTCCATATTTTCCGTCATTTCCCCCTGATACTTCTTTGGCTGCGATAGAAAAGCTTGAAAGTCTTCTTTTGCATCTTCAAAAGTAGGCGAAGCGGGGGACGGGGGGTTGCCCCCAGCCGACATGTCGGCTGAAAGAGGTTAACGCCCCTCTCGCGAAGAAATATTCCTCACACGCAATGAAACAAGCAGTAGCCCCACACAAAAAAACTCCCGGCAAACAGCGGACGCGCCTGTGCTCACACAGAGCGCTCAAAAAAGACTCAGCTATCTGCAAATTGAACTCACTCACAATTTTAAGCGGGAGATAACTCGCCACCATGCGCACGCCACGGTGGCGAAACCGGAAGTTCCATGATTAAAATTCAACCTATGCTCCGTTATAACCGAATGTCTTGACGGATCCAGCTTATAGTTATTTTTGTGTTTGTTAATTCGTGTTTTAAGTTGTCGCTTAGTTTGCCCCACATAAGAGGCATCGCAGTCCTTACAATTTATCTTATAAATTACGTTGTTGTTTGAAACCAATGCATTGCCATCTTTATGTGTCTTAATAAACTTGTTTAATTTGTTCAGAACCCTGTATAGCCTATAATGTGTTTTTTTTTTATTGAAGAAGTGAGCTGGGTTTTTTTTTTTTTTTTTTTTTTTTTTTTTTTAAGTTTTTTTTAATAATGCCGGGATTACGATGAACTTTACGTAACGAGACGCGACGGAACGCGACGGGACGCGACGAAACGCGACGGGACGTAACGAACTTATCGCCGTAACGTGAAGCAGCGTGCATTGAAAAATGATTTGACAGCGCAGCGTGAATAGAAGGTTTGTTGTCATTCTTGTTGGTAACTACCGTTCTTGCTTGGTAATTCCAAATGAATTCTGCTATGAGGCATTATCAGTTTTTTAACTTAATTTTGGCCGGATATTTGTATCTTCAACTGCGGAAGAAGAAACTAGTACGAACCGTTGGTGTGAGAGATTTTTCGGAGAAGAACTTAGTTTGGTGATGGACATAATTTACTTGAAGAACTCCGTTTCCGTGATCCACTCTTTTTTTTTTTATTTACACAAGGATAAATGTCGAAAGGTAAGATTTAATGCTTGCCTAGTACAAAATATAATCATTTTTACAAATTAATGTCTGCTTTCCTACATTCTGGTACCTCTTGATCTTGCTTGGTCTACTGATAAAGAAGCGCAAAAGATAAATATTTTTCTGGCAGAGAGTTTATTTTTACAAATTATATGTTCGCTTTCTTAGATTCGAGTATCTCCTGAGCTTGGTTGGTCCACTGATAAAGAAGCGAGAAATGTACACTGCTCTTTCACCCACTCAGAGGCTTGCTATGACATTGAGGTAAGATCATCAATGTTCGCTTATCTTATCAATTTCTCAGGAGACGATTCAATTTGTAAATTTGCTTTGCAGATTCTTGGCAGCAGGAGACAGTCAGTATTCTCTGAGCTTTTCATATCGATGTGGCCAGAGCACAGTCTCTCAGATCCTGGCCGAAACAACTCGAGCACTTGTAAGTGTATTAAAGAGTGTATTTGTAAACCCCCCAGCAAATGAAGCGGAGTGGCGTGAGGTGAGTGCCGGATTTTGGGAAGAATGGCAGTTTCCTCATTGTGTGGGGGCCATTGATGGGAAGCACGTTCAAGTACAGGCCCCACAAGCTTCCCAAAGTGTTTATTTTAATTACAAGAAGACATTTAGCATGGTTCTATTGGCAGTTTGTGATGCACACTACAATTTCATTATGCTGGATGTAGGAGCAGAAGGCTCACAAAGTGATGGCGGAGTTTTTCAATCGTCTGAAATGGGTCGGCTATTGAATGATGGATCCCTTAACTTGTCGAATTCAAGTCACTTACCAGGAACTGATGTTGACATGCCCTACTTCCTTGTAGAAGATGCAGCTTTCCCTTTGAAACCTTTCCTGATGAAACCCTATGGCGAGCGCAACATACCCCATGATAAGTCTGTGTATAACTTCAGGTTGAGCAGAGCAAGGACAGTAATTGAAAATGCTTTTGGCATTTTAACGGCTCGTTGGAGGATTTTCCGTCACTCCATTATTGCTACAGAAAACAATGTAAAAATCATAATTGAATATGCTGTTTGCCTCCACAATTTCATCCGCAAGACAGGCGACAGGAAACTCAACCTACAATATTGCCCTCCTTCTTTTGTGGATCAGGAATTGCCAACTGGCGAACTGGTAGAGGGAGAATGGCGTGACATTGTCGCTGGGGAAAATGGAGCCATCATTGATGGTCCACGGATGGGAGTAAGAAATGCTGCTCTTGGAATTTTACAACAAAGAGATACACTGAAAGAGTTTGTAAATGGGCCTGAGGCTATGCGTCATCAAGATGATATTGTGAGGATCTGGCAAAGAATTATCCTCCTTCAGTAGACGATTGAAAAACTCCGCCATCACTTTGTGAGCCTTCTGCTCCTACATCCAGCATAATGAAATTGTAGTGTGCATCACAAACTGCCAATAGAACCATGCTAAATGTCTTCTTGTAATTAAAATAAACACTTTGGGAAGCTTGTGGGGCCTGTACTTGAACGTGCTTCCCATCGATGGCCCCCACACAATGAGGAAACTGCCATTCTTCCCAAAATCCGGCACTCACCTCACGCCACTCCGCTTCATTTGCTGGGGGGTTTACAAATACACTCTTTAATACACTTACAAGTGCTCGAGTTGTTTCGGCCAGGATCTGAGAGACTGTGCTCTGGCCACATCGATATGAAAAGCTCAGAGAATACTGACTGTCTCCTGCTGCCAAGAATCTGCAAAGCAAATTTACAAATTGAATCGTCTCCTGAGAAATTGATAAGATAAGCGAACATTGATGATCTTACCTCAATGTCATAGCAAGCCTCTGAGTGGGTGAAAGAGCAGTGTACATTTCTCGCTTCTTTATCAGTGGACCAACCAAGCTCAGGAGATACTCGAATCTAAGAAAGCGAACATATAATTTGTAAAAATAAACTCTCTGCCAGAAAAATATTTATCTTTTGCGCTTCTTTATCAGTAGACCAAGCAAGATCAAGAGGTACCAGAATGTAGGAAAGCAGACATTAATTTGTAAAAATGATTATATTTTGTACTAGGCAAGCATTAAATCTTACCTTTCGACATTTATCCTTGTGTAAATAAAAAAAAAAGAGTGGATCACGGAAACGGAGTTCTTCAAGTAAATTATGTCCATCACCAAACTAAGTTCTTCTCCGAAAAATCTCTCACACCAACGGTTCGTACTCGTTTCTTCTTCCGCAGTTGAAGATACAAATATCCGGCCAAAATTAAGTTAAAAAACTGATAATGTCTCATAGCAGAATTCATTTGGAATTACCAAGCAAGAACGGTAGTTACCAACGAGAATGACAACGAACCTTTTATTCACGCTATACGCTGTCAAATCATTTTTCAATGCACGCTGTTTCACGTTACGGCGATAAGTTCGTTACGTCTCGACGCGTTTCGTCGCGTCCCGTTACGTAAAGTTCATCGTAATTCCGGCATAAATGGCATTACAATGATTTTCCTTCTACTCTCACTTAAATCGTCTTTGGTATTATCCCGCCTAAGTTTATCATTGAATAGTGTATTCAATCTTAAATTAAATCTCTTAAAGATAAGATCTAACGGGTAACCGTTGTTTAATAATAGATTGATGACTAGTTTTATATTCTTGGACTGAAATGAGGGGTGGGACGATAGAATAGCCCTGTTTACCAACCCATATATCGTGCCGATTTTATGGCAATCTGGATAGTTTGAATAATATGATAAATATCTCCCTGAAAATGTGTCCTTGTGGTACCAATCTATTACAATAATGTCGTTAGCAATATGCAATTGCAAATCCAAAAAACTTAACGCACGATCCTTTTCGTATTCAATGGTAAACTTAAGCCTTTCATGGTAGTTGTTGAATTTATCTATTATGTATTGAGCTTAATCGCGAGGAATCGGCATGATTATATTGTCGACGTAACGGTAATAAAAAGGTAAATCAAAATCAATCGAATCTAAAATTGTTTCCTCTAAGTCTTGCATTACAATATCGGCTATAATCGGGGACAATGGAGATCCCATGGGAGTACCGAAAGTTTGTTTGTATATCACGCTGTTAAATGTAAAATATGTGGATGACAGTATAAACTCAATGGCCACTAAAAATTTTTTTTTTGGTATTTTTGTGCTCTTTCTAATATATGGTCATTTTTTCCTAATGCTCTCCATTGCAAGACTGAGAGGGATGTTAGTAAAGAGAGAACTTACATTTAAAGAAACCAGTATATCCGAATTTGCAATTTTTTTACCTGAGAGCGCATTGTATACAAATCGAAACTGTTGTTCACATGACTTCTAGTTTTTGGTATGCTATCGGATATAATTTTTTGTAAAAAGCTAGCAAGGGGGTATAAGGCTGTGTCAATTGAAGAAACAATTAATCTGAACGGATGATTTGGTTTGTGGATTTTAGGAAGTGCATAAGCTTTGGGTAAAGGAGTGTCACTCGAACGCATTCTAAAATATTCTTGCTTGGAAATGTATTCTTTGCTGAACCATAATTTCAAAACATTGTTGCAGTTATTTTCAATTTGTTTAGCGGGATTTTTATTCAAAACCGAATAAGTGCTTGTGTCCTTTAGCATGTCATCTGTTTTTTTAATATATTGGCATTTGTTCATAGCCACAGTAATATTGCCTTTGTCTGCACGTGTGAAAATAATGTCCGGATTGTTTTTACAAAACCTTTGAGTTATTTTGTACATAGTAAGAAGTTTAATATTAATGCCATTTGTGTTGGGTTTGGAATGCAAATAGTTACGTAATTGCGGAATAACTGCGTTTCTTATTCGTGGAAGATTATTAATGTTGTGACGTTTTGTATTCCCTTCTATATGTCTTTGATGAACTCATGTATGTTCTTTTTTTTGTGTTCATGCTATTCGGAAGGCAGAAATTGTTTCCAAATTGCAACAGTTTGGTGACATCCTGAGGGATATCATTGCTCGTGAGATTAACAAACCAATGATCATTAGTATGTTCCAATGGATCAATTGTTGTGTCTATGAATTCACGAGGTTTAATCAAAGATTTTATAACAGTGTTATTGGATTATTGATCGTGTTTTTAATCGTGTATTCCACCTGATTTGGATTATTATTATTTATAATCGAATAAAATAATAGGTTTCAAAGATTTCAACTGGTTTAAATTTTTGTTGCGGACAAGTCAATTGAACTTTTTATCGTTAGAATATTTTAGTCTGCGTTGTAGATTTAAAAAAGATTTACGTTTAAAAATCTACGTTTAAATTTTTAATTTCAGTTTATAAAATTAATTTTTATTTTATTATTAATTTCTTAAATTTTAATTTATTAATTTAATCAAGAAATATATATTAAAGTTCAGTAAATAAAGTATAATAAAGTGTTCACATGGAAATGGCGATGTCTCGACCCTCCAGCGTGTCGTACCATAAATGGTCGACGTTTTCTCGTCGCCACCGCTTCTCCTGTTGTACCAACCATTGTAAGTTTTTATTGATGTAGCCTTTCATTACTATATCGAATAAAGTATAATGTTTTGAAAAAAAATCGGATTTTGCTGCCGACGGTTGTTGGCATAGGTTTCGTTACCGGCGGGTTGTCGGACTTTTGCTGCTGACGATCTTTGAACTTTGTTGTCAATGGGTTGTCGGACTTTGTTACCGGCGGGTTGCCGGACTGTTGCTGCTGACAGTTGTCAGATTTCGTTTCTGGCGGGTTGCCGGACTTTTGCTGCCGACGATTTTCCAATTGTGTTTGGAAAATTCCAACGTTGTCAAAATCCCGTGCTTATATTTTTCCACTCATTTAATGTTGGTGGATTAAAATACTTAGTATTAAATATGTTTGAAATTATTTCACATGTTTCTTTAACTGTGGAATAAGCGTTGATATATTCCAATGCAATATGCTAATGCTACCCATGTAGCACAGCAGCGCGTGCAAAGCGCTTTGAAAGCGCTTTTGAGAATGCACCTCCAAAAACCGCTGTCACTTTTTTGACAGATGGCTATTTTGATGGATTTTGATTCATAGTATGCCAAAAATTATTTCTAAGACTAAAACGTTGCTTGAAAACATGTAATTCACTTTGAAAAACACTCAAAAACACTTTCGTCAATCATACGCGTAAAAAGCGCTTTAAAAGCGCCATTGGCATCTCCCAAAACCGCTGTCACCCTGCTGAAAATGACCGATTAAATCCGATTGGTTCCGTATTAAATTTGGTGAAATTGAATCGGAATGAATGCATTTTCAATCCGGTTAATCGGATGCCCGATTGGAAGTGAATCGGTTCTAATAACAAATCAATCGGAATCGTTTTTAATTCGGCATTTCTGGATTGATCTGAATCCGTCGTTATCAGTTTCAATCGTATTAATGCACATCCATTTTAATCGGATGAATAAAGTGAGCACATGAATCGTGTTGAATCCGCATCAATCGTAAAATTTTAATACAACACCGAAATCGGATTTAATGCGATATTTCCGAATTTATCTGAATCCGACTGAATCGGTTTCAATCGTATTAATGCCAATCCATTTTAATCAGGTGAATAAAGTGACCACATGAATCGTATTGAATCCGCATCAATTGTGAAATTTTAATACAACACCGGAATCGGATTTAATGTGATATTTCCGGATTCATCTGAATTCTACTCAATCGGTTTTAATCGTATCTGCGCTTAATTTATTTAAATTGGGGAAAGTAGCTATGTGAATCAGATTAAATCTGCTTTAATCATTAAAATTGTATATAACACATAATTTTTACGTAATAGAGTTCTTACTACAGGATTTTCTTTTGATAAAATCATGAGTTCTATATTTGCAAAACTGTAAAATGTTTTTATTTAACCCTTCGAGAACACACAGGGTTAATTTGACCCTTTTTTCTTTTTTTTTGCCAGAAAACATTTTAGCCAAAAATATTAGACAAAAAAATAAAATTTTTTTGTAAAAAACTTTTCTTTTTCTTCAAAAGAACACATTGAGTCAATCTGACCCTACACACACACTTTGATCGTCCACCATTTTAAATTGACGAGTGCGATCAGCTTGAAAAAATTCCCAGATGTACTTGGAACATTGTTAAATCAATTGATATAAATAAAAAGTGCCGTTGGAATTATTTACATATTTTAAAAAATTTAAAAAAAAACAAATTTTTTTAAATATTTTTGAATTTTTTAAAATATGTAAATAATTCCAATCACACTTTTTAAATCATTATAATTTTGTAATTTCAGGGTTCACGAAATCATAATAACAATTTAAACAATTGACTAAGACTGATTCAAACCGATAGAAAACGAGTGCAATTACATCCTTGAGTACGAATCCGTTTCAATCGTTTCCAATCGGTTTAATCGTTATATAACTAATCATGGAGTTACTGACCAGTTCACTCAAAAAGAGTGAATATTCGCTCCAATAGAGTAAATTTATTTACTCTAAGGTAAAATCAGAGTTTCACTCTGATTTTTAAAGTGAAGTCGTTAGAGTGAAGTTGTCACTCCAAACTTCACTGAACTTGAAGTGAAATCGCCTTTCCTCTTCCCGCTTCCCGCGTGTTTAGTTGTTCCCGTGTAGAAATTTGTTAGAGATGGCCTTACATAACATAAGGCCCCGATTATTTACGAATATATTTACGAACACAAAATTTCATAATGATCCAGCACTGGTTTTTGACATTCACCCGACATTAAAAAATTCTATTATATTATATATCCAATTCAATTTATTACTCTTTTTAAACTGAATTTGTTTTTTTAAGATGATTTTTGAAAAATTATATATTTGCGCTGGGGTTGTAATATATGTAGACTATATACGCTTACATCAAATTAAGAAGTAGTCTACCACATAAGGCAGTTGGCTCACGATGCAGAGGTCCCGAGTTCGAATCCCACCAAGGTAAGTGTTTTTCAAATACGAGAAAATATTTATAATCATAGACTGCATCTTAAGAAACAAATTTAGTTAAAAAATAGTAATAAAATTTTAAAATAAATAATTTTTTTTATCATAACGAATTAAACCGATAAGAACCGATTGAAATTACATCTTTGAATACCAATCCGTTCCAATCGTTTTCAATCAGTGTAATTGTTATAAAATCATAACAATTCAAATCGATAGAATCCGATTAAAATTACATCCTTGAATACCAATCCGTTTCAATCGTTTTCAGTCGGTGTAATCGTTATAAATCCGTGATTTCCGGATCAAGAATCCAGATTCATGCGGATTCAAAATTTTTAATCGGATTCAATCGGTCATTTTTAGCAGAGCAGTTACGGACTTTTTTGGAAGGTGGCTATTTTGGTGGATTTTGATTCACAGTGTGCCAAAAATGATTTCTAAGATTAAAACGTTGCTTCAAAACATGTAATTCACCTTGAAAAACATTTAAAAACACTTTCGTCAATCATGCGCGTAAAAAGCGCTGTTGAGAATGCATCTTCTAAAAATGTTGTGAAAATGTATAATTCGCGTATAAAACACCTACAACTTTCAAATCTTTTAGAAATCATTTTTGACTCGCATGAGAAAAACATGACTCGCCCTCGTGTCTTTGTGGAGTGGTAAAACACGACATTATTTTATATGTATAATCTTTTACTGTGAAGTTTCAAAGATTATATAAGAGATAACTTTAAGACAAATTATCCGTATGCTCCTATTGTAGGAATATGATGATCGTAAAGGAAGATACCCAATGTTTGTAGGATATAAGAACAGTATAATATTTAATATGGGATGAGAAATACAAACGGAACCGTGATTAACACTCTCGCTCGATTTACGCAGAGGCTGAGCCTCGTACAAACTCGAAACTACGCACGACTCGAAACGCTACTGCTCGACTTCTCTACTCAAAGGCTGCTCTGTCTGCCCGGGAAACGAATGCCCTTTGCTCGCTTGCTTCCGAAAAGACAAAACGACTCTCTACAAAAAGCGACTTTGTTGTCAAAAGAGGATCGACTCTCTTGATTCTTCGCATGGCAACACGGCATCGCGACACGCACACACACGTCTTCGCTTACACAACTCGTAACTACGCACACTTCTTGACAACACACATATACTACGTTTACGCGAGCGTTACTTCTGTAGTAACTTACGATAATTTACTCGTTTACGCGGAGTAAATTATCGTAAGTTACTACAAAATCCCGTTTACGCGAAGGAATTATCATAAGTTACTACAGAAGTAACGCTCGCGTTAAACGTAGTAATACTCGACAACGCACATCTCTATACATTTCAATACTACACTAATAATGTCATTTGATCACCTGTTGCAAGATATCTATTTTCAAGAAAAAAGATTTTTATTATAATTAATAAAATATTAATAAGAAAGTTTATAATTAAATTTATACAATTAATTATCTGAGTGGAATAATCAAACGCTGCTCTGGAGACAAGGTTCGCCAATTACATTTTTTTAAATATATGGTCCTACCTTGTTTAATATAGATAATAAATTAAAAGTATTTTCATTCATTCGTGTATATTTAAAAAACATGTTTGTATCTTCAGATCTTGTTTCAATTCTTGAAAAAGATGGTCAAAATCTCCTTGATACAATCTCAATGTATTAATTGGACGATACCACATCTTCTCTTATTATGTTTTTAATAGACGACGATATCGTCTGATGCGTAACATATAATAACCTAAACATAAAAAGGCATATAATTCTTCATCTTCCATGCATATTTAAACTTTTAGATTTTTTTAGATGATATATTCAGCAAACAGTAACACGGATTACATAATATATCTATTACAAATCCACGGAATATATGTTAATTTGATAATATTTGTTCTATTGTGATACTTGAACGTATTTCTTCGCGACGTTGCATATACATAAATGCTATGATACATCTTAAAATATTCACTGCTAAGTGATGGAATTACATGTTCCACATAACCTCCAATTTTCGGAATACGGACACGATCTTTTGGAAGTAAAACAGTGCCCACCACAATGTCCACTTCTTCATCATCGTAAAGATAAATAGTGTAGTCTAAAAAACTTTTTACAATATATGTTAACAGAGCATCCATGATCTAGGCTTAAACTCGTTCAGGCTGCGTTCCATATTCTGCTGCGGTCTATTTGTACATACGGTGACGTAAACTTTGCTTCAGAATGGTCTAGCGTTTATAACATATTGGCAGCACTAATGGACCGGGTTTATGGAAGCATAGAAAGCGAAAGAATTTGGAGCGTTTGAAGCTTGAACTGGACCGCACCTTATAATGTATATATATATATGTGGAGTAGGTATAGATGCAGATTACTGATCGGCATCTATACCTACTCCTCAGTCATGGACTTCGGAAGGGCCATGCGAACCTGTTGTACAGAACACGGCGCACGGCGCGGCATTAGGATAGATCCTCTTGCGAGTGATCGGCGATTTGGTTGCGGGGCATACGTCGCGCACACTCACGTGTCAGAAACCGTGGCGATCGGCAACGCGGACGCGAGCGGTGGCAAGAAGTACAGTACTGGTTTTAGGTACGATTGTGAACACGCAGAAATAGATAGGATAGGGTTACGATATCCAAATAATTTGATTACTATAATCGTGGGGCCCAAATTTTTCCCAGAGTAACGTTAAATCGGCGGTGTCAGGGACAGGTGAGAGCCCATAGGAGTCCTAAAATTTTGTTTGTATATGTTATTATTAAAAAAATGTTTATTTAAGGCAAGCCGTAATGCGAGAATAAATTCTTCTTTAGGGATATCGCATTTGTTCGAGATATGCTCCCATCTGTTCAGCCATGCTGTCAATGGTTAGGTCAATAGGGACGTTTGTAAAAAGTGACACGACGTCGAGAGAAATGAAAATATAGTTGTCTTTAAGGTGCTGGCCACTCAAATCTCTGACCAGTTGGAAACTATATTTTATGTGGCTATTTAATTGCTTTTGGGATGCTGGAGGATATTATATTGTATAAAAATCTTGCAAGACTATGCAATGGACTGTCAATAAAGGACACTATGATTCTAAGGGGTGATTTTGTTTATGAATCGAGTATATATGAGTCGTTTCTGCTTTCAACGTAGAGTGAATAATTATTTAAACATCTTTACGGATATCGATACACTATACAGTAATATTTATATATTAATTTAATTGATATTCGTAAAATTAGATTTACACTATTTTGAAAGTAAACGGCTCATATTCTTAGTCCTTTCTTCTGAAGAATGGTTTACAGTAATGTTGAGAATTAAGGTATTCCTTTCATGACACCAAAGTCTTAAGAATTAACTAATTTTTTGGTACGAGAAAGTTAAAATGCATATCTTTACGCTAGAAGAAAATTAAACCACATTACCGAGCATATAAAGAAGAATTATGACTTTGAAAATTCGATATTTTATATGTGACGTTATCGAAAAAGTCTATTTTTCACATTTCAATGTAATAATTTGTTTATCAAATATCTTAAAATATTAAATATTAACTGCGCTACACACATATTCGCTAAACTCTATACTTTCGATAGTGCCGATAAAAATACAGAGTCACCGAATGTTTAAACTTTAAACAAAATATTTATGTTAAAAGTTGACTTGAAATGTGGTTTATAGATAAATATTTTTAATGGCGACTTTCAAGGAATTATTTGGCAACGCTGCAAGCTGTGCGCTCATATGTCACACTTCATCACGTACGGTTTATTATTAACTTTTATTTTCACAAATTGTCCCTTATTTTTGCCCACATTACTCCTCACTTTATGTTTCTTATCACTCATTATTATTATAAAATCTCTCTTTAATAAAAAGAAAATGTCACAATATTCTTTGATTAATGAAATTGACACTTACATTGACACTTTTGTTATCAACTTCACATTTTACAATCGGAGCCCTGAAAAGCGCAGCGTTGCCATATTGTTCTGACAGTAAAATTTACCAAAAAATGAAAAATTTTTAAATACACATAATATTTTTACTTTTTCCTTATAATTAAACATAATAATTAATTACAAAAATCCTTCCCAAGCAGCAAAATAGGGCGAAATTACGTTTATTCGACCTTCTGATAGGTTCAAAAGTCTGTTCGACCAAGCCCAACTTACGTCGAATCGACGTCGAAAGAAGGTAAGTGGGGAATAAAGTTGAAGTAATTTTACGGTTGAAATTAGGTAATGCAAGGCATTTCGCCTTATAAGTCATAGTCTGATTCGGTGAAATGGACCTATCAGAAGGTCGAATATCGGTAATATTTTGGTAATTTTGACCAATTTGTGCCCTCTCTTCGACCTAACTTTTGTCTTTGAGACATCTAGTAGATGGCAGCGCTGCACATCACGAAAAAATATATATTCCATATTAGTTCTACCAAGACGGGTCTATGCTACAGTCATAGCATATGGTTCAAACCAGCCATGGAAACTCGGAGTAAAATATTAATAGAGTCCACCACTACGTCGGTTTTGAAACTGAATATCGTTTGACATGTAACAGAAATATAAGTGCGAAAGAAAATTTTCTGTACAGAATTTTATTTTACTTCGTTAAAAGCAACGCGATGTCGAAAATAAATAATTTAAGCAATTATTAATTAATCGTTAATTATTTAGCAATAATATTTTTTGCATTTAGCACAATAAAAATATTTTAATCTTGCACCTAACGTGAAAAGTATCGCAAAATAGATTTTTTTTCAATTCTTAGTTACTCTGAGAGATATAATATAATTTATTTTATAATGCCTATAATTTTAGAAAGCGTTTTGATGTATCATGGTAGACATACTGGTTCTCATAATAATGGCTGATTTAACGTTTTCGTCTGAATTTCGACCTGTAAGTCGAATTTCCCTACTGTGAAAACCAAATACTAAATTTTGAGGGCAGATTTCCTTAATTAGGGCATTTTTACTTCAAAGTCGTTGACTTTAAAATCGTCTTGTCGATCAATAAGGCATTTTGACTAATAAGTCTGATTTCCCTATTTATAAGTTAAATTGATTTCAAAGATCGACTTCGAGATACGGCGTGCTTCGAGATCTGTGGATCGATATATCGAGAAATGCCGGTCGGCTGTGCCGCGAACGTAAACATTGATCATGAGTTCACCGTGTGACGCGGTCGAGTGCGAACGTGTTTTGTTCTGTAACGACTCTTTCTCGCAAATTCGCTGTTGCTCGCGCGAATCGTCTCGATTATTCTATTTATTACAGTATAGAGAGTTTCTTCTGTACTTCGTAACTTCTTGAAAAATCTCATCCCCCCCGGGTGACGAGCGCCGAATTAATTCCCGTGTGTTTGCGTTTCCTAGCATAACGATCGCAAGCCTTGTACAATGAGAAAAATACAGTAGGAAGATATTAGTGTGTGTCGGGCGTTAACCTCGATTTATTCATTTATCGATGAGGAACAATTTTATTTTCTTCGATAATGCGTCTTACAAAAGGTCTTACAAAATGGATAATTATTTATCAGCAAACAGGAATCGATACGTGCAATAATTATAGATAGGTTATGGTAACTTTCAATAATTTAAGGTCTAAGACCAATAACTAACTCTCAAGGCAATTTTGCTGGGCATTTCGACCTAAACTCGGACCAATTTCCCTTATAGGTCATTTTCCGTGGTAATCTCAACTTTGTAGTTAACTCGTAGTACGGCCGCGAGGTTTATTTTATTTCGCGCCTAAAATATTCCCTATTAGTCAAGTCAAACACACAAGACTTATATATGGTAAAAATTAGGTAATCCTGACCAATTAAGTCATATCGCCTACGAAATTGAAATTAGGTAATACAACCAGGTCACATTTCCTTCAAATGGGGGTCTAATTTTGACTTATAAGTTGAATCGACTTTTAAGGCATACCTTTGATCAAAATTTAGTCATTTACAACCTATTGTATAACTTTAAAGTCATTAAACTTTGAAGGCATTTTGTAGGTTTGAACTACGTAATTTTCAACCTGTACTTAAGACTTCAAACGCTATTTGATTTTTAAGACATTTTTTATGTCGAAAGTTGGTAATTCTTCACTTAATTAGAGCAATCTGATTTTGGTTTGGTTAAGATGCCCTGCTTTGCTGCTTGGGTTTGTTGCGACCAAACTGGCTAATATTTATTTAACAAGCACAACGCGTTTCAACCGAGATTCCGGTCCTTCTCAAGTGCGTACAATAAATTAACGCTTGCAAAACACTTCATTATACACAATGTGGCAGCAATGAGTCTACAAACTAAAATACAAAAAAAAAGTAAAATAATAAATTAACAAGCTAAAATGACGTACGAAGAGTAAACACAGGAATAAAATAGCAACGCTTACATGTTTTGTGTGTAAAAGGCGATAAAAGATATGCGAGTCATATTAACAAACGTGCAGAAATTCGGTGGTGCGTTCACTATTGGTGACGACAGACGACTGAGTGAGAAACAAAGGCAGAGGTAACCGAAAGCGCTCACATTAAGTTTATTATTTTGTCATAAATGCCCGGAAGGTTATCGGTGTCTTTTTGTAAATTAATAGTGATATTGTTTTTCTTAATAAACACCATTTTGGCTATCTCTCTCTTTTTAAAATGTTTCTCGTTATGTAGAACTTTGGGACTATAGTCCAATTAAACTCGTGATTGCATGAGGTCTTGTGTTTGCTGACCACAGAATGATTACTGGGATGCTTTTTAATATCAGCACGATGTTCTTTGATTCTAGTCACCAAATTTCTTTTGGTCTGTCCGATGTAACATGCGTCGCAATTAAGACAAATCGATCTCGTATACAATTTCCATACGTTTCGCGCTTTTGAGCCTATATCTTTGCCTCTATTAATAATACGATTGAGTTTTTTAGGAACCGTATAGACCACGTCGAATCCTTTGTTCCTCAGGGCTTTACTGATACTCTCGCTACAATTCTTTATGTAAGGAATGGTGACAGGATGTCGCACAGTATGAACTTTGTCGTTTCCCGAATCGCGGTTCTTTAAAAGCATTAATCGTCGTTTTATGTATTTGTTATAAAAATATGTCGGATAACAATTATCAGAGAGAATCTCTTTAACAACACGGATATTATTCTCATGGAAGCGCTCGTTGGACAATAAAATCGCTCGGTCAACCAATAATCAGTTATAACTTGATTTTATATAAGTTGAATGCAATATACAAGAGTTTGCTGAGGCTCTGCTTAAGCGCCTACAAAATACGCTCCTCCGTAAAAGGAATACTTTAAGTGAGCGGAGCCTTCACATTACATATAGGTAAGATCTTGATGTATGTACGTATTGTAATTACGTGCGCCTGTGTGTAACAAGTCGAACGAACAAAAATACATCTGCGCTGTCAATAATGGCGAACATTGAAAATACGAATTGTATAATATTGATTATATGTTGTGCGATAATGTTTTGTATAAATTATGCATACACAATACATTATTAAAAGAATTCTATCAATCTTCGTCTATAATTCTTTACCTTCCACAACCACAACGTCACCTAATATGATATATTGACACATGACACGATATATTTGTCCATTTTCCATAATTTCCTGACTTAATGCATCTTCCATTAAACTAATTAAAAAAATATTTTGTTATTTTGCATTTTCAGTTACTCTTTAATCTTAGTAATTTTTTGTATTTGAAGTCACAAAGAGTATACTGTATATTAGAAGATTTTATAGTCTTTATCTTATTATACATATAAAACTCTTTATTAATAGTCAGATTGGAAGCTCGAGTATTAACTTTTGCATAAATTAACACAGATAAAATAACTAAATTTTTGTATTATTAAATCGAAAATGCATAGATGCGAATCGTATAAAAACAATACAAATATTAAACGGAAAACCTAACTGTAAACAATTAACGAAAATTTTGCAATGCATAGTGCAAATATTTATTAATTATTAATTATTCAATTAATATTCAATACTCAGGTTGAGGATATCCTCACCTGTTAATTACAGTCAATCCAAAGCAAGGTTGTTGGTCGATAAACTAGATCCTTAATTAATGCTTTGCTCAGCGCAGGGTACATACTAGAAACAATTGATATATACGGTGAATCTTAATGGATGCACCAACTTTTTACCTAAGGAGATGAGTTACCGACCGCAACTGTAATGAACCGAACGATCCATATGTGACACCAGCTTGAATCGACCGCTTCGATCGACGAGTCCGAGGTGATGTACAGGCACAGTATATACAGTAGCGCAACTCTCCTGATTTCTTGTTGTCTAAAATGGAGTGCGCATGCGCGAAATAAGTAAGCGCCCACTAACACCATCTGAATGTCGTTCTCTGAACTTCTTTCTCAATTGCTTTTCCTTTCTCCGTTCTGCTCTGCTCCCTCTCAGAATTTAAATGGTCAGTTCAGTAAATGCCTATCAGATTGGAACAGAAATTTGGAAAGAATTAGCTCAATTACCCACTGAATGCTATTGAGAGCTGTTAGAAGTGTTTGAAAAACTCTGAATAACTACGTTTGTGATGAAAGTGAAAAGAGTTTAGGAGTATAAAGTGGTTACAAACCTCAGAAGGTAGGATAATTATTCATAATCATTATTGTACTTAAAATCAGTCATGCTTAAATTAAGAATATCGTTTATCTATTTATCTTGTGAAACTAACTCTGTGATACTCTAATATCTAGAAAAAATTGCTGCTTGATTCTACGTTGTCTACGAACGGTTACATTTCTGAAATACTTATTAAAATGCAAATTTCTGGCTGAAACAGACGTCAGATAATTCAGATATCGACTTCACAAAAGATAGTGGTGTCGATTTTGAAATGTCCAGCATGCATTCCACAATACAATACAATTTGTAAGTTATCATATAACAGCGTTTCATGATTTATAATTCAGAATTTATATTAAAAATAATGATTTTTTTTCTTGGAAGGCTCATGGTTAAAACTATAATACTTCCACCGTTTAAATTTTTAGTAAATTGCGGAAAGATAACATATTCTCTCAGCAACATATTTATCTAAAAAGATACAAATACGTATTATACCATCTTACTTACAAAAAATTAATACGTCATTTAATATTTTAATGTGGCATATTATTAAATATTTTATTTTAATTAATATTGTTGCGGAATTTATAGATATCTCGTTTCGATATAACAATAACAGCTAGTGCTCGGCGATGCACAAAATCTAAACGCAATACCGAGCGTGAAGGATTTCAAAATTTATATGATAGAAACAAAGCATGGAGATCCACATCCAGACACGGGTATTTCACCTTCTTTTGCGACAATAAAATCTGAAATGATTCTAGGCAAAAACCGCCAGTTTTTCATTGAAATGGGACGACCGACGAAAGTACATTTCTCTTTATCCCGGCTCAATCAACTTTATAACATACGGAATAAGGTAACTCAACAAAGATTGTATAACATATTCGTATATATTTTCAACAGTTCTAAATTATATCAATGTTCTAGGTATTATCGTGCTTTATTGATGACGACGTGCAAGTGCCTACAGAGAAGAATAAACTACGGATATGGATTCGCAAAATATAGCAGTGCCGACGAAATCGAGGAAATTCAGTGTACCTGATTTACATTTAAATACAAGACAGGTTGTATTATCCTTGAAGACTGACACCGGAGCAGAAATTATTACCAGTTTAGCATCGTTAAACGGAAACCTATCGACACTCTATAGCTTCTAAGACTAGACAGAATATATTCAAATCTATCCATAGATTCTTTCATTGTATCTGCTATCTTAAATAAGAATATCAAAGTGCTATTAAATCCATGGTGTTGCAATTTCGTATGTGGATTTTTGTATGTGGACTTTTGCTTACTCGGATCAGAACGGCTCTTAGGAGAAATTTTATAAATTTATAAACGCAATGCTCAATCCGGCGTATGGGAATCATCGAGATAATATAATACATATGTCCATTATTCTATCCAGACACATTTTATATAAGCCATTTACTGCCAATTGATTGATGCATATCTATCGAAGTACATATAGACTCTCATTCGATGAAGCATTAACGGAACGCGCGGAAGCGCGTCCGAATTCCGAAATACAACGATCGTCGCTGCTTCTGCAAAGTAACAATATGGTTGTAGAATTTCGAATCGTTACTCGACCACTCTTTCGGGACACTTTTATATTTTTATAATATATCATATTAGGTATACATTGATTATTTTGCATATAAAATTTTATTTTGCATTTTTGTATTTACGATAAATATGTCGCTTTATATTATACGAATTGTTTGTTATAACAATTAATGATACAATATTTTAAATCTGTATACCAATTTAGTAATATAATCATTAATCGATATAGGAGTCATCGGATACTTCTATTTTATATTTTCCTATATTTATATTCCTAATATTTCAGTGTTTATAATCCTAATATTCTGTCTGTAACATCGGATAAGAAAGAATCCTTCATAATCTATCCGAAAACAGTTTCTGCATCAGAAAGAACATAAAATGGATTAGTATATACATTTCTTATCCTTCAGATACAAAGGAATTATTTTTCTATTCTATAAGAAATCGCAATGCATTCGAAATAGCGCTTAGATAGAGCTTTATTAGAATACTACCTAAACATAATTTCGAATATATTACAAATTTTTATGGAGTAGAAAAGTGATTTTTTTTGTATCTGAAGAAAAACTCAGAATTGGTGACATAGAAAAGAAATTCTTTTAAACTCTTAAGAGTTGTTTTGGGACAGAAATGATATACGGAAAAAGTACTTTAAAAATTTTTTTCATCAAGAATTTAAAAAGAATTCTTTTTCAATTCTCCGTGCTATCCGGAAACATATCGTCGTATTAAAATTAAAATTTCATTTATTGCATTTTAAATTAAGTATTAATATAGCGTATCTTATTTTTATTTTGAATGCATAATTAAAAATTATTCGTTTATTTTATTTAATCTAATAAAATTATTTTAAATTAAATATTTTATAATTATAATTGTTTTTTTATAAGTATAATGTATAAAATATTATATTTTGCTTTTTGTGGTTGTTCAATATATGTTATATAACATTATATTTTCTAATAATTCACCTCAATACATTTATATTATTCAATCTGCAATCACATTTATATAATTTTATTTTTTCTCATTTTTGAATTTTTTTCCTTATTTTTAATAGATACATAATAAATATTTATCTTCATTATTTTTATTAAATTCAGATTAATTTCATGTAAAAGTGGAGTGAGAGCGGAGAAAGGAAGAGCAATTGAGAAAGAAGTTCAGAGAAAGACGTTGGGCGCGTAAAACCGCTCAATAGCACGTGATTGGCTCTTATACTTTTAGATCCAACGAATCAGCGTAGCGTGTCGATAAGACGACACTTAACAGTTGTGTCTGCCTGAACGTGGCCGTTCAGTTGGTGCTAGTGGGCGCTTACTTATTTCGCGCATGCGCACTCCATTTTGGACAACACTAACATCAAAGGCGCCGACAGAGAGTTGCGCTACTGTATATACTGTGGTACAGGCAAGTTAAAAACTGTGAATCAAATAACGTATATCGTGTGTACATACTTTTCTAACATATCCAATTGTCTTACGCATTTTCTTTTTACATATAATTTTATTTAATAACACGATTTCTTATTATTCTCCATCTATGCGCAACGTATTTACCGCATGTACATACTATGAGCGTTACTTTTGTAGTAACTTACGATAATTCACTCGTTTACGCAGAGTAAATTATCGTAAGTTAATACAAAATTTCCTTTACGTTTATCTGTTATTTTATCAAAATGCGATTTTAATGGAAGATTAATTACATATGAGGTCATACATCGCGGCCGGTGTGCCTAGCAAATCTTGCCGCAAGTACCCTCAATTAGAGCTGTTTTAATTAAATTTTTTTTAGACAACTTCGTTTATTTGTTTGCGAAGTAAATGAAGCGTCATCTGAAAGAGAGTGATCTAAAAAACTTGAAAAAAATAGGTCAGGTGGTCGGTGAACGTTTGGGCGGGTATTCTCGGAAACCACATCATTGGGCCACATTTTATTGATGATAGGATCGATGGTGACCGATACCGAAGATTTCTCAACAATGAACTTGTCGACTTGTTGGATGAGGTGCCTTTGGAATTACGTGCTAACATGTGGTTCCAACAGGATGGCCATCCAGCACACACTGCCAGAGCAACAAGGGCGTTATTAAATGACAAATTCGGTAACCGTTGGATCGGACTTTATGGTCCCCACGAATGGCCACCGCGTTCATCAGACCTCACACCGCTAGATTTTTTTCTGTGGGGTTATCTTAAGCAGCAAGTTTACGCAACGCGACCTGCTAATGCTCAAGATCTGAGGGATCGAACTGTACGAGCTTGCCGTGCAATAACTCCACAGGTCTTGCGCCGGGTGCGTCGTGCAATTTTGACAAGGGCTACATTTTGTGAGAGGATGGAGGGGGGCCATTTCGAGCACATACTAAAGTAAAAATATGATAAATTGGTGATGTGTTGCGCACGGTCACACATTGATATAATTTTTTATCTGCGTGCGCTCTTACGCAATATGACTTCAATGTAGGTATCTATTTGAACTTTTATACTGAAAAGGTCTAACGATGTGCTACAATATGGCTCCAGGCGAAGGTCCACTTTAAAAAACCTAACGCGCCATTGGTGGTACCTCAAGGGTGGTGCGGAAGTCCACTCTGTTATTACTTCTAATTTTTTACATTATTACTTTTATATCCATAAAGTATACAGTAAAGTATTTCTTATAGAAAAGTAGAATTGCTCAATTTTGTATAAGAATGGTAGAATATTTTTATTTTTTTTCCGCTTATATTTAACTCTTTTTTTACGCGCTAAAATGTTCCGCGTAAGCGTGAAAAGAAATCGCCACCAAGTAAAACTGTATTAAAATATAAATATTTAAAAAAAATCGTATAAAAAAGATACTCTTACTACGTTTACGCGAGCGTTACTTTCTGTAGTAACTTACAATAATTCTTACGCGTAAACAGAATTTTGTGGTAACTTATGATAATTTACTTCGCGTAAACGAGTGAATTCGTAAGTCACTACAAAAGTAACGCTTGCGTAAACGTAGTACATGCGGTAAATACGTTGCGCATAGATGGAGAATAATAAGAAATCGTGTTATTAAATAAAATTATATGTAAAAAGAAAATGCGTAAGACAGTTGGATATGTTAGAAAAGTATGTACACACGATATACGTTATTTGATTCACAGTTTTTAACTTGCCTGTACATCACCTCGGACTCGTCGATCGAAGCGGTCGATTCAAGCTGGTGTCACCTATGGATCGTTCGGTTCATTACAGTTGCGGTCGGTAACTCATCTCCTATGGTAAAAAGTTGGTGCATCCATGAAGATTCATCCAATAGTTATATAAAATAAGAAATATCTACTACGACTTACCATCAGTAGCTTCGTATTTCCTGATACCGACGACCAGTAACAACGGTTATCACGTGATGATCTCGAACAAACAATTAACCATGTCATATCGTTTCCTGTGCTGAAGATCATTACTAATATAGTTAATGTTTCCACTTTTATATTTACGATGCAGTAATTAATAATTATCTTTATTACACTTATATATGAATCGCGATTAATTGATAATTCCGTGAATTTCTTATTGAGGTCTTGGAACATTAATTCTTAATAAGTGTATATTTTATAAACAGAGTTGTATTAAATTCTCCATTTTCTTTCGATTTTATTTCCACTAATATATATATCTAACAGCAATCTCATTTAAATACTACGGTATACTGCTCTAATTATAATTTCAATAGAGAAGTAAAAAAAAGTCGATCCTAAAAACTAATAAAAACTAAATAAGCTGCGCACACAGTGAGTTTGATTTTTACAGGGTATCCAATCACTTAATAAGATATTCACAGTTATCTTGACTATTCAATATTGTAATAAACAGATGTGATGTTGCCGAACAAAGACAAATGGGCAAAAGTAAGCTAGAGTCCCTTTATAAGAGTCTGGACAGACTGGTCCTTATTTTCATTGGACGTGCAACACCATGGCGGAACCAATCACGAGTAGAGTCCCTTTATAAGAGTCTGGACAGACTGGTCCTTATTTTCATTGGACGTGCAACACCATGGCGGAACCAATCACGAGCGGTAAAATAACGAGCCTTAGGAGCCTCTCTCAGGGTGCGTATTATGGAACTATTTGAAATGGATTCCGATCGGAATTGTTATTTCCTACATTTCTATTGTATTTTTAGGGAAAACAGTATAATTTCGACAGGAATCCATTCCGCAAAGTTACTTGCATAATACGTGCCAGTACACATTAACGATATTGTTACGTGCTTTGCTGTAGCACTGTAGTGTTACATACCTGCGCAAAGCACGAAATGATGTCGTTAACATTTACAGAATAAGTGTCTTAGAATTTAAAATAAAGAATTACAAAATTAATAAAAAATGAAAATGACAATGTCATGCATTTATCTATATATACATCTCGTAATTTTTTCTATCAATAAATTGTTGTATACTATTATAATTTATTTTATTGAAATATTTTTTTTAGATATTTTAAAGTTTTGGTTATCTTATCTCTATCAAGTCAAAATAAAAATATAGACAAACTCACACTTTCTCACAGCCTCTGTAGAATTCTCTCACGATATCACAACAATACAACGATTACGTGTAGTCATCGACGCCATAGTGTTTTTCTTCCATCTAGGGCGTCTAGAATAGAGTCCCTATATACGTGACATTCACGCCATGTTGTTGCACTCCCAAAGTCTGTCCAGACTCTTATAAAGGGACTCTAAAGTAAGCAAGTGATTCTGTGCCCTTGTGTGAGTGCGGCCAGTTTACCCAAGTAGCAAACACAAGTCATTTTGACGTCAAATTTTGGTCCTTTACTGACCATTCCTGACGTCACTAACTGGCGGCATAATGACGTTAAAATGACGGTCTAATGTCACAGACAATTGACGTCATCGCGGATGTTATTTTGACGTCATTTTCTGACGTCTTATTGACGGCAAAAATAGGTCCATTACGACATACCGGTTTCTAGAAATGTTTTTTATGAAATTAAAATTTTAAAAAATGTCTACTTGATAAACGTTTATAAAAAAATGTTCTTTTTCTTTATCTAAGAAAAAAAAAACTTTTTTAACTGTTTCGTTACAAGCCATGTGCGTATAGCCGCTCTCAAGGCGGTCACCACCCATCCTAGTACAGTACCGCGCCCGAGTCGCTTGACTTCGATGATCCAGTGGACAGTGACGATCTTCTCACCCTGATGCTTCCTTATTAACTGTACTTGTCTATAACAGATACATCTTTAAAGTGTTCAAAAATCTTGTAATGATAATCTTCTTGATAGCTATAACACTGCATGAAATAGTTATCATAAAATTACGCAACTACATCCACTTATACCATAAATTCGCCACTTCAATCATAAAGTTGCGAAACAAACATATTGTAGTTAATTTTGTGGTTTTTATTTTATTATTACTTTATTATACAATATTAAAAAGTAAAAATAGTTATATTACAAAAAGTCCTTATTTGGACGACTTTAAGACGTCTTTAAAATGACGTCTTTAAATGGTCTAAAGAATGACGTCTTATAAACGTCCATTATTAGTCGCCGATGTCATAAACCAAAAATGACTAAAAATAGACGTTATAATGACGTTATGGAATAACGTCATTTTTAAAGACAGCTTTTTGGTCATTTGACGTCATTCGTACAAACATGACTAGTATTTGACGTCAAAATGACTTGTGTTTGCTACCTGGGTAGTTATATAGATTCGTTGTCACAAGTCATTTAAAAATAACGTGACTCTTTAAAAAATGAGTATTCTAATATCTAATAAAGATATATATTTTTTTTTTAACGCGGGGAAATCTACTACCGGCCAGTACTGACCGGTATGTAGCCCCCTCGCTGTGAGTGGGGGAAGACCCCCCCCCGCCTCCGGGAGCGAGGCGAGAGGAGTGTCGGATTCTTACCGACTAAAACCCCGCAGGGTTGCGTTCCAAAATTCACTCTGGGTAACTAAAATCTATAGTTTACGTCACGTACATTGTAGCATTTTAGTTAACTAGAGTGAATTTTGGAACGCAGCCCTGGTGTCCTTCGCGGCGCGTTTTTCGCGTTGGAGAGGGGGCCCCGGGAAACGCACTGATTCGTCCGGGACCAGATATATCTTCTTTTGCAAGACCAGATATTTCAGTTATTTAATTGGCTACATAAGTATAACACATAACATTTTATATTTATCTATATATTTTTTTCTTAAAGAGAAAATATAATTAGAAATGTTCGCGGAATTAAGATATTGGAAAGACAAAAATACGTTCTGCATGTATTTTTAGGTCTTTAGTAATTTACAGTTTTCAAAATTAAATTATTCTCCTATAGTGTAAACTAATTGACAACATTCTGCGCTTCTTCTTAAATGTATAAAAATGTATAACTTTTGTATTTATCATACAAGTCTCTAAATTGGTTGCATTTTATAAAATAATATTACACGCAATTACTATATAATAATTTTAATTACAATATTCAATTTTTTGTCATGTACTTACGCATTAAATTCATTTATCATTACTTATTACTTATATTTCTTTAATTTCAGAATTATTTTAATTATTAGAACTTGCGCGTGTAATCGGCCATATCTACTTAGAATTGTATGTAAATTTTAATCGAAAAGTTCTTCAAAGAACAGCAATTTTGAGTATAGAAAAGAAACTTTTAATTAACGAATTAGTGAGTAAACATTTTGTTTTATATCGAGCAAACTAATTAATTTGTTATTAATACGTAATACAACCAATTATTATATTTTAGATAACTATGAACTGAATATAATAAGTCACAAATGTTTTTACTGGTTCACCTTTATGTTATGACACGTTGGACGTCATAATCATATTGGATGTGCGTTTATCATACACTTACCAAAAGCTCGAGGAAATGACGGAGAGTGAATATAAGACAATTTTACAAAAAATACAATTATTTATTTAAAAAAAATAAAATATATCAATACAGAAATTGAATTCATATACTTATAATACGATACTTTCAGATGCAAAATTCTAATTGAATATAAAACAAGTCCAAACTCCCTTCATTACATTGTCTAATGCCCGTATCACAAAAGCGATTGGCGATTGCGTCTACGTTTGCGTTTACGTCTCTTGACCAATCAGAAAGTAGCTGCTGGCGATTGCGATTTCCGTTCTGATTGGTCAAAAGACGTAGACACAAACGTAAATGCAATCGTCAATCGCTAGTGTGATACGGGCATAACGCCGCAGTAAACTGCTGGTTTATATCTCTTCCTATTGTCTTACAACAAGTAAACTGATGATCAAGCAAAAACATTTTTCTGCATAGGCGATGTAAAGATTTTAATTGTTTTAGCTAATATACGCTAGAGCCACTTTTCCCTGCCAGGATACACCGTCAGTGAAAGAGTGACGCCAAAAATCGCCTGTTTTGCCACCCTTGAAATCCGACTTGAATTTGGTGCTAAACGATAGTTATATATAAAATATTTTGTTTTATCGTAACGACTTTAACGTCACATTTCTAATTTTAATTCTCACGTTGCATGTTAGGATTCCCATGGCAAAGCAACTAATGTAATCATAAGATATATAATACCGATGTAGGCGAATATTAAAAAAAAATTTCAGAATTACATGTTGACAGATTTACATGTTGACAGAATATGTTGTTTAATTTAGAAAATATAATTATAAAAGAGGAATGATAAGGCGATAGAGATCCAGCGTGTAGCATGATTCTTATCCGCGGTTAAATATGCGTATAAATAATACATTATTAGTTGCAACGAAATTATACAGGGTAACATATCTATCATATCAGGGTATCATCAATAAAACATCTACACTCAGAACATTAAACTTTACTAGAAAATAAATAATAAAATTAAACAAAGAAAATTACAATAAATGCTTAATATATTGTTTCCTTTGACTTTAATACATATTCGAAGCTACTTTGAAAAATTTGGTTGCGCACTGCTGGATGATAATTTCATTCCATGCAGGCACGTCGCAGGGTCACTTTGAAGGATTCCGTTGATTTAAACTATTTAAAGCGAAGATCCAAAAATCTTTAAGATAAAGCGCACGGAAAAGTCCATCGGGTGATCAAATCCGGCGGCGAGTTTGGCGGCCAAACGTCCTTGCCTTGACAACCGGCGGGAAACATCAGCTTCACACGAAATAAAAGTGTGTTACATTACGGATTTCTTTATACGTTAGCATAACTCCAAGTTTACGGACAGATTTAAAATATATGATCGGCACTTAAGGGGATCCTAAAGCGAAGGCCGAACTTCCTCGATGTCGGTAATGTCAACATTTCTAGTCCTGTTTTCTATGTCATATATCTATATATATATATCTGTCTTTGTCTAACGAGAGGCATCTGTCCTTGTTTCGATTGCTGCGCCATCTCTTGCTACACGCAATACTGCTTATCTTATCAATCTGAATGTGCTTTTGCTGCTTTTGCACATATAAAAATTTATTTAAACTCTAGGCGTTGAATGTTAGTTCATCTATTTACACAATATTGTTCCTACATGTTGTCCCTAGGTCATGCCGGTCTAATTTTGTGAATATTTATCGTGGCATTTTTGTACAAAGCAAATATTGTCGTCACGTTTACCAAAAATTAACAAAAATATTAATTTTTTTTGTTTTCGATATAAATTCGACCACCATGACCTAGATTTTGATGCGTACTTTAATTCTAGACAAGAATTTTGCATTTCCATAAAGCCATTTAAAAGATTAGTGTTAAGAAAAAAAGCCGGTATTACAGACGGCTTTCGGATCCCCTTAATATAACGTAACGTGTTACGAATTTCTTGTGCGGAGAGCCTAATCCTTCCGCTACGGCAGAGATAAGCCGCCGTTGTGCCGTCGCTGTATCCCGCATGCGACAACGAGCCGCGAATGTATACATACACTTTACTGCGGATAGATTCTGTTATCTCGTCGTACTTTGATGCAATTTATTGATTTTTATATTCGACTTATCTTAAATTTAAACCAATGAAAAAAATTCATGGCACAGAAAATTAAAATATTTGAACACAAAGTTTTTTGGAATTAAATGATAGTTAGGCTTGTATTTGCAAAGTTACGTGGAAAGGTCGTGGGGCCAATAAACGAGTGACAATCGTATATTTTGCTCAATTTGGTTGAATCGATTATGTATCGATCACAATTGGACATAGATATTGGTCACAATTCTATGTCGGTACCGACCACTTGTGCATCGATCACAATTGCATTTAATCTCGATCATCCTCAAAATCGCAATACTATATACTGCTTTGATTCCGTTTGAACTTTACCTGCACCGTTTTGTATTCGTTTCACACTACTTCTATGCATATTACAACAAAAATCGAGTGAAAAAGCAGTTTCTTTGTTCCATTTAAGTACTTAAATATCTTTCACTTAAATGTCTTCCACATAGTTTAATTTAAAAAGTCAGGTAATGGTTTAAAGGCTGATCTACAATGTGCTCTTTGCTTTCTGTTTTTTGCTCTTAACCTCTTTGCGACTATCCCGTATTTTGCAATTCCGTCGCGTAACGTGATGTTTTTTGTCTCTTCTGAAGTTCGTTAATTTTTATCTTAGGCGACAGAGAACAAAAAACATCGCGTTACGCGACGCAATTGCGAAATACGGGATAGTCGCAAACAGGTTAAGAGCAAAAAACAGAAAGCAAAGAGCACATTGTAGATCAGGCTTTTTAGGTTTAGGTGCTTAAAGCATATTCTGCTCGCTGAACTATGGTAACGTCGAATATTTTTTTTTTTACAAAAGCTGTATTTCTTAATTTTTTTTAACATTAGTTACAATAAATGGAAAACATTGTAATAAATTTAAGAATATCAATAACCCAGACAGCCGAATCTGTCGAGAACAGATTTTGAAAGTGTCTGCTGCAAATTTTGTCGATAGAATGTCAGCAGAAATTATATATAAGAGATACTGGGGTTAATAGAACAATGGCAGTAGATTGATTGCAGAAACTGACCAAGATCCGTTGCTTCGTAACCATGCAATTTGAATAATGTATTTCATTTAAACCCATCAGTAAATCTGCTCGCAATATGACAATAGATTGGCAGTAGATTTCGCTCAGATATCACAATAGATCCGATATCATCTGTGTCCGCATTAAATTCGTGTTTTGCCGATATGTAGAGCCTGCCCATATAATCTGACAGCAGATTGTCGGCAGAAACCGAGCAAAATCTGTTCATTATTTAAACATTTAAATGAAATAAAGCATTAAAAATTTAAATGGTAGATTTTGTTCACTTTCTACGATCAAGCTGCCATTATATTCTTTTAGCAAAATCTGTTTATTTTTGCTGGCATTCTATCGACAATATTTGCGGCAGATATTTTCAAAATTTATTCTTGACAGATTTGGCTATGTAGGAATAATTATGTTTATAAAATGATAAATTCTGTTTAATTTTTGCCGACAATCTGCTGTCAGATTACGACGGGCAAACTCTTCTAGCACAAGACACGAGTTTAATGCAGACAGAGATATGATACCGAATCTGTCTTGCGATATCTGAACAAATATTTGCTATCAGCCTGTAGTCATTATATTGCAGGCAGTTTGTTTATTACTGGGATAGTGTCGTTTGAAGTTTTAATCGCTGTGATTAAGAGGGAGGGTGCAATTGTGAAATTATTTTACAAAACTGCTCATATTTCTTTTTTTCATTATTAAATCAACATATTCGAACCATTGAATCATTCCTCATTCTTTTTCTCGTCATTAAGTCAATGTATTCAAATCATTAAATATTTTTTTTCTTATGATTGACTACAATTTCGATTTACGTGAAAAAAATTCTATGATCGTATTTAAAAAAATATAATAATACGCGCGGTTGTGTATATGTAACTTAATGACGGTATATCTTGCAGATACATCGGCTTGTATGTCTGTAAAAAAAAATATTGCAGAATCTTATCAAAAACCTCCTATCATTTTTTCTTATATATAAAAGAGAACTCTCTAAACCCGTCTCGGTCATTAACACTAGTACAACCAGCGTTATTTGTACACGTAGACATTCTCTATACAGAACTTCGAAATTAGAGTGCTTGATAGGAAATAAATTGACAAGTATAATCATTTTTTATCTCGACAAAAGTCAACATAAATTCCAACAAAAGCACCTTAATAATTTCTATAATTTAAAACAATTAAGAAATTTGAAAATTCTCATTCCGAGTTGGTTATTCCTATAGTTAAAATAAAATCACCCGCTTAGAATACTTCGCGTGCTCGCGCGCGAAACTGCCGTCGCCGACGACGGTTTCCGTTTCCCGGACGACGGAAGGCACCGCGGGAACACAACAATCGGCCGAGCCGACCGAGTCGACCGACCCGCCGTGGATCGTGGACGACGCCGTTGTATTGCCGAGGATGTCGTTCGTCGAACAACCGTCGCTCGGGCGAGAGATCGCGGTGCCGGCCAGGCTGCCGATGATCCTGAAGCAGTTCTGCAAGGCCGCCATCCGCACGCAGCCTTACGACCTGCTCAAGTGGTCCGGCTCGTACTTCCGCGCGCTGGCCGACGGCGAAGAGCCGCCGGTCAAGCCGCGGCTCGAGTACCCGTCGTCGAGCACGGCCTCCGGTTTGACTGTGGGCTTCCTCAGGGTACTGCTGCGGCAGTTTGGAAGTACGCGAGTGGCCACCGAAAAGACAAGGCTTCGACCGGGGTATCTTTTTAACAAGCACCAATTAACAGTGATATTACGTCAATACCCTGAAGAAAAAAATTTTTCATATTTTCTCAGAAATTTTGTAAAAATTCAGACTTGAAAAATTCTTAAAAAAATATATAATTTCTCTCTGAGATGTTTTCAGAAATAATTGGATGAGGCTTTTCGGAATATTTCAGTTGCCGTACATGAAAATTTCTTAATTACACAGATTTTCTCATATTTTTTATTTTTTTCACAAAGAACGTTAGTTGAGAAATCTGAAGTATTTTATTCTTATTAATTTTGTCTGAGTTCTTTCGAAAAATGTTCTAATTTATATTAAAAAATCTGAAAAATTCTGAGCAGTTTGAAAATTTTTATAGAAATTCTGATTAATAACATGAAAAATTCTGAGATATTTTTCCACCAGGGTATTATAATTTTCCACTCTGTGAAATATATGTATAATAACACATGTTGCACAACAGTTAAGTAGGAAATTATAATATTGACATAATGTCACTGTTAGTTGGTGTTTGCTGCGTTTCTGCATGATAATCTAGTATGATGATAATCCTTTCCAGATTACAACAAGACGCTGCCGGTCGAAACGATTTCGCGTCGCTGGGACTGCCTCTGCCTGGACCGTAGGGACCTCGACACGATCCTCGCGATTGGAAGATTTCGTCGCACCTGCCAGGTGAAGAAGTTCCTCACTATAGCGGTGGGCCTGCTCGGCGCCAGTCTCACCGAGACGATGATCATGGTCTGCCAATTATTCAGCCACGAGCCGGACGGCGGATCCGCGATGATCCCGCTCACCTTGTTTATGGAGATATACGAGTAAAGCTCGGCATATAGTGATGTTTCAACTCTTTCTCCAGTTTTTGCTATTATATTGATTGCAACTGTCCGAATAACACGTTGTCCAAAATGAATAGGTATTTAGCAGGACTCGCGTGCGACGGCAACAAGAAAGACACGGTTCAAAATCAAAATACAACGGAGCGTACCGCGTGTAAAGATGAGAGCTCCGTCGATCGTACCTACTCCATAAACAGCCAAGACACCGACGTGGACATTAATTCGGAATTGATATCCAAGGACGAGGTCAATCTGTCAAAGAGTACGTTACTCTCCTCTGATGGAAATATTTTTCGCTGAAAGTACTATGAAATCGACGAAAAGGGAAATAAAAGTTGTTGAAAAATTACTGAATATATAATATTTCAAAATAAATCATAATTTTTCTTATGAAATGTAATGTAATGCTGTAATATATAAGGAAAGTTGAATTATATACTATTAAAAAGTAATAACAAATTTTTTTAAATATTATGAAATTTACTAAATTTTGAACTGAAAACTGAATTTTTACTGAAATTTTAACGGAATAATAATGAAATAGGGTTGAGAGAGAGAAAGAGAGAGAGAGAGAGAGAGAGAGAGAGAGAGATAATTTCAAATACGTTTCAGTAAAATTTTATTATTATATTTTCAGTAAAATATTTCCATCAAGTTCAACTGTTACGTTTCTTACGTAGCTCGCGCTTGTTGAGCTTACTTTACCCATTTAAATTCCTCCTGTTCAATTTCCTCTTGTAGCCGATTTGTCGGAGCTGATAGATAATAGTTCACTCGAAAAGGAAGCTACTAATTATGAAGAAAAGAGGGATGAATCTTCGACTAGTCCAAAAGGCGACGCCTTGACCGGCAAAGATCGCGCGGATTACAATGTAACAATCGGTAGGAAATTCTGCGGAATGAAAGATGCCAATGACGAAAGTCTATCTTCTGAAATAGAGAAGGCTACGAAAGTTACGTGTTATCCGAATGTGCCAGGTAACCAAGCATTCTCTTATATTATATCTTAACCGTAGAGATGTGCGAATCAGGGCTTTTTGATATCGAATCTCGAATCGAATTTCATTTCCTCTTTCGAATTTTAATTAAATCGTTGAAATATAATTTTTAATTAACAACATAATTATTAGATTAAATTTTACACGTAAATAATAAGAGGATATTTTTAAAAAAATGGAAAAATAATATTGATTATATAAATTCTTTTTTTAAAGCAAAAAAAAATTAAATATTTAATATGAAACTAATAAAGAGTATATTTTATTTAATGTCACAGTAACTAAAACAATTAGGCTAAAAATCATAGATAAATTATTAAAATACTCTAATCTAGTATCCAATAATATTATCCAATTACATTCATAGAAATTAAATTAAAATAATAGTTTATTTATTATCAATACTCATAGCTTACTATTTTTTATGCATATTCAAACTTTTACTTACAATTTGGTAGAATCAAAAGGCATATCAAAAATTGGAAATAAACTTTTTGACTGCTACTTCTAGCCGCTCAGAGTGCTGGTCTACAACCTTGCTTTAAAGATATTTAAGCTCTAAGCCGTAAACGTTATAATAATGAATGCACTCACTGAATGCATCTATTAACATGGTCGTATTTTTATTTATTAATGGAAAATTATGATTTTATCAAATTGACAATATATAGGTATGATGAAACTCACCCGATTCGATTCGTATTCGAATAGTTCACACATCTCTTCGAACTTAACCGTTCGAATGCCGTAGATGATCATGATACGAAAAATGCGGCGCGTTCGCGCCTCTCCTACACGTCGAAAAACGTAGATATTATAAGTAAAAATAAAATTTGTCATACTTCTTTAATTTTTTTAAAATAAATTAAAAGAAAACACTTCGATGGATAATGCCTAACCAGATTCTGAGAATTGCGGTAGAACCTGATGAGCGTATTATCAGCACGCTTGCCGAAGTCTTTCAATACGAAAAAGTAAGCAGTGCGGTCGCGCTGCGGGCACTCGAACGGTCAATAATCATCCGCTAACTTGTCCATTGGAATCTGTACACAATTGAAATGTAGGTATAGGACCTCGTGTGCCAGCAGAGCGAGTTGCGAGCGTAACAGCATGGATGCTCGAGTGCGCAAGGCTGCAGGAGGGTATGGTCGGTCCGCGAAATATTCGACATACGAGCTGCCCGCTTTTGCACGAACGATCGACGTCAAAGTGATAACGCCTCGTTATTTTGTAATAATGAATACGGAGAATGCCTTCATGCAACGTGTGCTTAACTCGCGGGACTAGAATCTTCGATCTTCAGACATACCTGTCATTCGCACGACCTTAATTAAATATTCCATTATATATAAATTATATGTCAAACTTTTTATTAAAATGCGATTATAAAAAGTGTTTATTGTATCACAGACATATCATTATCTGATTTTAGAATGTCGAATCAAAAAATTCTTACAGATCTTCCGACAAATGTTTTTAAATTATAAATTTAACATTGCGTATTATATTGATAGCTAATATTGTTAGTTCCATCGTGCAGCTGTACATACGTGGATTGATAGTTTGGCTTTATTATTAATTCTTCACGCTAGAAACGTAGATAATTCTCGAGTTCTACACAATCTACGCATGTGATGGTAGAGTACGTGATAGAATGTAAACATAAAGAGCAACGCCAGAAGGCACAATAGTAGGTTTCTAGCTTTCGCACGACTTGCTCGCCATTCAAGAAGTTCGTGTAGGTGGGAAAAACGATTTCGATATTGTGACGGTAATTCAAACGTGCTTCGCAGCGGATACAGCGAACGATAAAAATCGTTTAACAGGGCGCGAACAATCTCGTTCTCGGAACGTCGAATAGGGTCGATGTCATCGTTCAAGCAGATAAACTTCCTGAAAGCGTTAATACACATGTAAATCGTTCCTATGTATGCGAATCGTTCCTATTATATATGTATTTAAGGGAAATGAAAAATATATAGTATATATGTATGACATACTTTGGATCTCTCCGAATTTCATCGAGCAATTGTACTGTTAAGGAAACATTGCTGGTCAACATCTCGAAAATTTCATTCTTGCCAGCCTTTATTATTTCATGCGGATACCGACTACCTTTGCCGAATTTTAATTGCATCCTTCTAGAAACTGATTCGCAGTTCAATATCAATTCCTTCGAAACCACTGGCTGTAAAAAAACAAAGAAATTGCAATTTTCCAAATTTTATTTTAAATCCGCACAAAGTATTATAAGAGTGCACCTCGTACTTACGAGAGTGGAGTCCAGATACCTCTCTCCGGGTGGAACGTCAATGATATCCGGCAGATTTATCCGACGCGAACAATTTATTATCTCACTTTCAAATTCCATGACTAGATTATAATCGAGTGGCAACGGGTATAATCTCGATAAAAGCGTCCTTATTTCTCTGTCCGACCAAGTGCTAAGGGCATCGGCCGATTTGTAACGTCATTACAATTACAATTTGGTGTAATCATAGGTGGGCACGTTGTTTCTTACCGTGATTTGTCAGTGTCAAACATGTCGAATATCTCCCCGACGGGCACTCTCCGTTTCTCGCTTGATAAAAAGTAGAAGTAAGAAAATGCAAATTGCATATCCTCGGGATCTCTCACTTTGTGACTAGACGTTTTCTTAAATTCAAGATCAAACTTCTCCTGCATACTATTTACGATCCACTTATCTACCAAGTGCGGCATATGCGCTGGCACTCGCCTCCGTTCGAGGCCGTAAGCGGCGTTGTATATCTTATTAACGTATAACAAAGACTCCGCATAAGTGTCCAATCCTCGTGCATTGCGTTTCCACTGATTCGGATATGCGAATTTATCGAACTTAACAGAATTGTTGGACTGCGCCGCATTCATGATATTGCGATAACGTTTTAATTGTTTGATACGATATGCAGTTTTTCTCGAGGCATTTACGTGTAAAAGTTTGGAATATATTGTCTTCAAATTTCTTATAGATTTATACTTTTCTCCATCGTTAATTTTTATGCTTCGCGCTTGTAATTCCTTAGAACTGCTATTTCCGAGATTGTAAAACGTTTGGATTGGCGTAGAAGTAGTACTGAGATTATACAAATGTAATGTTTGAACTGTGGACATTAGCATGTCTTCTGGCGATGGACGAATGACGTTTCTATTGCGTAAGATGCTTAACAGTCTCAGCTCGTTATTATTGTTTTCACGAGAATCTTGTAGATACTTGTACGGATAGTCATCTTCCTCTTCCATCATCTCGCTATCTATAGGGACATCAGTCGTTTGGCAATCTCCACCTATGCAATCCATCGAAATACACAACATTCTTTCAGATAATGTATAAAAATACATACTTGTACATATCGTTATTAGAAAAAGATAATTTAGATAATTACCGTCAAATTCGCACAACGTCGTATTACAAGCGTGATCGCACGATCCATCGCCGACCCATGCCCACGGACAGATCTCGGAGCAATCGGGAACCCACCACGCCAGGTATACCTTTTGTCCGCCCGCTTGAGTTATAAAATCTTCTGGCCATATTTCAGCACCTAACATGACGTCGTCGTTAAAATACAAGAACTTATCGGAGACTCCAGGTATCCTGGAAGAAGAGAGATATTGTTGCTTGTCTGTGCGTCCCTGCTGTGTTCATGTGCACATAATGTATTTCATATTTCCAAGCACCTATGAACATGACTTTCAATAGCAGGACTAGAAAAGGTTGGTAAATCACTTTTATTCAGAAAAATGTCTTCATGAGTGACCAAAGTCACCCGAGGATTGTCCATATCGAGCCAGCTCGGTATTTGGCCGTTGGTAACGATGTAAACATGCCTCACCCAGGGTGCATACATCTCCAATGATCGCAACGAATAGCGTAGCTCGTCTTTGTCACTGAATCTCGAAGCTGCGGCACTGAGATCCACAACTGGCACATGTTTCTGAAGACTTTCTAAAAATAGCGAATCAGATCCGTTCACCCAGGTGTAAACCACGTCTATGGGGACGTGCTGGCACAATTTGTTTTGGAAAGATTTTCCCAGGATATTGTCGTTGAAGGAGTGAAAAACCGCTTCATATTTTTCCTTGCTCCATATCAACCATACCTGCGTAACAAAGTCAATTGAAGTCTATCGAAGTTTCAACTTGTTAGATATTCCAAATATGTAAAATATTATGTTGATAATGTACATGCTGAACGAAACATTTCAATCGGAAGACCAAACAATTTGGAATACACATAACTTTCGTTGTAAAACGTCGTTACCTGGACGTATTTATACGATGTGCATAAAGAAAATAAATGTTGTATTCTAACCTCTCCAAAGTGTACTATGCCGATAAATATGCAAGTAAACGCCACCAATATCACGAGCAATGAGTACTTATACGAGAGCAAGTCGTAACACCGTCGCTGTATCAACTTCCATGTGCTCATTATATTGATAAAGACGTTAGATGCAATTAGCATCGCTATGTTCAATCGAAGGGTGAGGGTGAGACCATGCGATGCTGCGCACTATTGCGCGCTGCGCACTGTGTGGGGTGTGGGGTGTGGGTACTGTGGGTGTGGGCACATATAGCGTATAGCGTGGGCAGTGGGCACACTGGGCACTGTGGGCCCACAAATATTTAAAAATAATGAACAAATATTTCGTTCACATAATCTAACCTGATTTATCTTTAACGAAATTCTGCTTTTTTGCAGCTTGACACAATAAATATATTACTTAGATCCATTTTGTTAATTTCTTAAACTTAATACAGTTAGAAAAAAATAAAAATTATTCTTATTTTTTTATATATATTCAAGACTTTTTTTAAATTGAACAATTCTTTTGAATTAAATAGCAATAATTCATAAGCATGAAAAGAGATAATGGGAGCTTTCCAGCAAGCGACACAAATTGTTATACTCAACGCCAAAAAAGAAAGATAAAACGACGTTTGTTTCGACTTGTATCTCTTGCTGGAAAGCTTCCAATGCAATGTGAATAAAAATTAATTAAAATTATAAAAATTAAATTTAATGTCTTCAACTTAAATATGTATAACTGCAGTAGAATAAATCAAAATTTTACTCTTTTTGTAAAAGTCAGAAGAATATATTTCTGTAAGAGGGTAGCGGTTAATTGAAATATAATACGTATCGTTCCGTGAGATTTCTCAGAAAGAAAAAGACAAATATTATGTATATATAAAATATGTCCATATATGATTTTATTATTTTCTTATATAATTTTTGTCCGTATATAATATACAAAAAAAATAATAAAAAGAATAAGTAAAAAATAATTTTGAAAATAATTTTTGTATTGTTTTTTACAGAAAGTAAAATTGCGATTAGATTGTACAATATTCTATATGTTTGGAATTTTACCAGCAATACAGGATGCGTGCAAAATCGTGTAGTACAAGCGAGAATAAAGTGATTGTATTAAAATAAGTCGAAAATTGTAGAAGAATAATTTTTTTTCGTACAAAATAATTTGTTAAAAAAAAAAACAATTTTGAAAATTTATCGAGTACACACGCATTTGACTATGTCTCGATAACGGATCTTGCGCTGCGTAGACTGCTGCTATTTCTGTTTGCGTTTATTTTTGTGGATATCGGCTATGTCATGATTTATTTCCTATCAATCCTATTATCTCGCTTAGCTATCAGTTTTTGCCAAGTTTGGAGTAAAATAAACGAGCCACTTTTAGCAAGCATTATTTACTCCACTCTTTCTCTGCAAATTCAAGTGTGGTATTTTTACGCGCATAAACGTTTAAAAATTTCTCTCGCTTTTACGATTTTGCTAGTACTCTGCATAACTTGCTGTATAATGTATTAAAATCAAAGAACAGCGTATGTAATGTGACGTTGCGGCCCGCCGCTTCGTGGCAGCGCTCCGCCGCCGTCACAAGGCGCGGAAATTCGCGCCTGGGGACGAGCCAGAGAGGCGACGACGAGATCTCCAGGGGCTAAAAATTTAATATTGTTTCCGCATTCTGATTCCAATTTTATTTTCATATGTAATTGTAATACGCGCGGCGCCTCACTCACACCACGGCGAACCTTCCACCGATTGAGAGAGGTCCAGGAGGACCAAGGACCGAGGAGGGGTGGCGAGAGCGGAAACTACAGCGGATCACGGGAGGCGAGAGCAACGCGGCAGGCGTGCGGCGTGTGAGGCAGCGATGGACGAAGGCTGATCACAGCTAGGCTGAAGGGTGACTGATCACTGCCCCGAGGTCAAACCGGAGGCACACCGGCCAGAACAAAGTCCAGTCCGCTGCCCAGGGACAAATTGAAGGAGTCGCTACGCCGCCGAAGGACCGTTGCGCGTCCCCGAAGGATCCCCTTGCGACGATCCTGCGTTGAGATTGAGATATCGCGCGAGCTTGCAAGCTCGCTCCCGATTGGTCGGCGCGCCCCTACGGAAGGGGGTGCCGCATCGATTCCGCAATCGAGCGGATTTAGCAAGAGTGAAGCAAGACACTCTCTGGTCACAGGTCACAGATTAATAGACAGATAGCCAAAGGTCCGAGTTGAGACGAGACCAGCATTTCTCACTGGCTCAGCGCCATACCGTGTAGCGGCCAATGCAGTAACTACGTTTTTAAGATTAGCGGGTCATTTTCGGACGAAGTCGCTAATAGTCGATAAGTCGCGTCGCTATTTTCTGTAACTCTTATATAACTATACAGTTTCGTTATCATAGTTATATTATCGTTGTGCAGATATAATATATGATAAAAAAATTGCGCAACGACAATATAATGATAACGAATTGTTGTTAATAGTTATAGAATCAGAGCGCACTGATCTCTAATAAGCCGAGAACTCCGCATGACGAGTTAGAGAAGTTATATTATTGTAATCAAAATTTTGTTAGGACTTTCAGCCCTTAAAAGAAATTTGTTATGTCAATTGTAGTTAAAAAGATATTGATGATTAACATAGAGTCTATTGCATCAAAGTTGCGACTTACATAGACCATTAATTAAGAAAACTATGAAATTTTTTTTGTTATTCAAACTTAAGAGTTTTTCAGGTTGCTAAATATTAATCTGATGTTAAATTCAGTTGATAAATTCAAAATGTCGGAGCCATATAGCGGCCGGATGTCAAAAGTATCATTGATAAAATCGATCTCGAATTGTGTAAGATATGTAAAAATTCTATCATTTTTATTTTTAATATCTGCTATTTTTAATTAACTTTGCCATCTGATTAATATTGCGGTTATTTAAAAAAAACCTTTAATTTTAAAATTAAAAAATAATTTACAAATTATGAATAGTATATGTATATAATATAGTTGCAACTTTTTGACGCAATAGATTCAGTGTTAATCTCGGTGTTAATAATAATCGTGCATCAATTATATGTTTTTAATCATAAATGACATAAGAAATTTCTTTTAAGAACAAATAAAGGATATATATTTTAATTCGCAATGCTTCTTTAATATTCAATTTCAATTCAATTCAATCTTTATTTCTTTCCCCTCCCGCGGTTGGAAAGGGTTTTTTTTTCAGGAAAACGTTCCCAAAAACTTTTACAATTATAATTATACATACATTCAGTCATTATCTGATACCTTTTACATGGCGTTTTACAGGGACATGCCCAACCCTTTATATATTTTAATTCTACTCGAAACCTTTTTGGGCGACTTTACACCACTACTATTACCCCTCCCCTTCTAGTGTCTTCCCTCCGTCCCCTCCTCCTGGTCCGCCTCATGCAATGCTCCTTTAATAAACTTATTCATTTAATTATATTTATTATTTATACCGTGTAGGAAAGTTTTGTTTGTATATCAATTAAAATTTCAAATAAACTCTTATGTAATTTCTCTGATAATTTTATAAAATTAATATTTTCATCAAGTTAAACTGCCAAATACGGTGAACCTGAACTTTGTTCACCTATATATATAGTAACAATTTTTTGTGTGAATTTTAAAAGTATATTCTTTTGCTTCGTCAACTACACACGCCGTACTTTCAATCTTGAAACGCAGTCTGAAACTGAAACGTACAATCACGTAATTAAATTGCTAATCAATTTAACAATACCGATACTATACCCATCTCCACACACACTGCAAAGAATGTTACGAAAATATTTTTAATTTATAAAATAGAATGTCTGTATGTGTATGTCTGATCTTTATACACTCTTAAACTATTCGACCAAATTTTTACCAAAAGTATATAAAATAGGGGTAGAATTTTCCGAGGAGTGCTATAGAGTGTCTAGTTTTTCGTTACCGATCTTTTTGGGAATCGGTATCCAAACTGATAGAAGAATTTTTTTCGATTAAGGATATTAAAACACAAATAAAGTCGTTTGAAGAAAAACGACTCCCGGGCGAAGCCCGGGTAACCAGCTAGTAGATTATAAAATTATTGATTATAATTTTTATTCTTATTTAAATTATAATTAATATCTAATATTTTTAATTTCAATTTATAAAATTAATTTTTATTTTATTATTAATTTCTTAAATTTTAATTTATTAATTTAATCAAAAAATATATTTTTCACATATATCGACTGATATCCTTTGGGAGGTCGTATCTTACACAATTCGAGATCGATTTTACACAATTTCCGGTTTTTCTGCTTAAACGCCAGTCAGGCAACCTTGAAGCTAAGTGTCTAATACATCCTATCTTGAAATAGATTACCAAAAATAAATTATAGTTGTCGAAATTTTCTCGTATTTTCTCGTATTTGTAGATACGACTTTGCACTTCAAAATTATAATTAAATGAACAAGATACGACATATTTATTTTTAAATGACAATAATAAATGTTATTTAAAAATAAATATGTCGTATCTTGTTCATTTGATTATAATTTTGAAGTGCGTTGTATCTATAAAAATTGCGTTTTTGCGTTTGTTTCCCACGAATAATATCAAATTAAACAATAAAGCTGTATTTTAATTCCAAATCACTATACTTTTGAACAGTAAAGCAAATTATCTTATTGTTTGTTGCTTATCAACAAAACAAAAATTTACGAATCCTGTACAGTGACAGTTTTTGAGATACGATCTCCCAAAAGATATCAGTCGATATACGATAGAAACAATAAAAAATATGAACAAGAAAAGATTTTGTCATCGTTGAAATGGAATTCGAACTTGTGAAGATCTATAAACGACAAAACATTTATGTTATTGAGTTATTGATTATTTTTACTGCCTAATCTATTATTGTAAGTATATGCAAAAGTTAAGTGAAAAAGCAAAACAAATGTAATGCGTTAAACATATCAAGAGACACGGTAGTGTCTCGCGCCAAGTACACGCGGAGCGAGACCGACCGTGACTCTTTTACGCGACGCGACGGGTTGCGAGTACCCGAGATGTTGAGATCTCGATAACGAGTGAACGGATCAAGTTCTAAGTAGGCTTGATCGATAGCTTGGGGTCCAATTAGGGGGGGGTTTCTCTCATAATATTCCGCTACGTGCCTTACGAGCGGAGATATTGCGACGCAAAGTCCAAATGTGAAAATTTATTTTTAAGATACTCCTAACGCTCTCATTCAATATTATTATGATTATCAGAGAAACGTCCTTTTCACTTTTTCGACGCTGGCGGCGCAGGTATCGCCAGTTTCGATATCGCGCGCGTATTTCAAAATTAGGTCGATAAACTTATCGGTCAGGAGGAAGATTTCTATTTAAGTAAAAATTAGGTATATATATAATAAATATTGAGTCAACGGAAAAGTAGGTTCTCTATGCTTGGCAGAAAGTGCCGCTAGGGAATTTTTAAGTCGATTCTTATGAATCAAGCTTGAATTTGATGTCTATGTATCCCAGGTTGCCGATGACAAGGTCCAGATAGTGCGCTTTATAGTTTTCGGTGTCCAGGTGTAATAATACGTTGAATTCGATGTCTACGTGTCCCAGGTTGCCGATGACGAGGTCCACATAGTGCGCTCCGTAGTTTTTGGTGTCTACGTGTATTAATATCTTGAATTCGATGTCCACGTGTCCCAGGTTGCCGATGACGGGATCCAGATAATGCGCTTCATAGATTTCGGTGTCCAGGTGTAATAATACGTTGAATTCGATGTCTACGTGTCCCAGGTTGCCGATGACGAGTTCCACATAGTGCGCTCCGTAGTTTTTGGTGTCTACGTGTATTAATATCTTGAATTCGATGTCCACGTGTCCCAGGTTGCCGATGACGGGATCCAGATAATGCGCTTCATAGTTTTCGGTGTCCAGGTGTAATCGTACGTTGAATGCGATGTCTAGGTGTCCCAGGTTGCCGATGACAAGGTCCACATAGTGCGCTCCGTAGTTTTCGGTGTCTACGTGTATTAATACCTTGAATTCAATGTTCACGTGTCCCAGGTTGCCGATGACAAGATCTAGATAGTGCGCTTCATAGTTTTCGGTGTCCAGGTGTAATCGTACGTTGAATTCGATGTCTAGGTGTCCCAGGTTGCCGATGACGAGGTCCACATAGTGCGCTCCGTAGTTTTCGGTGTCTACGTGTATTAATACCTTGAATTCGATGTCCACGTGTCCCAGGTTGCCGATGACGAGGTCCACACAGTGCGCATCGTAGTTTTCGGTGTCCAGGTGTAATAATACGTTGAATTCGATGTCCACGTGTCCCAGGTTGCCGATGACGAGGTCCACACAGTGCGCTTCGTAGTTTTCGGTGTCCAGGTGTAATCGTACGTTGAATTCGATGTCTAGGTGTCCCAGGTTGCCGATGACGAGGTCCACATAGTGCGCTCCGTAGTTTTCGGTGTCTACGTGTATTAATACCTTGAATTCGATGTCCACGTGTCCCAGGTTGCCGATGACGAGGTCCACACAGTGCGCTTCATAGTTTTCGGTGTCCAGGTGTAATAATACGTTGAATTCGATGTCCACGTGTCCCAGGTTGTCGATGACGAGGTCCACACAGTGCGCTTCGTAGTTTTCGGTGTCCAGGTGTAATAATACGTTGAATGCGATGTCCACGTGTCCCAGGTTGCCGATGACGAGGTCCACACAGTGCGCTTCGTAGTTTTCGGTGTCCAGGTGTAATCGTACGTTGAATTCGATGTCTAGGTGTCCCAGGTTGCCGATGACAAGGTCCACATAGTGCGCTCCGTAGTTTTCGGTGTCCACGTGTCCCAGGTTGCCGATGACGAGGTCCAGATATCGCGCTCCGTAGTTTTCGGTGTCTAGGTGTAATAATACCTCGAATTTGATGTCCACGTGTCCCAGGTTGTCGATGACGAGATCCAGATAGTGCGCTTCATAGTTTTCGGTGTCCAGGTGTAATTGTACGTTGAATTCGATGTCTAGGTGTCCCAGGTTGCCGATGACAAGATCCACATAGTGCGCTCCGTAGTTTTCGGTGTCTACGTGTATTAATATTTTGAATTCGATGTCCACGTATCCCAGGTTGCCGATGACGGGATCCAGATAGTGCGCTTCATAGTTTTCGGTGTCCAGGTGTAATCGTACGTTGAATTTGATGTCTACGTGTCCCAGGTTGCCGATGACGAGGTCCAGATAGTGCGCTTCGTAGTTTTCGGTGTCCAGGTGTAATAATATGTTGAATTCAATGTTTAGGTGTCCCAGGTTGCCGATGACAAGGTCCACATATTGCGCTCCGTAGTTTTCGGTGTCTACGTGTATTAATACCTTGAAATTGATGTCTAGGTGTCCCAGGTTGCTGATGACGAGGTCCACATAATGCGCTTCATAGTTTTTGGTGTCTAGGTGTATTAATAACTTTAAATCTGAATGGGTGCGTTCAGCCGATACTCCGCTAGCCTAGCAATCGTGAGCAGTTGCTCGTTTTTGCTCGTTTCTTCTCTTTTTAATCCAGTAAGTCAAAAAAGAGGAAACGAGCGAAAACGAGCGACTGCTCACGATTGCTAGGCTAGCAAAGTATCGGCTGAACGCACCCAATGTAGGACACGTAGATATCGAATTCGAGGTATTAATACATGTAGACACCGAAAACTACGAAGCGCACTATGTGGACCTCGTCATCGGCAACTTGGAACACGTGGCCATCAAATTCAAGGTATTAATACACCTGGACACCGAAAACTATAGAGCGCGCTATGTGGACCTCGTCATCGGCAACCTGGGACACCTAAACATTGAATTCAAGCTTGATTCATAAAAATCGACTTAAAATTTCCCTAGCGGCAGAATTAAAATTATGTCATGACATAATAAAAATCGCTGAATTAAAATTATGTCTAGACATAATAAAAATTGGACAAAAATTATGTTTAGACATAATAAAAATTGGATGAATTAAAATTATGTCTGACGTAAAAATAATTATCAAAAATATCGATACCTGATGAAGATATCGGTACATATACAGTTGCGAACAACATTCAGTAAGACACGCAAATAAAAATAAATAAAGAATTTTACAGTTAACGACTTATTAACATTAATCATGCTTTATTGCGATTATGTTTTATGTTGAAATTGAAAAATATATACAAGGTGTACAACTAAAAGGGTTACAGATTATTATTTTTAAAAAACTGAGCAAAATATTAAATTGTTGTTTTCTTTAGAAATAATAGTCCGTAACACTTTTAGCTTCATACCTTGTATTATATACGGTTTATGAAATTATAAGATATATTGTTTATAAGATTAAGTTGCGTAACACTACAAAAAGGCGTGATATCCGTACAAAATTACCTTTTTAAGAAAAAGGTAAAATGAGCGCCAAGTACACGCATAATAGTGTATATGTATTATGTTGTTACCCTGTTATGTTGTTACCTCGAAAAAAACAAAGTGGTAGTATTATACCTCCAAATAGCTTTATCCTGTACATACTGTTTATACAATGCGTAATATACTACAAAAAGGCGTGATATCCGCACAAAATTACCTTTTTTAAAAAAAGGTAAAAAAAGGCGCCAAGTACACGTATAGTAGTGTATATGTTGTTACCTAAAAAAAAAAGAAAGTGGTAGTATTATACCTCGAAAAAACCTAAGTAACAAGTGGTAGATCTTTATATCTCGAAAAATCTCGAAAAAATCTAAGCAGTAGTATCTTTATTTCCGAAAAATTATAACCCAAGTGATACACGTCACAAAATTATGTTACCTTATCAAAAAGAAGAGTCGCGCTTCAAGTGATCTATTACAATTACAAAAAAGAAATGATATCTCTTTAAGTTAGAGCGCCAATTACAGAGAGAACATGTATATTGCCTCAAAAAATAATTGTTGCACTACATTGAAAAATCTTTACATTGTGTCAATTAGAAAAGAATGTATAATAACAATTTTATAAGATTAAAAAATTTTATTTAAATTTAACAAGGGAATACAAGATATTTAAATACAAAGTTATTTACATGTGTATTTTTTAATGGCCACAAAGAATTACAGAAGTAACAGTACAAAATAAAAATATTTTATTAAAATACATAAATTTTTCTTGTAAAAAAACTTGGCGCTGCTAGACCACAACTTCTATAAAGCAGGGCATACACACGTGTGTATGTGCCCCATCATTAAACAGTTAAATCGCGCAGAATAACCAAGCATCTCGATTCAAGCAGTTAGGGCTCACGCTGGGAGTTTCTTTATATGCGTGGAAAGCACACACACACACACACACACACACACACACACACACACACACACACACACACACACACACACACACCCACGCACGCACGCACGCACGCACGCACGCACGCACGCACACACACCCCGCACGCACGCACGCACACACGCACGCACGCACGCACCCACCCACGCACCCACGCACCCACGCACGCACGCACGCACGCACGCACGCACGCACGCACGCACGCACGCACGCACGCACGCACGCACGCACGCACGCACGCACGCACGCACGCACGCACGCACGCACGCACGCACGCACGCACGCACGCACGCACGCACGCACGCACGCACGCACGCACGCACGCACGCACGCACGCACGCACGCACGCACGCACGCACGCACGCACGCACGCACGCACGCACGCACGCACGCACGCACGCACGCACGCACGCACGCACGCACGCACGCACGCACGCACGCACGCACGCACGCACGCACGCACGCACGCACGCACGCACGCACGCACGCACGCACGCACGCACGCACGCACGCACGCACGCACGCACGCACGCACGCACGCACGCACGCACGCACGCACGCACGCACGCACGCACGCACGCACGCACGCACGCACGCACGCACGCACGCACGCACGCACGCACGCACGCACGCACGCACGCACGCACGCACGCACGCACGCACGCACGCACGCACGCACGCACGCACGCACGCACGCACGCACGCACGCACGCACGCACGCACGCACGCACGCACGCACGCACGCACGCACGCACGCACGCACGCACGCACGCACGCACGCACGCACGCACGCACGCACGCACGCACGCACGCACGCACGCACGCACGCACGCACGCACGCACGCACGCACGCACGCACGCACGCACGCACGCACGCACGCACGCACGCACGCACGCACGCACGCACACGAGGGGGTGCAAGAAGGGCCTTCGGCCCCTTTCCCCCGCACCCACCCCGCCGGTAGGCAGCGTTGACCTCGCTTTACAACTTAAAGTACATGCTAAGTTGTAAAGCGAAATTATAAAGCACATGCATGGAGGGGTGCAAGGGGGCTTACATGCGTGAGCACACGTGAACAGGAAGGCTTTTCTCCCCTGCACTCCCCCCCCCATGCATGTACTTTATAATTTCGCTTTAGAACGTAAATAAAAAGTTACATTATGTTAACAATAAGAACTTAATTTAGTAAAAAAAATCTTGATTTTATTTGTTAACAGTCACAAAGTCCGAATTAAGCCACACCTAGGATTGACTAGTTAAAGTCCGAAGTGATTTTTCTTAGTTTCTAACTTTGACCAGCCGTATTAGTTATTCCTAGGATTGACTAGTCAAAAGCCGAAACGCAAAACTTATTTCGGGCTTTGACCAAGACGTTTAGTCGTTCCCCAGGATTGACTAGTCAATCCTAGGAATACCCGCGTTTCGGGCTTTGACTATAACATATATACCCATTAGAGAATATATAGATATTTTGTACCTACTTTAAACGGTAAGATATAAATGCACCCATGTGCACAAATAGGTAGCAATTTACTCCATTTGTACAAATTCTTGTATGAACACAGTGCACAAGATGACACTAATTCAGATAGATGAGCGAGCGTATATTTTATTTGCACATTATAAACAGCGCTAAGCGCAGAATGCATTTTGACAGTAGTCAATGCGGCGAGCGCAGAAATGGACCTCTATTAAGCTGAACTATTTAGGTGCTAATTAAGTGCCCTAGTCCGAATTTTGGTGCTCGAACCGTTTAGCAGAAAATCGCGTAGAGGGGTGGGATAAATACTTTAGGAAGATGTTAGAAGGAACGAAATACAAGCAAAGGCTAGGAGAAGGAGAGTTGGGAGAGCAGGGATTGGAGGGGGAAGTGGAGAAAGAGAAGGAGATGGGATAGGAGGAAGTAGAGAGAATACTGAAAGGGCTGAAAAAAGGTAAGGCGAGAGAGGACGAGATAGGAAATGAAGTGTAAAGTTATGGGGGAAGTGGTTTAAGAAAGGCGTTATGGGAGAGTATATATGGAAAGGAGAGGGTTTACACACACATTTACACACTGAATTATGCGATAGGGAAGCGATTAAAGAGGAAAAAGAAGGTAGTGGCTGCTTTTGTAGATCCAAGGGCGGCATTTGATTCAGTGAACAGGAGGGTTTTGGGAAGATGTCTGAAAAAACCAGGGGTGAGTGAGAAGTTGGGAAAGAGGATCATGGAAATATACGAGAAAACAAGGAGTGTAGTGAGGGTGGAGGAAAGATACGGAAGGAAATTTTGGACAGCGAGAGGGGTAAACGGAAAAATTAACAGACCCGATCAGGATTTAAACTCGAAACCTTTCGTTTTCTACCTTCGTAGTTTGTTACTGTGTTTTGCTTCACAATTGCTTTACCCCACATAGCAAAATGTTGGCAGTATGCCGACAGCATGCCAGTAAATTTATCTCATAATTTCGCAGCAAGATCTTCTTGTGCTGTGTTTTTTATTCTATTCTATTTGATTTTTACTACCTTATAATCCGTTTTATCAATAAGTATGCCAATTTACGTTGCATCTCAATTTTATATTTAAATATAAAACTGCATTATAAAAAAAAAAAAAATATATATATAAATTTAAATAGTTTCAAAAGACGTTACAAACATGTAAAATGATCTGATATTATTAATAATATATTTACTATTATTTGAACTGTACAATTAGTAAAAGAAATTTGGGTAAATTTTATTTTTAATAATTTTTAATAATTTTTAATAATAAACGAGAGCCTTATAATTTTTAATTTTTAATAATTGCTTTTGAATGTTTCGTTTTTACCAAATTTTATATATAAAAATCAATAAATGTATGAAGTATGGATTTTTACGTCTTTAATTATATAAGTATATTATGTCCTCATAATGTACGGTGTATAGTTTTCGAGAAATAGAAAGGTGTTGCTTTAGAGGACCTATCGACCTGTCTCACGATTTATCCCGATCTTTTTGGGAACCGGTATTTGACATTTTTTCATTTTTTTCGGGAAATAATTGACCGAATTTCAAAGAAATATATATGAAACAGAAGTAGAATTTCCCAGGGAGTGTCATAATGTGTATAGTTTTTTGTTACCGATTTTCTGGAAACCGGTTTTTCTAATTTTTTTTAATTTTCGGAAAATAATTGACCGAATCTCAAAGAATTAAATATGAAACGGGGGTAGAATTTTCCGGGGAATGTTATAAAATGTATAATTTTTTGTTACCGATTTTTTGGAAGCCGGTATCAGAAATTTTTCAAATTTTTCGGGAATTAATTGACCGAATCGCAAAAAATTATATATGAAGTAGGGGTAGAATTTCCCGGGGAGTGCTATAAACTGCATAGTTTTTTGTTACCGATTTTTTGGGGAATCGGTATCTTTTTGGAAATTGGTTACGAAATTTTCCAGAGCGAGAGAGAGAGAGAAAGAGAGAGAGAGAGAGAGAGAGAGAGAGAGAGAGAGAGAGAGAGAGAGAGAGAGAGAGAGAGAGAGAGAGAGAGAGAGAGAGAGAGAGAGAGAGAGAGAGAGATGATTTATTTATGCCCAAGCATAGGCTAAAGGGCAAATACAGGATAATACTAAATATCAAAATTATACATGCTCTCTCAAGCACATGTACATTCACATAAAGCATTTGCGTGTCTTAATACACATGTTCTCCGGAACGAAGCCCGGCGGGGCATGCTAGTAATTAATAAAAATCTATTTACATAGCAGGCCGAGATATTCTATAATAATTGGTATAAATCTCCTTCATCTTTGAGAAGTTCTTTCGCAATTGCTTTTGTGAACGTATATATATACCTATATATACTTATAACATAGTTTCCATTGGACTACACCGTTGGGAAATTTGTGTTAAATATAACATAAATTACATGTCCCAAACAGTCCACTCAAATTTTCGTGTTAGATTAACATAATATAGATGCGTTAAATGCTAACACCGATACTATGTTAAAATATTTCTCCCCCCTAAATTAAGGGCCCTAATTAAATCAATTTGATTTAACTTTGATACTTATTAAGTATCTAAATAACTGTAAAGAATTTATTGCAAAGAAAGAGTATATAGATTTTATTAAGGTTGGAATACATGTGTGTGTGTATAAAAATCTTTGAAAACTGTGGTTTTCAAATAAACCGGACTAACAGCCGGATAATTAACTTCTAACAGCATATTAATTTCGCAGATAAACAGTGAATAAAACATGGGAATTGAAGTACGCAGAACACCGATACAAAGCTTTTACGCCGGACTGGCAATATTTATAACAGGTATTTATTACAGAAGTGCAATGTATGCAATAAAGTAAAAGAATATTTTTAAGATAATTAAAAGGCTATTAACGTCTAAAATATTCTTAAAACGTCTTTGAAGCTAGTATTTGCATGGCTATTATTTGTTCTTCCTCGGAATAACAAAAGGATATCCTAGGATTAAAATGTCCACAAAATTTAAATTATACATTTATTTTGAATGTTTCTTGATTTTCTCCAAAAGGCATTTTCAAATAACATTTTGTGCTATCTGGTACATATACAAGGTGTTATGTAATATGCGGACCAGTGCTCGTGGGCAGATAGAGCGGGTAAAATTGATTCGAAAAGTCCTTTACGTTTTGTAAATTTCTCAATAATAATTAGTAAAAAATTAATTAATAAAAATATTCACGTTGTTAGGCGCGTAGCAAGGGATTGGAAGAAACGTTAAGTAAATAATAATGGCTATACAAGAGCGACATTCGTGCATTGTTATTTACAGAGCACTTCTCTTAATATTTCACCACGCGCGTGTAGCAACGTGCGACAACCTGTATATGTACATACACGTACATATGTATGTCACTTTGTTATTTTGTCTTATAGGCGGTACTGGTTTTGTTGGAAAAATATTGACTGAGAAACTGTTACGAAGTTGCCCCGATATTTCGACGATATATCTGCTGATACGTTCGAAAAAAGACAAGAGTCCCGAAAGCCGATTAGATGAAATGTTTGAGAAACCTGTGAGTATCTCGGAAACAATATCGGAACGTGATATATATTTGTAAATGATCGCTATTTAAATTTGTAATCCATAGCTTTTCGACCGAGTAAAAAATGAAGTACCCAATTTCCGCAAAAAAATCGTACCTATCATAGGCGATCTCGATACAGAAGACTTCGGATTATCAGAAAATGATAAGAACATACTGATAAATCAGGTAATTAATTCAGATCATAAATCGTCTATACTACTACATTTAATACAATAAATAATGTATTGCATATATATTTATAAAAGCATTACATTTTACATATATTTAATTATAATTAATTATCGATGCAATTAGAAATAAATTGTGCACTTTTTTCTAAATATCTTTCCTACTTAAAGCATGTATATTTATTATAGGTATCCATAATTTTTCACATGGCAGCAAATGTACGGTTCATGGAGAACATAAAACTTCTACGATAATAAACGTTAATGCCACCGCTACCATCTTAAAACTTGCTAAACACATGCTAAATTTAAAAGTAATGCCTTTTATCTAATATGTGTTCTAGTAATAATAATTGGCAAAATTATTTATATTTTGCATATTCACTAATTTTAAGAGAGAAACATAAATTACGCTTAATGTTTATCTTGCAGTCATTTATTCACGTGTCAACAGCCTATGCGAACTGCCATGTGAAACATATCAAAGAGCGGTTCTACTCATATCCTATTAATCATAAAGACCTTATCACGTTCACACGTAACTTACACGAGAACTGTTTGAAGTTGAAAGAGAGAGAAAGAGATTGTGTTATTCTTTTTTGCGGCCATCAGTGTCGATTGTGGTCTGATGGGTCAGGCCGCGCGTTCTACGTGGTTCATGGAAGAAGCGCGCGAGCGGTGCCGACAACGCTGCGTCCCAGGCGGCGAGGCACGTGTTTACCGCGCATGCTTGAGCATGTTAGGAGGGGCGCGCAGCCCGGCCACAGTATATACAGTAGCGCAACTCCTCTGATTTCGTGTTGGCCAAAACGGATTGCGCATGCGCGAAATAAAGCACTATTTCTGTCTCTTTTCTTCTTACTGTCTTTCCTTTTCTAACGGATTTAGAGGCACATTTAAATGCCTAAGGCGTTAAAGTGCTATAGACAGCTATAGAGTGACTTGATAAAAGTCGGAAAAAATTGTGTAAATTGTGTGATTGTAAAGTGTGTGATTGTGAAGAGATTTGTGAAGTGATTGTGAAGTGATTTGTGTATTGGAAGTATAGAAAGGAAAGTTAACCTGTATAAATTTTATACAGGTTTCCTTTTCTTTGAAAGCACTTTGATCTTAGCTTTGTTTCAGATTTTTTGCTACGAGAAGGAATTAGAAAATGGAAAAAACTATTAATAAAGGCGTTAAAAAAGAAAGTCATTGGTGTGCAGTGACAGGATGTATGAGCACCATAAATGTGGAAAAACGACACTTCTTCCTTTTTCCAAAAGAACATGATAGGTACAATACTATTTTAATAATTGTTTACATCATTATTTCATTATTTGCGTAGTTTAATTAATTATTCTGACATACACAGGTGGTTGGCATGGGTTCAAGCATGCAGAAGATTGGATTTAATACCAAAAGGCCCCGAGTATGCTCACCGCAATTGTGGATTGTGTCATGTACATTTTGAAGAAAATCAGTATAAAATTGTCAAAAGTCGAGCTCGCCTTCATCCAGATGCTGTACCAACAAGATGTTTAGAGTTTACCAATAATAAGTAAGTTTTCATTTATATTAGTTTTAATTACTCTTTATTTGGAAAAATCTAGTTTTGATACTTAAAAATATTTTTGATAGTAATATAAAATAATTAAAAATATAATATTTTACAGCAGTGTACTACAGCTTCTACAGTATCAACAGATGTAATATCAATGGAAAATGAAAATAATAATATGTAAGCTATTTTTGCATTTATTATAAAAATATTAGAAAAATTAAATTTAAATTAACACATAACTCAAAAAACTGAAGAAGTTTATGTATTTTATTAGTATTACAATGCGCGAATTATACATATATTTAGTTTTTAATATTAATAAGTTTTTAATATTATTAATGCAATTTCTTTTGCGCAATAGCTTAGCATTATCAGTAAAGTTTTCAATAATATATATTCATTATTTGTAAAAATTTATCTACATATATGTTATAAAATAAAATGTAAAAATTTTATCAATATATATTGACCACATACTATTGTATCATTAAAAAATTGAGTTTATATTACTACACACACACACACACACACACACACACACACACACACACACACACACACACACACACACACACAATGTATAATATATTTAATAAATAATATATTGTAAAATGTGACATATTTTATAAAAATATATAAATGTATACATTTAAACTAAAAAGTGTTATATTAATTTAAAATGTTTACATAATTTTTCTTTATGTGTATACTTTTATGCGAGAAAATTATTCTATATATTATATATGTTATATACTTATTTTACATTTATTCCTGACTTTTATCATATAATATATATATATATATTTATTTATTTATATAACATACTGTTATATTATTTTAATTATTAGTATAATATTTCATATATTAATATTTTATATATCATTATTTTGCATCATTAACGGATTCATCTATTATATATGTAATATTTTTTAATATTTTAATTTCTTTCATTTTTTACGCGCGCATTGCATGACATTGTACATTGTTAACAATAATTCTGCATAATTTTTATTGAAACTAACAGACACGGTTGTATCTCGCGCCAACTGCGTTAAATTAACCTCAATATGGACTGAACGAGTAGGAAGGAGAGAGATGACGAAGAAAGAAGTGAGACAGAATACTGCTTTATTTCGCGCATGCGCACTCCATTTTGGCCAACACTAACATCAAAGGTGCCGACAGAGAGTTGCGCTACTGTATATACTGTGGCCCGGCCGAGCGAGCGTATTCGTCTCGCAGATCTCGTGCGTGAAACATCGTGCGTTATACATAAATTCGAGTCGCATAATTGCATCATCTTTTCGCAGTTAAGTCGTAAAGTATTTGAGATCGGCCTATTCGTGTGCGATAAGTAAGATAATTGTGAAACATATACGGATCGGAAAAGCTCATGGACAACAGCGATCGTCACTGAGAGGAAGCCAGCGAGATACATCCTGGCGAGCCATGCCGGCTCGTGGAAGGTTCGAGGAAGGCAGCCATTTTGTGGAACGTTCGAGGAATCCTGTTCAAGCTGAATACGAGCAGCTACTTATACATCGAGAGGAAAGAAAGTCTGAGGCGTGTTCTGTAAGACTAGCTCTAATTATTCATCTGTTTTGCTCACAAGGTAACCAATCATTTCATAATAGCAAGTAGAGACGTTAGAAGTTCATCTAACGTTACGTTAGGAATCCTGATCAAAGAATCCTATGCTCATCTGAGGAGGGTTATCCTTGTTATTCTGGGGAAAGTTATCCTTGTTCTTCTGAGGAAATATAATACATTTCTCGTGTTGAGAGGAAAACATCCTCTCTTATTTCGGGTTTGTGCACAATTCATTTCGAGTCAATTTTATAACACTGAGCTCAGTCTGAAGTAAAGTAAATAATTAATTGTTCGGTTGCAACCATTTTCATGACAAGTAAAAAACTTTAATTTTCTTCTTTGTGCGATTGTTTCTTTCTCATTAATTAGACAATATCTCTTATAATTCATTACGTTAATTAGCGAGCGATGTGTACTTTTCTTTGTATTACATATGAAATGAGAATACGTTCATTGCGGATTATATTAATCGTTTCTTGCGTTGTGATAAAACTATCTAGTGACTAATTCCGTGCGTTACTATAAAAGTTACTTATCAATAACTTGATAATTATTCTACTAAGTATTTTGCGAATTCTGACTTATTGAATGTTATGTTCATACTAAAGTGAATTAATGTGTCAATCAAAGACTGCCTAGTACAAAATTTGGTCTAGTAAATTCAGTAAAAAACTTAGCTCTTACGTTTCTGTTGTCGTTCATGTCATACATATAGCTTATGTTGTAGTAATCGCTCATAATATAGTATAATGCTTTGCAGAGACTTCGACACTTATTTAGTAATACTCAATCAGTATTAACATTACAAATAACATCCCTGAATAGACTGATGATAGTAATTCGGTATCTAAAACAAAAGATTGATGCATTGTTTCCTAGATTGTATAAATTCTATCTGAAGTGCTATTCTTGTATTAATTAATTTATGTTTATGTTTCAAACGATCCTTTCTTTAGAAAAGAACAACTAATTTTAAGCTTGACTACGTCAAGAGAATTTATACGAGAATCTACTATGACAATTCTTCTTGTAATGGAGATTTTATATGATAAAGAAATACCTCAGTAAAATCTCCAAGTATATTATGATACATATTTAAAGAAAGGACTGTTCTATAATAACCCTTGATTTGTTTCTTTTATGTGTTTTATACATTTATTGTATTTCTACAGTATTTTGTATGATCTGTGTAATAATTGGTTCACGAATACTGGGAAGGTTTTCGGGCAGTTTCCCTTATTCTCCTATGCAACAAATGTTGGTATTCTTTGTATAGTTCTGCCCAATCTAGCCATTTCAAATTACATAAATTACTAAACGCAATCTCTCTCTCAATACACGGATTCTTATTATTTGTTCCTTCCTCATCTAATTCTAGAGTTCAGGCTTGTGCGCGAGCTTGTCCAAACAAGAACATAATTGAGGAAAAAATATCTAGGTAATTCTTTGATGCTCAATATAATAAAATAATTCAATGTATATTAATAAAGAAAGATAATCTATCGTTTTGCTAGAATCAGTTCACAATGGCCGAATACATATACATTCACAAAAGCGATTGCGGAAGGACTTCTCAGAGTCGAAAGCGGAAATTTGCCAGTAGGAATATTTCGACCTGCAATAGGTAACAGAATAACTATAAAAACTAACAATTTTTTTTGCTACAGAATTTATTAAATAACATTTATATTTAATTAGTTTCAACTGGTTTGCATAATTATGTGCTATAAAATTCTATAATTGTAAAATAATAATAAACAATCGCGGATGTGTGTGTGTGTGTGTGTGTGTGTCGCGTTTAGCTAACAATAAGTTTGATTCTCGCGAATCTACATAACCAGGAATAATTAAGATTTCTTTCAGTTTTATCTAGCGCCGAGGAACCACTTGTCGGATGGATAGATAATATGTATGGGCTACAAGGTATTACGATCTCTGGGACACTTGGTATCACAAGATTTATTTCTTGTAATCCCGATGTTAAGGCAAATATCGTGCCCGTCGATTTCACGGTAAATGCTTTGATCGCTAGTGCGTGGAACGTTTATAATCAATTCAGGTATGATGAGATATTTAACCAACATCTAACTTACATAAAATTTTACTCGTATTATTTTTTGGAACATCAGATTAGAAGGGACGAGTACGATTTCCGAGGCGCCCAGATTTGACTGTGGTTTCTGGTAGTATTTTTTACGCTGACCAAAAAATTATATAGGTATACCTAATATACAATAATATACCTTGTTTCGCCCTATAGGCAAAGAGTTTATGTGTTAGAAAGTATAAATATAAAATACGATAATATAATATATCTAATAATTAAAAAAAGTAAAGATTTATATTATATTTATTTTAAGCTTTAATACTGCATATCTCAAAAACTAGAACAGTTAGCCCTATAAGACCTATATAATTTTTTGTTCAGCGTAAGAAATACTACCAGAAACCACAGTCAAATCTGAGCGCCTCGGAAATCGTACTATCCGCCGATTAGAACATCAGTTAATGGCATGATAATGGTGTAACTCTAAATAAATTGTTTAAATTATCTTTTAAACATAATTTTTAATGACCTATTATACATATATATATATTATTTCTTAATGCTTGTTATACAAACTAACATTATGAAGATATAACAATTATCTAAATATGAAAAGTAACATATCAAAATAGCAAAAAAATTACTATTCAGTTGCTATTATCATTTACCCCAATATCAGAAAAATATTCTGTAATAAAACTATTCCAAAATACTATCGTTTGTGGGGAAGGGGAGCATATTTTTAAATAGCATAATACACTCGGGCGAATATGTGTATTTAAATATATTAGCTTACAATATTAGGTATTACCGTATAATCACAGAACATTAGCATATGATTATAAATGACTCTGATTTGTAAAGAAGTATAATGTACAACATAATTATGTTTAAATAAATTTATCTTGTAGGAGAGGCAAGAATACATTAATTTATAATTTTGCGTCACCAGTCAATGGACCGACTTGTAATGAATACCGTAATGCATTTGTCGACACAAATAAGGTGTACCCCATGTATAATGTCATATATTTTTTTTAAATGATTTTCGTGCAACATAAAATTCTATATAGAATTTGCGTTTGGCTCGGACATTTTTTCCCAGCTTTAATTATAGATGCTATAAGCATCTGTACAAATCGTAGCCCATAAGGTATCATCACGTAAATTTAAATGTCGTTTCTCTTACTTGAAGCATATATTACATAGTTTGTATCGAAACTAAATAAAATTTTATCTATAATATGAAAAATTATAATGGTTTTATATGCATTTTAGAATGTGGAAGTTATGTAAGAAGATCGACAAATTTTCCAACGTGACTCAACCGTTTCGCACAAATGAATGGAGTTTTTCAACTGACAATGTTCAAGAGATGTGGAGTCATCTGAGTAGTGAAGATCAGAAGATATTTCAATTTAGTATGGTCGGATTTGACTGGAAGAAATATTTATTTGATCATTATATGGGCATACGTTTCTATCTTCTAAATGAAGATAACAGTACTTTAGAAATTAGTCGTATCAAGTATAAGAGGTAACAGATCTTTTTTTAATTTTTGATTAATTTTGTTAGCTTAAGTTAATTTTTATTAATAAAAAAAATTCTTTAATTTTAGATTTTATTGGATACACCAAATACTCAAAATTGTTTTTGCTTTTGCCGTTCTTTGGATTGTCTGGCTCGTATTTACAATTATATGTACATAATTTTTACATGTTTGTTTTATATGTATGTTTCATATGTATTAGTTTCCTTTATATTAAACACACCTACTTTAAAGAATTTTTTTCTAATGTTGCATGTATATCTTGCCAAATATATAACTCAAAGTAACTTTTATACAGATTTAGTTATTGTCAATTGTTTGCTAAAAAGTTGTCAACAGATAAATAAAGAATTTTTTTAGACCGTCATACTATACAATCAAATTAGAATAAAATGTCATTTACAGTCGGAGCTTGGATCTTTGTAGCCTAATATTATTTCTCTGTGTATACATACACGTATTTTCCAACCTTTTGATAGTAAAATCCCTGCTCTCTTTGCAATAAATTCTTTACATAGTTATTTAGATACTTTAGCATTAGTCCTGTTTCTTTTTGCTATAAATTCTTCACAGCAGTCATTTGCTACTCGCGCTGAGAGGGCCATTAAGAGGACGTTCATCGGTTATAATCGTAGCCAAAAATTTCGCGCGCGTTCGGCTGTCTTTCCGTACAGCGCGACCTTCTCTCCACTCCTCAATTTAGCTCCGGTAACTTAGCCGGTCAACTTCGACTTTATTAATTTTTATATTTTTTTATCGTTTGTTGGTCGTTTGTTGGTGATTGTTGGCCTAATTACAACGTTTGTTGGTTCTTAATTTTTTTTTAAATTAAAAAAAAAAATTAGCATTAAGTTAGCCGGAAAAATTTTATTTTTAATTTAAAAAAAGCCTAATCGATGCGTAATCGTTTGCTGATAATTGTTGGTCTAATTTTAGCGTTTGTTGGTTTATTATTAGTCTTAAAAACGAAAAAAAACGAAAAATTATCTCACATATTAAAGTAATCGAAGATTGGTTTATTTGCCTACGACTTAAGCTTTATTTCTATCAATTTAAGGCTAACTCTATAAAACTGCCATATGAATACGGGCCTTAACATCGGCAGAAAATCGCGAAAAGATCAACAAACATGGGTGCGTTCAGCCGATACTCCGCTAGCCTAGCAATCGTGAGCAGTCGCTCGTTTTCGCTCGTTTCCTCTCTTCTTAATCCATTGGGTCAAAAGAGAGGAAACGAGCGAAAACGAGCGACTGCTCACGATTGCTAGGCTAGCGGAGTATCGGCTGAACGCACCCATGGTGGTTCGTGATTCCTGTCTTTTTGCGCCGTCATCATTTCAACGAGAGACCTAGTGAGATTAGATTAAGGTAATTAATGTAGAATTCTATATGCTAATGTTTTGAGCAGAACGTTCTTTGATTTCTAATAGCGTTTTTCACTGGCAGAGCTGGTGCGCATTTAGTGCAAGTAATCATGATTGCATTATTTGATAAAAAATGTACTGCGTATTTTATCAGTCGAAATATTTGCATTTTACTTTGAATATTAGAGATTAAATCAGTGTACAACAGCTTTAATGTGCACTGAGTGCGTACCAGCTCTGCCAGTGAAAAACGCTATAAGAGGATTTATATTTTATTTTTTCTTGCATAGATAAACAGAATGTTATCGGAAAGTCATCTAAGCATTTTGAGAAGAATCTTCGGAAAGATGAACGTAGAAACCAATTGTTGCAATTAAGAAGAAAGAAGCGCGAGCAAGTATTTGCGCAGAAGACAAATCTCGGTGGTTTTTCTTCGTCACCTGTTCTTGTCTGCGTATTATAAAGGAACATTTTTATATATATATTCCTTTATAATTTATGTTACAGGTTGCACCTGTTTTACAAAATCTTCAAGGTTCAAATAAAAGGTAAAGTTATATATTTCTTTATAATGCATATTTAGTGTTACTTTGTTTTTACTGTGATCATGTTAATAAAAGTGTAACTTTTTTTAGATTGGTTCAGCAGTTATAGCTATATTTTTTGAAGATAGAGCTCTTTATCGAGCGGAAGTTCTGAATATTGATACGCGGAAGGATGCATACGTAGTTCAGTACATAGATTTTGGAAATTGCGCAGTCTAATCAACATCGCGTATTTCAAATTCGACATCGATGACATCTCCGGAGAGTTAGATGCAAAGAGACCGGTACCTTTCCGCTTGACGCCCAATATCTTCGAATTTCTCACAACTATAGGTCAGTCAGACACAATCTTAATCTTCTCGTCTGTCGACGTGAAAATAAAGATATCTTGATATAGACATCCCTTGTGTTTGGATAAATTCAAATGTTATATAGAAATACTTGTAGTAAATCCGATATTTATTACTGTGCAGACCGTTGCCAAATTCTTTCAGGTTTCACGATGTTAATTTTTTTGCAGGAGTTTGCGGACCATTGACCGCTAGCGTGATCGCCACAGCGCGTTGTTTGGTTCAGCCCACGTTCCAGCTGCATGCTATACTTCGCACAATTTTGCGGGATGAAGTGATCGCGGACCATAAACGGCAAGAAGACGCCGAGGGCACATCACAAGAGCCGACCGATCTAAAGGGTGGACTTCTGATAAAGATGGTGAACCACGCGGTCAACGCGATTGTCGGTAGACTAAATTCTCTCGCGAATTTCGACGGCATTGACAGTAAGGTCAGCACACTAGTAGCCGCTGCCAATAGCCATGACAATCTTTGCAGAATGGATCCCTCGTGGCACTCATGGCTGTAAGATACAGAACGTTTAGCCTAACAACACATTTGTGCTATAACGAGAAAAAGATTAAAATCATTATCGCATTATTCATTTTATTTTCTTGCCCATATACGTTCTTATATTTTATAACACTGACGCTAGCTTTCAGGAAGTTATTGAAAAATGAAGGATGATAAAGAGAAGTTAGACGCTAGAAAAGTATTATTTATAATCTATACATATATATAGATATATGAATATACGTAGTTTATATGCATTATAACATTAATTTTGTACAACGTAAATCGAAACTATTTGTAAACTGCGAATTTAATTCTATTCTCTAACTCTTACTCTGTATATGTATTATATTGCTTATAGATTCGGTTTCACTATATATAAATATACTGTTTGCTAATGCATAGCACTTCAATGTAACGTAAAGCTCCAGTTCGAGTTCCTAGTAAGTAAACTATATTTTAAGAAACTTGTGCAGATAATTTGTAAGAATAGTTCTTGCTAAGAAGTGGAATATAGACCTGAGATACATATAGTACTTATTTATTGTAAAAGACATGAACATTAGGATCTATATGAAAATTGTATGAAATAATAAGGTTCTTAAAAAAAATGACGTTTTGTTACTTAAAACAAATCTATAATTTTTACAGTAAAACACTTTCCACAAGTGAGAAACGGAAGCATACATTGGAGAAGTAGGTTTTTTTTCAAGAGAATTCTACTAGGAAACGTATATTCACGTATGAATACGAGAATTCTCTTCAATTTTATGTAAATTTAATCAGGTTGAAGCTTATATTCTTATAAAATAATATATATTCTTATATTGATCACATAAATAATCTTTATTTATAAAAATACAACTTATTTATGATATACTTTATTCTATCATTTTAATACTTTCAAAGTGACTACGTTCAAATATTTGTTCGAACTTTATTTGTAGTAAAGAAATAGGTAATTTTTAGCTCGAGAAGATAATTTTTAACAAATGCCATGCATCAAATATAATATTCTTCTTCTGTGTTTTTATATAATTTATATATAATAATTGTATATAACAATAATTAAAATTAAAATAAAGCAACATTTCCAAAAAAAAACAGCAAAAATAAACATTCATATCACTGAAGACTAGAAACTTAAAGGAACATCAATTTACATAAATCATCGAACTCTATGACATATTGTAGAGTTGGTCTATTTAGACCTTTAAAGGAATAGCATTTAGTTTTATATAAAATAAAAACTCTTCTATTGCATAGTGAATCACACTGAGTCCTTTAGGAGAGTTTATAGAATCTTGAAATTGTCTCCGATCATTAATGTTTTTGTAAATATACTGCAAGATGCGGATTTATAATAGTTTTTGAGCTACATGTGGAGATATTTCTTCGTAAATCGTCGTAAATTTCCCATATTCCATTAGAACGCAAGCAGTATGCAATATAATGCCCCGATACGTAGGCTATTACTTCAACCAACCTGAAAACAATTAATTTTTTATACAATTAAAAAATATAAAATATCTGGAAATTAAAAAAAAATTATTGTACCTACCTGTATTCGAAACTTTTATCTTCATCACTTTCAAACTTGAGTGTTGTCGGTAATTGTTCCAGTCTGCAATTTAATCCAGTTTTACATTGAATGTTTGGGCGTATATCGAATTCAATGAATATGTGAATTCTTGGTTCTCTAAACCATGTGTATTTTCCCAAGCATGGATCGCAACAACGTATCTTATAAATCGGCGATCTGAAGTCTAAAGCTTTCTCCAGAGAACTAAAGCCTTCCTTTGCAATGATTTTATGATTCGGTTGTAATATCACAGTTGGAAACGTCGTAACATTGCAGCCCGTGCATTTCTTCGTGTTCTGTATACTAGGCTCTGTGGTCAGGATATTTTTTGTCATACTTGCAATATTGTCGTCGCAATCAATCGTGTACGATACAATTCTACGATCTGTTTGCACTTGGGGTGTACAATCGTAATAATTTTTTAGTATTAAAACCCTTTGCCGGAGCACATATTGCATCACTCCTTTTTGAACCAAATTAAACACAAGTTGCAGTGTGGGGTTGCTCGATGCTTTCAAAAAAGTCTGGTAATTGATGTCGTCGAATCTATGAAGCAATTATTTTATTGTACTTATGTAAACATATCATATATACACTACACGTAAAACCAAAGTAACACTAAATATGCATTATAAAGAAATATGTAACTTTACCTTTTATTTGAACCTTGAAGATTTTGTAAAACAAGCTTGTGCAAGCTGTAACATAAATTATAAAAGAATATATATCGAAAAATTTCTAGGTGCAATTAGCATGTTTATATTAGTTATAAATAATAGAAAAAAGTATGCATACACACACACATTAAAATAATCCAAATATCATAAATAATAAAAAGATTTTCAATATTTGTAAAAAATGAAAATATACGTTTAAATGTATGCATACATTTTAGTTTTATTAATAAAAAAAATGTAAAACTATATATATTATTTTTTTATACATACTTTCTGCAACTGAAGGAAGAATATTAAAATACTTTGTGCGGCTGATGGATGAACGTGGAAATCCAAAAATATAAAAATGCCAGTCAATATCCAGTAATCCATCACATTCAAATGAGACTTTCTCGGCCAAAAGATATCTTTGTAAAACAAACTTCTTTGCTTTTGTGATCCAGCACGCCGTAACATATTTAAGCAATCAGCTGCAGTGTCCAATTCAAGAACATTTTCTTCGGAAATCCATTTTGAAATTGCACGTTGCACAGATTGTTTATACTCTTGACGTTTCTATTTTACTGTTTAAAACGTATCAAACAACAATCGATGAGTAAAACGTTTGACGTGCGCAATATAAAATTTACAAAGAGTAAACTCTTCACAATAAAGAATTAATTAATTTCTATATTCTATTCAAAGATTTTTAATACTTTGAGTGCCATGTCATCCATATCTGGGTGTCATCTGCTAGAAATTTCAGCAAAGGTCGTCCATTTGTGAGTGACGGTCTTATTTATCCGATTAAAAATAATTTTACTAAATATTTAAGACGTTAAACAAAAAATGTAAATTTTATTAAGACATAAGAAAAACAATAAAATATTAAAACAACATATTACATTTATGAAGTTCAAGGTGCCAAAATCAGTTTGGCACTCAGTGTTAAAAATCTTTGGAGCAAATATAGAAATTAATCAATTCTTTATTGTGAACAGTTTACTCTTTGTAAATTTTGTATAAAATGTTAAACGTATCATTACCTTACCTTAATATGAAGTCTGAATATTATGCACACCGCAATTATTGTAGAAGGTAAACCTTGAGCAAGTCAAGACACGATAATTTCCTTGTCCCAATCGCCTATAATATCTCTTTGCGTACCATCGTTTGCTTGACTCGCGACAGAAGTAACAAAGAGTAACGTGGTAGCAACTTTGGCTGCATCTAATGTTGCTAAAACGTCACCCATCGATGGTACGATGATAGAAAACCACTGTTTCAGTCTTGGAACACTAAATTAATACAAATACATATATATATATAATATTAACAAATTTTTAATTTACCTCACTAATAATAGAATAAACAAGTTCTTTTCCTGTTTTATAACGTACCCAATATGTATAATGCCATTTGGACTAGTAGCAACATAAGCAGTTTCGTCCATGTTAGTTACAGCAGATACAATGTTCTTTAAATTGTATCTGCTGTAACTAATTAATAATGTCCACGTCACTTTGCAACGGTATGACGCAGATAAGAACAGGTGACGAAGAAAAACCACCAAGATTTGTCTTCTGCGCAAATACTTGCTTGCGCTTCTTTCTTCTTAATTGCAACAATTGGTTTCTACGTTCATCTTTCCGAAGATTCTTCTAAAAATGCTTAGATGACTTTCCGATAACATTCTGTTTATCTATGCAAAAAAAAAAAATATAAATCCTCTTATAGCGTTTTTCACTGGCAGAGCTGGTACGCACTCAGTGCACATTAAAGCTGTTGTACACTGATTTAATCTCTAATATTCAAAGTAAAATGCAAATATTTCGACTGATAAAATACGCAGTACATTTTTTATCAAATAATGCAATCATGATTTAACCTGTTTATACTAAGCATACACATTACGTTGATTTGTGTACGACGGCTTGCACTAAATGCGCACCAGCTCTGCCAGTGAAAAACGCTATTAAAAATCAAAGAACGTTCTGCTCAAAACATTAGCATATAGAATTCTACATTAATTACCTTAATCTAATCTCACTCGGTCTCTCGTTGAAATGATGACGGCGCAAAAAGACAGGAATCACGAACCACCATGTTTGTTGATCTTTTCGCGATTTTCTGCCGATGTTAAGGCCCGTATTCATATGGCAGTTTTATAGATGTTAGCCTTAAATTGATAGAAATAAAGCTTAAGTCGTAGGCAAATAAACCATTTCGATTACTTTAATATGTGAGATAATTTTTCGTTTTTTTTTCGTTTTTAAGACTAATAATAAACCAACAAACGCTAAAATTAGACCAACAATCATCAGCAAATGATTACGCATCGATTAGGCTTTTTTTAAATTAAAAATAAAATTTTTCCGGCTAACTTAATGCTAATTTTTCTTTTTAAATTTAAAAAAAAATTAAGAACCAACAAACGTTGTAATTGGGCCAACAATCACCAACAAACGACCAACAAACGATAAAAAAATATAAAAATTAATAAAGTCAAAGTTGACCGGCTAAGTTACCGGAGCTCCTCAATTTTTAGCGTAGACTGTACAGTGTTGCCACTCTTCCATGGTGACACCCTTCTAAATACCGTCAAAATACCATCAAAATACCGTTAGAACTTCGTGAAGAACTTTGGATTACAATTACACATAAAGTGTACAATATTAATTTGTTCGATATTAATTACAGATTGTGTTGCTTGAATTTTTTATAAAACGTGTACTCTTACGAAGAGATGTCGTCGAATCTCACAATTTTTTTATTTTTAGAGTAGAATTTGTATTTCTGTTCAATTATGAATGCTCGAGCTTTTATTTTTTTCTAGAGATCTGCATTTTACACAACTAGACATCACAGACGCGCGCTTCGCGCGCGCTATTTAGCTTTAATATTACACACAACTGTCAAAATATGCTATGACAGCCGCTCACGAAGTTAGCGCAGCAACAGAATCAATCAGCATCGCGGAAAAGAGCCAACAAAGCAATTCGAGATTTTCGAGAAGACTTCGAAAGATGCGAGTATCGATTTAACATGCCTTTTTTTAGAAAGGATCGTTTAGATCGGTAAATTCTATTTTGCGAATTAAAAAACCGTAATTTTTCGGAATTACACTGAAATGATTAGTATAGTATTATTAATTAATTAGCATTGACACAAATTGTTATTATTTGCATTGATGTTTGCTATTAATTTTAATCATATTGTGAAATGAAGCGCGGGGCCGGCGCACACGTTTATCGTGTAAACGTATCCTGCGCAAACAATAGATGTTTTTGTCACGACGTACAAAAGGTAAGTATATGTATGAACGCTCCCGGCAAGTATTCGCCATCGTAATTCAGCGCATTAATTCTGCGTTAAATGTAACAGCACGTATGTGCGACGTTGTCCACACATCATTTGATCACGAAATAACACGTGCCGAATAGAGAAAGGCACTTGAGTATCTATGGACAAATCAATAAACCACGCTGCATTTCTACCGCAGATATGCGCCGGGGGTAGATTGAGTGGCTCAATTTTAACATAGCCACGCGAAATAAAAATATCTACATTCGTAATTGAACAGATGGGATAACTGTAACGCGGGCCGTTGCGTTGGCGCATTTGATGTGTCATTAACCGGCGGCGTGTCTTCATTTTCGCCGCGAACGCGCGTAACCACCGATACGGATACGTTTAATAATTATGAATTTCACCCCGTGTAAGAAAATTTGAAATTTTGAGCGAGGCGAAATTACTGCAGTCAAAAGTATGTCCGGCGCGAATTAGGAACGCGAGCGATTTATGCGGCAGTACAGTTTTGGCAGCGTGAAATTTTGTAATCATATGCAAAAACTTAATTAAAACAAACGCGATTTAATTTTAATATTTTTTTTTAATTACTCATGTCATTTTTGTGATTTCATTTCGAATATAATGGTAATCGCATATTCGCGTACATATGTTGCATACGAATTTTTTTCCGTTTTAATATATCTCAGCGCAGACTGATGTAGTTTTTCGAAAAAGAAAAAAAATTGTCACGAAACTTCGTTAATGCGCGACGCGAGCAAGTCTCGTCGTAGAAATTCGCTGGACGTTGGCATTATTCGAACGGAACGTAACTTTTCCCGACGTTTTTGATAGCGCGTGACGTAATTTCAAATTCTCGCCAAAGCACGGAGATATATCGTCGTTATCTAACGTGGTTCCTAGTGCGCGCCGTGTCGTGAGACGTGGCGTTATCTGCGACCATAACTTCCCATTAAACGTCACGCTAGATGCGTTTAAAATTGTAACGTAAGAAAGCAATTTGCATACAGGATCGTATTCAGCGTTTAAAAAACTACCGGAAACGATTATTCTCTCGTTCTGGTGCCCGAAAAAAAGAATTTTTTTGTTAAACAATGTTATTACAGTGACAATGAAAATTTACGTAGTAGGAGCAGGTTGTACGTTAGAATGGATAATTCAATTAATGCAAAACTGTTGTTTCTGTTAGTACCGTTGTCTCGAAAACAACATCGAAACATGATGTACATTTGTAAATGATCGTTGATCACGAGAATCTCGTTCTCAGTGATTGTCTCGCGAACGTGCGTGTGACATTTGCTGGATCGGAGCGGATTCGGCATAAGAAGAATTTTCTTTTTCCGTGTACTTGGCGCGAGACACTACCGTGTCTCTTGATAAAACTTTTAAATTTCTGCAATAGCGAGTGTCGTATCGCTTGTCCATATAATAAAATAATTGTTTATACGTTTATAATTTATAAACATTTAGAGAAGTTAATTTTTTTACAAATTTAAGATGTTAAATCATAGGAAAACAGTAGTCGCCTTTAATGTCGAAGCATTATACATATATAAAATAATAATCATGTTTTATAATCTTTCTATAATGGCTATATGAAAATGTTGAGACATATAATGAAGGCCGTCAACATGCAAAAACTAAATATATGATAATTTTAGTAATTAATTTTAAGGTAATTATTTAGAATAGAGCCTTTCCCGAATTTTGATATTTTCTTGCGGCTCTCTTGGTAATAACCTTTGTTGTAACTCCGATAGTGATAATCAATCAAGGAAGCCCGAAAAATATGTACTCTATCTATTTTTTAATCTAATTTTTTTAAGTATTGTTCAATTTTTCACGCAAACGTTTAATTTTCTTTGGTATTTATGCATAAAAGAAGCCCCCTTTCCAATGTGGTTTATTTTTAAATATCTCAGCTATAAACGGGATTTCAATTCAACGATGATCGACGCAAATGTAATTTAAATTTTATTTCTGCTCCGCGCGTACGAGTTTTCCTTGCAGCGTGTTATTGAGAAATAAATTTTAAACCAGACGCAATTACGCTATATGTAAATATTCGGTTCACAACGATAATATTGTACAAGCAATAGATTTTGTAAAATAAACAGTTAAAGGCATTATATATTAGTTCAAAAATACAGAAGTTATATTACTTACATATATATTGTTAAATTAAAACTTTGCATCTGCATTATTAATTGAAACTTTATGTACCAAAAGAAATATTATAAATCCTAACTCTTGCATTCCTTTAACGATAAAACTTGCATATATATGCATTTTCTACATATTTTTGCATTTGCTCATTTATAATGTAGAACATTGATACTTTTTACGACGTATTGGCATGTTAAGACATTACTTAAAATATCACAGCCTTGAAATAAGATCTATAAATAAGACTATAAATACGGGTTTGTATAAAATATTTTAAACAGAATCTGAATAATTAGAAATAAGTTGTATCATTAGCGCGTTGTTTGAATTAATTCTCAGATATACCAACCTATAAATAAAATAACGATGTCTAATGATATTATATTACCAATTGAAGATGATTGCGCATTTATGATGATTATTATTCACGACGATAAGATCGCGCCGTACACATTACCGCTAATTAAGGTAGTTCGATGATGAAGGGCCGAAGTCACAGCAATGTTTAGGATTTTTTTATCAAATCATTTATATGATCATAAAAAAATAGGATAATGCATTGCAAAGCTTCGTAACGACGTAAAAAGACCATTAGTAAGTAATTTTTACGTTGTAGAATAATATTTTGCCTGAAATAGATTAAAATGAAGTGTGTGTGTTAATGCGTCGCTTGACTAATTTTCAACTTGTGCCAACTCTTGAGTGTTCTACTTCGGAGATTATTTCGATTGAATTATTGCGTTATTATGGCGATTTACTGAAGTACAGTAATTTCGCCACAAGGTGCATGTAATTTTTTACATAAACAATTTTCCTCGCTGCCCTCATGTACGAGATGAGGGCAGCGACTTGGCAACGCCAAACAGTTCGTGCGGTTGGTACACTTGTTTGTCTTTGCGCTCACTCACACCTACGTGCACCTAACCCTTACGCCGACGATCCCAGCGTGCGGCGTTGCCACGTCGCCACGCTCGAATTGTGAAAATCAGCGCTTGAGCACCGGAAACCAAACTTTAATTATTAATTAAAAAAAAACTGTACGGTGGATCGTGTTCACCTTCAACTATAGGCTTCCTCACAGTGTCCTCTTTCTATCGATATATATTGTTCGGACATTTTTGGCAAAAGATTTTTCGCAAACTCGTGTTATTCATAGGAAAATATCTCTTTTCCTATTAGACCAATGTTAAAATCACCTAATTTTGAAATTAAATATCTTGAGAACGGGACGGTGAATTATCTTCTTTCTGGGCTTAATCGATTTAGGAGAGTTCCTTCTTTCGATATAAAAAATAAAACCTATCACTTTTGGCAAAAGTCGTTCATCATCGAACTACCTTAAACGGAAACATTTCACAACAACAAAATACGCCGCTAATTCTACGTTTTTATGTATAAATTTTATATGTGCGTCGTTTTTTTCCGTAAGAAACATATAATAGAAAAATCATAATTACTGCAGATAAGAGACAGAAGTCAAATCTTTTCAGATTTTATTCATTCTGATATTAACAAACAAAAATGATAACATTGTAACGGAAAATTTTACATAGAATGTTTTAATTCGTGATTAAACTGCGAATTAAACAGAAATCCGCGAAAAACGATCTAATATGAATCTAACTAAAATCATATTAAATCATATTTAATTTGGGTAAAATTCAAATTAAATCCAGATTTTATATTAAAATTATATTTGTTTAAATACAGTTGTAATTTGCACTTATTAAAATCAGTTATGTAGATTAAATATGATCCACAATAAAATAGGGCTTTAATTAAAATTTAATTAGATCACTTATGTGGATCATATAACACTTCGAATCAAAAATATGGTTTTAATTTGTATTTAATAAGATAACTTATGTGGATTATATATGATCCAGAACCATATACATGATGCAGAATATTTATATATAAGACTTTAATAAAAAGTTAATGTGTTTTGTATGCGACTTTTACTCGATTCAATTGCGGCTTTAACCCGAAGGGCCTAGCGGAGTAAGCATGTGAAATCGGCCCTTGATCATACAAAGCTGACATTAATGTCACAAGTTAGTACCAATATGATAAAACTTTCCACCAAATATTATTTTAAAAAATTCATTTTTTTAGAAGTTATGCAGGGAGAAAGTAAAATAAAGAAATATATTTTTCTCGAAAACCACTTGACCGATCTTGATGAAAAAAATATATGTTATGTAGACTAATAAAACTAATTAACAAAAAAAATGTCCGAAATGTTTGCCAAAAAAAAGACCAAAAAAAATATTTGAATTTTTAAATATTTTTTTTAGGGTGATATTTTCGAGGTACCCCTTTGAAATTTTTACGAAAATTTCTCTTAAAATGTCCATTATAACATATATTTTTTTCAATTTTTTTTAAATGGTGGAACATAGTTAAAAATACGAAAATCGTAAGCATCGCGTCACTCAGGCGCACAGTGCAGTGCCATTCCGCGTTGCGGGTGTTCGATGTAACTTTACTAGCACATATGTACGTCTGCAATTAGCCTATAATATGTATACTTTTTAATTTTTATAGTTTTCAGAGTTTACCACGTGGAGGTTGCACACGGTTTTAAACTCCTTATTGGGGTGCTTTTTTAACGGAGTCCCCTCGCCTTTCACTACGTTTCCGTAAAATCAAGGTGCTTTTTTAACGTGAGTCCTTTCGCCTCTCACTACGTTTCCGTAAAATCGGGGTGTTATTTTAACGTGAGTCCCCTCGCTTTTCACTACGTTTCCGTAAAATCAGGGTGCTTTTTTAACGTGAGTCCTTTTGCCTTTCACTACGTTTCCGTAAAATCGGGGTGCTTTTTGAATGTAAGACCCCTCGTCTCTCATTACACCCTACACCTACGATTTATTTAATCTTCTTCACTATCACTGTCTATTACTGGAATGTTATTTGTTTTCTTAAACAGATCGCTAATGGGCTACGAACAATTGGATGCTGCTGTCATATTGCTGCAATTATATATTATCTATTTCATGCAAGATATTTAGCGAAAATTTTGAAACCAGCAGAAATACTGAGCGATTTGTTTAAAAAAACAAATAACATTCCAGTAATAGACAGTGATAGTGAAGAAGATTAAATAAAATCGTAGGTGTAAGGCGTAATGAGAAGCGAGAGGTCTTACATTCAAAAAGCACCCCGATTTTACGGAAACGTAGTGAGAGGCGAAGGGACTCACGTTAAAAAAGCACCCTGATTTTACGGAAACGTAGTGAAAGGCGAGAGGACTCACGTTAAAAAAGCACCCCGATTTTACGGAAATATAGTGAGAGGCGAGGGGACTCACGTTAAAAAAGCCCCCAATAAGGAGTTTAAAACCGTACTGCAACCTCCACGTAGTAAACTCTGGAAACTATAAAAATTAAAAAGTATACATATTATAAGCTAATTGCAGACGTACATATGTGCTAGTAAAGTTACATCGAACACCCGCAACGCGGAATGGCACTGCACTGGTGCGCCGGAGTGACGCGACGCTTACAATTTTCGTATTTTTAACTATGTTCAACCATTTAAAAAAAATTGAAAAAAATATATTTTATAGTGGACACTTTAAGAAAAATTTTTGTAAAAATTTCAAAGAAGTACCTCAAAAATATCACCCTAAAAAAATATTAAAAAGTTCAAATATTTTTTTTGGTCTTTTTTTTGACAAACATTTTGGACATTTTTTTTGTTAATTAGTTTTATTAGTCTACATAACATATATTTTTTTCATCAAGATCGGTCAAGTGGTTTTCGAGAAAAATATATTTCTTTATTTTACTTTCTCCCTGCATAACTTCTAAAAAAATGAATTTTTTTAAATAATATTTGGTGGAAAGTTTTATCATATTGGTACTAACTTGTGACATTAATGTCAGCTCTGTATGATCAAGGGCCAATTTCACATGCTTATTCCGCTAGGCCCTTTGGTTTTAATTTGATTCTTATTAAAACGTAATTTTGTTTAAATAATGTTTAAATAATATTTGCGGTAAAATTTGTTTCTTTATTTGTCGAACTTAACATGTAAAATATTTGATTCAAATTAAAAAAAAAATAATATAGTCATATAAGATTATATATGATCAGATCAGAATATTGCATCTCAAAGTATCCGATAGATGGCATTCGATGTGATCTGTTTTTCGTAATTAAAATTTGACAAAGAGTGTTATAAGATAACGGTATCAAGAAGACACGACACTGTCTCGGAACGACACAATTTTTGTATCAGTTATATCGTGAAGTCCACTCTTATAATAAAGTAGCACGCTTAAAAAATAAAATTTTATATAATTTTGTTTAAGTTTAAATTGGTATAACTTTAAATTTAAAACAAAATTATATAAAATTCTAATAAGATCAAATAACATTTATATATGACAAATTTGACTTATATGACTTATATGACTTATATGATTATATTTGACTTATATGATTATATTTGACTTATATATGATTATATTTGACTTATATGATTATATTTAACTAATTAATTTTGAATTTATTACCATATTTAATCCACATTTGGCAAATTAAAACCATATTAACTCAGCATTTCTTTTGGTCTGTGCGGCTGATTTTGCATATTTTAACAAAGCAAGGTCCAGTTTAATCCATATATAAATTAAATAAGATGGGGTACTTTAATTTGATTTAAATATGACATATTTAAATTATAATTGATTTGCATATTCGATTCTAATAAGATTCTTAATAAATTTATATAAGCTTTTAATACGGTTTTAATACAATCGTTTTTAGCCTAAAATGTTAATCTCATATTGTTCATAAATCAGGAATTAAAACAAATGCAAGTCGTATGATAAAAACGATATAGTATTCTCTCAAAGAACATTTAACAATTTATTTAACATTACTAAATTCATCATTACTAGACTAATTATAAAAAGACTTAATAGTGCTAAAATAATAATTGAATGATAAATTTGGTAAATCTAAGTAATAATATTTTAGGAAGAAAAGAGAGAGAGAAAGAAAGAAAGACAGAATTTATTTTTATAATATCATTTTAATAGAAATATAATAAGTCTTCATACATACATATACATGCAATTATAATTTTTCGTAAACTATAATTTTCGTAAACTAAAATGTTTAAAGTAATAATATTCTGGAATTCAACTAGAATTAAATATTACAAAATAAAAATATCGAGGAATTATCATTGCGTACTTAAAATTACATTCGTAATTAGATTACATATCATGCAGTTATGTATGTCAATCACTTATAAATTTCTGACATACATTTTTCAAATAATATATGTATGAATCATTAATATTAATATAAATTTAAATTAAATTTAAATGTCTAATTTTTGAGTTTCTGTGTCAATATACTACTATACTAAATTAAAAATTTTGAAACTTTTTTCCTTAGGCAGATCTAAATTCGTAAAAAAACCGCAAAAAATAAATAATAATCTATACTTTTACACAGTTCTAATTGAATAAAACAATTTTTAGTTATTAAGCAGATAACCAGTCTAGTATTTATTTTTGAGTTCTAGAAGCTACTATTATATACACGAATCATGCGATTGATTTGTCGCGTTTACAACAAAACCTTTTTTGTTAAAGCTGAACTGTCTTCTTACATACTATGATTGATATTAATAATTCATATTTACGTCAATTATTCTCGTATACCTATTACGTTTTTAATTGGATAACATTGTGTATTATTGCTTATTGCTAATTGTTCTGATTTCTGCAAATTTTGAGATATCAAGCTAATTTTTTTTATGGATAGAATATTATTATATTGAATTTGGTGAGAATCGGTGATTACCGATTTTATTCCTTGGTTTTTTAATTGAAAAACCGAGGTTCTGTGTATATCGCGAGCGAGCAATCTCAAAATTCCCGAAAAAACGCCTGGGTAAACCAAGGGATGTTGTCGCTGATCGGTAAGTGAAATATCGGAAAAGCGGAAATGACTCAATAGTGTGAAACTCGAGTAGAAAAAGACCGGTTACGACATGTTTAATCCACGAAAACATTTATGCGGTCCAATTTAAAATTAGAGGCATTTAGTTATGATTCAAATTACGAATATCAATTTTATCCGAGTGTAATAATTGGGAAAATGGATGCACTACGTGATCATTGTCAAGTAAAAAGGTTTAAAACTTAAGCACTTAGAATGTGTTATTCATGCAAAAAAGTTAAACTACCGTCTTTAAATCAACCACCCGACACACTCCTTATATTTGTCCACAATAAGGATATTGAAACACAAACGAAGTCGTTTCAAGAAAAACGACTCCCGGGCGGAGCCCGGGTAACCAGCTAGTTCATTTATATATATATATATATATATATATATATATATATTTGTATAAAAATCCTTGAAAACTGTGATTTTCAAATAAACCGGGCTAACAGCCGGATAATTAACTTCTAACAATAGCATACGTGACGTAAACTATAGATTTTCAGCACTGAAAGTGAATATGGAAACATAACTATATGGTGAAAAGAGTCGGGATTCAAGCTTCACACGAGATAACATCTGACAGGAAGTAACGCGCGTAATACATCGAGATAATCAATTAGCATCGCGGAAAACAGGCAATAATGAATTCGATTATTGACTTAATGCGGCCGTTTTATATAAGAGTGGAGATGGAAGAAAAGAACAAGTGTAAAAACATCATACGAAGCGAAAAAACTTGATCGCAATAATTAATCAAATTTCCCGTAACTATATAGGACAAGCTTCCTTTTATAACAGTCAATCTTCGAAGCAACGTCGAGTCAAACGGACATTCGATCTAGAAGATTAGAAAATTGAGTGGTTATTTGCCTTAATTTTTATATTAATTTCGCAGATAAACAGTGAATAAAACATGGGAATTGAAGTACGCAGAACACCGATACAAAGCTTTTACGCCGGACTGGCAATATTTATAACAGGTATTTATTACAGAAGTGCAATGTATGCAATAAAGTAAAAGAATATTTTTAAGATAATTAAAAGGCTATTAACGTCTGAAATATTCTTAAAACGTCTTTGAAGCTAGTATTTGCATGGCTATTATTTGTTCTTCCTCGGAATAACAAAAGGATATCCTAGGATTAAAATGTCCACAAAATTTAAATTATACATTTATTTTGAATGTTCCTTGAATTTCTCCAAAAGGCATTTTCAAATAACATTTTGTGCTATCTGGTACATATACAAAGTGTTATGTAATATGCGGACCAGTGCTCGTGGGCAGATAGAGCGGGTAAAATTGATTCGAAAAGTCCTTTACGTTTTGTAAGTTTCTCAATAATAATTAGTAAAAAATTAATTAATAAAAATATCAGGAATCAGGATGCGTCCGTGCAATTCGACGAAAAACTACAGCCCAACGTTCACGTTGTTAGGCGCGTAGCAAGGGATTGGAAGAAACGTTAAGTAAATAATAATGGCTATACAAGAGCGACATTCGTGCATTGTTATTTACAGAGCACTTCTCTTAATATTTCACCACGCGCGTGTAGCAACGTGCGACAGCCTGTATATGTACATACAACATACACGTACATACGGGGTGCGAGAAAAATCTGGAAACGGTCAAATATCTCGAAAACAAAACGTTTCTGAGAAAAATGTTTCGAACCAAAGTTGTAGGGTTTTGAAAGTTCTATTCAATGATCATATCCGTTTGACCTTGAGTGGAGGCGTCAAGGCGAAGTCAAGACCAACTTAATTTTTTTAAATAGAACACCTCATTTTTTATGACACAGTATTAAAGGTGGCAGCGAGACGTTTCCAAAACACTACTTAAAAACCTATTTTCGTTAAGAATTGCCTGAGTTATGAGCTTTAGAATTTACGGTGCCGCCAGCATTAGTATTATCCAGGATGTACCGCGTGGAGGTTGCATGGTCGGACCTTACACCCCTGTGTGTGTGTGTGTGTGTGTGTGTGTGTGTGTGTGTGTGTGTGTAAACGGGTTTTTACTGAATTAATTGTTCAAATTGTCTTCCGTCTGCTGCTTGACAATGACCTAATCGTAGGTCGAATTTATTTAAAACGCTTTGTCTCATTTCTGGTGAGATAAGATTTACTTGGTGTTGTTGCAAAAAAGGTAGCGACGACGATGACGGCGGCGGCGACAACAACGATGACGACGACACGATGCGACACACACACACACACACACACACACACACACACACACAGAGCAGAGAGGGTTTGGAGTCTTGGAGTCATTAAATACTGCGGGAGTGACGAACCGCGGGGTCCTTATCTCTGCTGACACACACACACACACACACACACACACACACGCACACACACACACACACACACACGCACACGCACACGCACACGCACACGCACACGCACACGCACACGCACACGCACACGCACACGCACACGCTCACGCACACGCACACGCACACGCACACGCACACGCACACGCACACGCACACACACACGCACCCACACCCACACACACACACACACACACAACGAAATAGGTTTTTAACGAAAATAGGTTTTTAAGTAGTGTTTTGGAAACGTCTCGCTGCCACCTTTAATACTGTGTCATAAAAAAAAAGGTGTTCCATTTAAAAAAATTAGGTTGGTCTTGACCTCGCCTTGACGCCTCCACTCAAGGTCAAACGGATATGATCATTGAATAGAACTTTTAAAACCCTACAACTTTGGTTCGAAACATTTTTCTCAGAAACGTTTTGTTTTCGAGATATTTGACTGTTTCCAGACTTTTATTGCACCCCGTATGTATGTCACTTTGTTATTCTTAATTCTTATAAGCGGTACTGGTTTTGTTGGAAAAATATTAATTGAGAAACTGTTACGAAGTTGCCCCGATATTTCGACGATATATCTGCTGATACGTTCGAAAAAAGACAAGAGTCCCGAAAGCCGATTAGATGAAATGCTTGAGAAACCTGTGAGTATCTCGGATACAATATCGGAACGTGATATATATTTGTAAATGATCGCTATTTAAATTTGTAATCCATAGCTTTTCGACCGAGTAAAAAATGAAGTACCCAATTTCCGCAAAAAAATCGTACCTATCATAGGCGATCTCGATACAGAAGACTTCGGATTGTCAGAAAATGATAAGAACATACTGATAAATCAGGTAATTAATTCAGATTATTAATATCATAAATTGTCTATACTACTACATTTAATGCAATAAATAATGTATTGCATATATATATTTATAAAAGCATTACATTTTACATATATTTAATTATAATTAATTATCGATGCAATTAGAAATAAATTGTGCACCTTTTTCTAAATATCTTTCCTACTTAAAGCATGTATATTTATTATAGGTATCCATAATTTTTCACGTGGCAGCAAATGTACGGTTCATCGAGAACATCAAAACTTCTACGATAATAAACGTTAATGCTACCGCTACCATCTTAAAACTTGCTAAACACATGCTAAATTTAAAAGTATTGCCTTTTATCTAATATGTGTTCTAGTAATAATAATTGGCAAAATTATTTATATTTTGCATATTTACTAATTTTAAGAGAGAAACATAAATTACGCTTAATGTTTATCTTGCAGTCATTTATTCACGTGTCAACAGCCTATGCGAACTGCCATGTGAAACATATCGAAGAGCGGTTCTACTCATATCCTATTAATCATAAAGACCTTATCACGTTCACACGTAACTTACACGAGAACATAATTGAGAAAAAAATATCTAGGTAATTCTTTGATGCTCAATATAATAAAATAATTCAATGTATATTAATAAAGAAAGATAATCTATCGTTTTGCTAGAATCAGTTCACAATGGCCGAATACATATACATTCACAAAAGCGATTGCGGAAGGACTTCTCAGAGTCGAAAGCGGAAATTTGCCAGTAGGAATATTTCGACCTGCAATAGGTAACAGAATAACTATAAAAACTAACAATTTTTTTTGCTACAGAATTTATTAAATAACATTTATATTTAATTAGTTTCAACTGGTTTGCATAATTATGTGCTATAAAATTCTATAATTGTAAAATAATAATAAACAATTGCGGATGTATGTGTGTGTGTGTGTGTATCGCGTTTAGCTAACAATAAATTTGATTCTCGCGAATTTGCATAACGAGAAATAATTAAAATTTCTTTCAGTTTTATCTAGCGCCGAGGAACCACTTGTCGGATGGATAGATAATATGTATGGGCTACAAGGTGTTACGATCTCTGGGACACTTGGTATCACAAGATTTCTTTCTTGTAATCCCGATGTTAAGGCAAATATCGTGCCCGTCGATTTCACGGTAAATGCTTTGATCGCTAGTGCGTGGAACGTCTATAATCAATTCAGGTATGAGGAGATATTTAACCAACATCTAACTTACATAAAATTTTACTTCTATTATTTTTTGGAACATCAGATTAGAATAAGGGACGAGTACGATTTCCGAGGCGCCCAGATTTGACTGTGGTTTCTGGTAGTATTTTTTACGCTGAACAAAAAATTATATAGGTATACCTAATATACAATAATATACAATAATATACTTTGTTTCGCCTTATAGGCAAAGAGTTTATGTGTTAGAAAGTATAAATATAAAATACGATAATATAAAATATCTAATAATTAAAAAAATTAAAGATTTATATTATATTTATTTTAAGCTTTAATGCTGCATATCTCAAAAACTAGAACAGTTAGCCCTATAAGACCTATATAATTTTTTGTTCAGCGTAAGAAATACTACCAGAAACTACCGTCAAGTCTGAGCGCCTCGGAAATCGTACTATCCCCGATTAGAACATCAGTTAATGGCATGATAATGGTGTAACTATATAAATTGTTTAAATTATCTTTTAAACATAATTTTTAATGATCTATTATACATATATATATATTATTTCTTAATGCTTGTTATACAAACTAACATTATGAAGATATAACAATTATCTAAATATGAAAAGTACCATATCAAAATAACAAAAAAATTACTATTCAGTTGCTATTATCATTTACCCCAATATCAGAAAAATATTCTATAATAAAATTATTCCAAAATACTATATATATATATATATATATATATATATATATAGTTTGTGGGGGGAGGAAGCATATTTTTAAATAGCATAATACACTCGGGCGAATATGTGTATTTAAATATATTAGCTTACAATATTAGGTATTACCGTAATCACAGAACATTAGCATATGATTATAAATGACTCTGATATGTAAAGAAGTATAATGTACAACATAATTATGTTTAAATAAATTTATCTTGTAGGAGAGGCAAGAATACATTAATTTATAATTTTGCGTCACCAGTCGATGGACCGACTTGGAATGAATACCGTAATGCATTTGTCGACATAAATAAGGCGTACCCCATGTATAATGCCATATATTTTCCTTTTATGATTCTCGTGCAACATAAAATTCTATATAGAATTTGCGTTTGGCTCGGACATTTTTTCCCAGCTTTAATTATAGATGCTATAAGCATCTGTACAAATCGTAGCCCAAGGTATCATCACGTAAATTTAAATGTCGTTTCTTTTACTTGAAGCATATATTACATAGTTTGTATCGAAACTAAATAAAATTTTATCTATAATATGAAAAATTATAATGGTTTTATATGCATTTCAGAATGTGGAAGTTATGTAAGAAGATCGACAAATTTTCCAGCTTGACTCAACCGTTTCGCACAAATGAATGGAGTTTTTCAACTGACAATGTTCAAGAGATGTGGAGTCATCTGAGTAGTGAAGATCAGAAGATATTTCAATTCAGTATGGTCGGATTTGACTGGAAGAAATATTTATTTGATCATTATATGGGCATACGTCTCTATGTTTTAAATGAAGATAACAGTACTTTAGAAATTAGTCGTATCAAGTATAAGAGGTAACAGATCTTTTTTTAATTTTTGATTAATTTTGTTAGCTTAAGTTAATTTTTATTAATAAAAAAAATTCTTTAATTTTAGATTTTATTGGATACACCAAATACTCAAAATTGTTTTTGCCTTTGCCGTTCTTTGGATTGTCTGGCTCGTATTTACAATTATGTGTACATAATTTTTACATGTTTGTTTTATATGTATTGCTTCCTCATAGAGGAAGCTTTGTAATGGTGAAAAAATTTTTTTTCGAGATTTTGATGGAAATAGGTTTAGAATGTTCTAAAATGTCGAAAAATCATACTAGTAAAAAATGTCCGGAAGTATGTATGTATGTGTGTGTGTGTGTACGGATTTTTGTACACACATCTACTTCTACAATTTTTTAGATACCAGTTTGAATTTTTGCACACAAATAGAGTATCATAGAAAGTATGTCCTCCTCAAATTTTATTGAAATCGGTCTACCGGTATAGATTTTATGCAGATTTTCCTTTTTTTGAAAAATGTGTTTTACGCTGCCGCTTTCTCAATATTTGAGATAGCGATTTATTTTTAATTTTATTATATTTTCCAGTCTTTTCTACCCCTATTTCATATATAATTGGTTAAAATTTGATTGATCAGATCTCGTATTACACACATTTGAAATTTCGAAGAATTCGTACATACATAGAAGCTTTATAAAACTTGATCTGATCAATCAAATTTTAACCAATTATATATGAAATAGGGGTAGAAAAGACTGGAAAATATAATAAAATTAAAAATAAATCGCTATCTCAAATATTGAGAAAGCGGCAGCGTAAAACACATTTTTCAAAAAATTTGCTAACAAAGCTTCCTCTATGAGGAAGCCAAAACAAATAAATACCGATAATTATACCTCGAATAAAATAAAAACTTGCACACTTAGGAACTATGAGGAAGCAATGTGCAAGTTTCTACTTGCACAATTAAAAACTACGAGGAAACAATGTGCAAGTTTCTACTTGTGTTTCATATGTATTAGTTTTCTTTATATTGAACACACCTACTTTAAAGAATTTTTTTCTAATGTTGCATGTATATCTTGCAAATATATGTATAACTCAAAGTAACTTTTATACAGATTTAGTTATTGTCAATTGTTTGCTAAAAAGTTGTTAACAGATAAATAAAGAATTTTTTAGACCGTCATGTTATACAATCAAATTAGAATAAAATGTCATTTACGGTCAGAGCTTGTCGGATCTTAGTAGCCTAATATTATTTCTCTGTGTGTATAATCTACGCATATTTTCCAACCTTAATAAAATCTCAAGATATATTCATATTATGAGAAGCTGGGCTTTGAACGAGCGACGTGCTCCCGCCCTTCTAGAGGGCAGCTCCCGAGTGGCGCGAGCCTCGGGGCGCCACGCTTACGTGCGGTCGTTGTGTGACAACAGAAGTGCTCGTGGTGTCGTAGCATTCAGACGTGTCGTAGCATTCAGACGTGTACAAAGAGCAAATATATTATATAGAGCATTAGAGAAATACTTGTGTTTTCCTGTCCACCTCGCCACGCATACAGTCGACATTATCAAATAGCCTACAGGTTATGGGCCCAGGGCACGATTCCCCTGCGTGAAGAATGAAGCACGAAAACATCAAAAGTCGAACGTGTAACGTGAAGTGTGTGAGACACCGGCGAAGGGCATCGAGAAGACGAAAAGCATTTAGAAGAATCTAGAAGATTAGAGGTTAAGTAAATAATATTCCTCGTTGCTGACGAGCAAAACGAGAGAATTTTCAGCATATAAGAACGTTCGTTCGATAAATGCTGTTAGAAGGAGATAGATGTTTTTGCCTTCTTCTTGAGAGATAGAAATAGAAGCAACAGTGACAATAAGAGAATTAGAGATAGATGTATAAAGAGATAGATGTGTGAGATATAAAGAGATAGATGTATAAAGAGATAGATGTGTAAGAGAATTAGAGATATATGTATAAAGAGATAGATGTGTGAGAATTAGAGATATATGTGTAAGATAGAAAGAGATAGATATATGCCGCTTGGTAACAAGCTGGCGGGAAAAGCGATGTGCCTGTGCAAGTCCGATCGTGAACGGCGAGAGTCATTTTTTTGGCGCGCGAAAGTCCGATCGTGAAAAGTGAGTGACTATTTTGGCGCGAGGGACGCGTTGCCGGGCACGCGCTGACGCATGATCGATTGGAAAACATAGCATCGATGCGACGCCATAACACACACACATATATATATATATATATATATATACAGGCATGTGTATGGAATAAATTTTCAAAATCGACATGTATCGGGTCGGTAATTGAGCATGACTAGCTGTGCGGTGTAGCTTGATTACTGTACAGGGAGGCCGCGTAAATTTGTATGGGCCCCGTGCGCGTGCGTGATCAACCCGAGCTCCCATAGATCTTTTCAGCAGTGCTGGAGATCGCAACGGACAGTGGTGTGCGCGTGCGGATAGCCCTGCAGAGGCGCGTGGTTTTCTCGCTTTGGGGTTATTGTGAATTGCAGTGCGTTCTATATAGCCTCATAAGCATTAAATTTTTATCGCTGAAAGAGATCTAGTGATAGAAATTGTAAATTATTATCGGTCAATATGAATGTTGGTTTATCTTGTCAAAAGAGGAATGCCAATGTTCAATTGATATTTAAATCCCGATTTAGAGGATGGAAGAAGATAAGACGAAAAATCTTCCGATGGAAGAAAACAAAGATTCACTGGTTGACTACGATAGTGACAGCAGCGTGGTCACAGAGATAGAGAAAGAAAGAGGTAGCAATAAAACGATGAGTAAAGATGAAGGTAAGAGAGTATTTTTTTTTAAATAAAACAATCAAAAAGGATAATACACTTGTGTATTCAGAGATAGAGTAATTTAAATTTTTGTTTAGAAGAAAAAGAGAACAAGAAGAAGACTGAAGCAAAGGGTGCAATCCCGAAACGCGGCAAACCCAAAATAATAGAAAACATAGATGTAAATAGAGAATGGGCTGAAAATCGTCCTGTACTACCGATAGGGACAAAGATACTTTACAAGAAACAGGAAAATATGGTAGAAGTCGCCCACGTAAATTTAGAGAAAGAGAAACTAAAGATTAGACGTTTAGAGGTAAATAAACAGAATACGCAAAGTAAAGTAGAAAACGGTATACAAACGGTTAAAGAATCAGAAGTAGAGCCTAAAAAGAAAAAGTTAGATGAAACAGTCTGTTCAGTCAAGAAAAATAGAAGTTTAGAGACAATTAAGAGTGCTTTAGAGGTAGAATTAAACAGTCAAAGGTTGCATATTAGAAGAGAATATAAGCTGACGCAAAAATCCAACTTTGATCTTTGGATGGATTATTTAAAATCCGAATTGATGAATAACGAGTTATTAGATGTAATAGATTCAAACATTGATAGTCCAGAAAATCTTTCCGAATTAAAAGTTGCTAAGAGAAAAAGTCTAGTTAGAGATATAATAATCAATCATTTAGATGAAAATTATCATAAAAGGATTTTACATAAGAAAGATCCAAAAGAAATTTTGAAGAAATTAAGAGGTTATAAAAAGAGTGAAGTAAACGTTACTCATACATCGGTACGAACTAAACTCTATCAAATTAAAATGAGAAAAGACGAAAAAGTAAGTGATTTTTGCGAACGCTTTGATTCAATAATTAGAGAATATGAATCAAGCGAAGATGCGGTACCTCTCACAAAACAAGAAATAAGATCTGCATTGTATCAAGCTGTGTCAATTAATGTGCCGGAACTGAGAAATGTAGATTTAATTAGAAGACAAACTAATCTTAAAGAAATGAATGTAGATGAAATAAAATCTTTCATGATGCAGTTAGAGGCAGAGACTAAGAGTGAAGTTAGAGAGAAGCTAGAGAAACCAGAAGTTAGAGTGCAGAGGGCTACCGCAGAAGAGCACAAAGAAGTAAAGTGCTACCGATGCAACAAATTGGGTCACATGGCGAAGGACTGCCCACTAGCGGGATCAGAGGCCTGGTTCTGTTATTACTGCCAGGAGATTAGAGGACACAAGGGTGATAGCTGTCCTAATGCCGGAGCCCAGACGAACAGTTTTAGAGGAAAAAGGTATACAAATAAAACCGTTAATAAAAATATAAAGAAAAAGGGTAGATTTGCGCAAAGAGGAACAAAAAGAGTAGATAATAAAAGGAAGTATCCGAAAATTTACTATCTTTAAGAAAGCTGGCTGATGCAGGGTTCAGTATTTATTTAGATGATAAAGTATTTAAAGTTTACAATAAACTAACAAATAAAATTGTTTTCGAAGGAATTTATGAGAAACCAAATTGGATTATGCAATTTGAGGTTAAAAACAATAATATAGAGGACAATGAAAGTGTAGAATGTGCTGTGTATAGATGTAGAGCAGAAATTGTTCCACATTGTGAGTCTCCTGAACAATCGCAAGCAAACATTCAGACCAGTGAATTATCAATTTCGGAGGGAGAATTAGACGAAAGAGACAATGTTGGCTCTGCGATTGGGAGGGAGAATGAAGGAGAGCTCACAAATGTGAACGAAAATATAGAACACAATAATGCTGAACTCGATCAAGTCATTAAGTTAGAAGATATACAAACATTAGAGAATATAGAAGAAATGTGTGAAAGCTCAGTAATTGAAAAAGTAAAGAAATTAGAGAAAATAAATGAGGCGATGTTATGGCATGTTAGATTAGGTCATGCGTCGTTAAACTATTTAAGACAGTTACAAAAAGTAAAAAAGAGATTAGAGACAGTTAAGTTTGATAACTCCATATTAGAGTGTGAAGTCTGTATAATGGCAAAGATGGCAAAATTGCCGTTTAAAGAAAACAGAAATAGAGCACAGAGACCACTACAAGTGATACATACGGATATCATGGGTCCATTAAAACATACATCTTATCCAGGACGAAAGAGGTTTATAATAACCTTTATAGAAGATTATTCTAGATTGGCGAAAGCATACTCACTAAAGACAAAAGAGGTTTATAATAACCTTTATAGACGATTATTCTAGATTGGCGAAAGCATACTCACTAAAGACGAAAGAGGTTTATAATAACCTTTATAGACGATTATTCTAGATTGGCGAAAGCATACTCACTAAAGACGAAAGAGGTTTATAATAACCTTTATAGACGATTATTCTAGATTGGCGAAAGCATACTCACTAAAGACGAAAGAGGTTTATAATAACCTTTATAGAAGATTATTCTAGATTGGCGAAAGCATACTCACTAAAGACGAAAGAGGTTTATAATAACCTTTATAGACGATTATTCTAGATTGGCGAAAGCATACTCACTAAAGACGAAAGAGGTTTATAATAACCTTTATAGACGATTATTCTAGATTGGCGAAAGCATACTCACTAAAGACGAAAGACGAGTCTGGAGAGGTTTTAGAGAAATACCTCATGCAAGGAGTTCACGGGAGGTGCGTTTAGAGAAGTACTGGATACAGAAAAGATAGAAGCCATTTACGCGTCACCGTATACTCCAGAGCATAACGGAGTTGCAGAAAGGTTCAACAGAACGATGCAAGAGAAAATAAGAACATATATGTTCGACTCGGGATTACCAAAGAGTATGTGGGAGTTGGCAGTTGACGCTGCTGTGCATGCGTACAACAGATCTCCACATAAGACTATAGAGTATGAGATCCCCTTGAAGAAGTTCTCATCAGAAATAAGTTGTCATTTCGAGCAAATAAAGAGATTTGGATGCATTGGATATGCAAGAGTACCAAAGCCTACGTCGAAATTTGACAAGAGAGCTATTAGAGGTGTGTTGGTAGGATATACTGACACTGGATATATACTCTGGCATCCAAGCACAAGAAAATTTATAGAGTCCCGACACATTAGATTTAATGAAAAGATAACATAAAAATGTATATCAAAACAGTCAAATAGAAGAAGAAAAAGACTTAGATAAAAATTGGATGAAAGAATTTGTAGAGGATGAGGAAAAGGGAGAACAAAAACTAGAGATTCCTGAGAAAAGGAAAAGAGGTAGACCGAGAAAACAAACAACACAACTAGACGAACAGAAGCAGAAGGACGCACGAAAAGAAAGTGAAGCTCCAATGACTAGAAGTAAAACTAAAAGAAAACTAGAAGATAATGGAGACACTCATGTGCGGAGAAAAATAGAAGATGTTAGCTTTGCTAATTATATTAATGTGAAAAATATTTAACGGAATATAGAGAATGAAGATGAATTACATCAATGCCTTATGGCATCGTTAAACAGAGAGCCTGTTACTTATGAAGAAGCTATATCAAGTAACGAAAGAGAGAATTGGAAAATTGCCGTCAAAGAAGAACTTGAATCTATGTATGCTAATCAAGTGTGGGAACTTGTCGATAGACCATTAGAGAAATTAGATGGAAGACGACCTAATATAATAGATTCAAGATGGATATTTAAAAGGAAATTAGAAGCAGATGGATCAACCAGATATAAAGCGAGACTGGTGATAAGAGGATGTAAAGACAAAAATGTGTATGATCTAAAAGAGACATATGCACCGGTTTCAAGACTGTCACTGGTTAGATCTATATTAGCAATAATAAATAAATATAACTTATACGCTAGTCAGCTAGATGTTAAGACTGCGTTTTTAAATGGAATTCTAGAAGAAAAAGATGAAATATATATGGAAATTTCAGAGGGAGTAAAACTGGATGAAAACACCAAGAAGACTAATAGCGTTTTTTCTTGGAACGCACTGAGGGCGTACTTGGTGTAGCCTTGCACTGTACCAGTTTAGTGTAAGCGCTGCACTGCACTCAAGTGGTGTACACACACTTCATGCTGTCGTGTTTATTTCAGACCACGGACTTGCGGCAATTTTAAGTTGCATTCAGGATCTTTATTCGGTAAAATAATGTCGGACAAAATGTTTGTTTACTTTAAAGTTAATAAAGATTGTGATGTTGAGATGGAATACGTAGCTGATCAGAAAGAGGAGTATGATCGGATTTTAAGTAAGTAAAATATGCGTGTATATTGGAGGTTATTTTTTATTTTATTACATACATTAACATTAAAACATTACTACAGGGTCCGGCAATTGATATGATTCGCTATGTAAAACGCTATAACTTTTTTATTGTTGAATAGATTTTATTTTATTTGGTCTTAATAATTTCAATATATCCTCCTTTGGCCTTTACGGTTAGGCGAAGTCTCTTTGATAAACAATTCACACAATGTTCGTAGGATATTCTGCTAGTCAAGACCGTCCCACTCTGTTTAGTAATGTTCGGTTCTGTTCATCGATAGTGTTGTGTCGATATAATCACAGTAACCGCAATACTCGCCAGACCTGAATCCACTCGACTTCTAGTATAGCACAGTAGATAATTTTATTGTTTGATGTTTATTGATATTTCTTAATATTATTTGTGTTGCTAGATGATAATAACTTTGCAGTCAACAAAATATTGTCTCTTATTAACTCTGGACAAATTAAATGTAAAGGCAAAGTCGTTGAAATTTTAAGAGGAAACGATTTGGACATGCTATATGGGTATGTAACCATGCATACTTTTGTATTGGATTTTTATTGGATATTATTTAATCTTATTAATTTTCAATTTAAATATATTCATACTTAAAATAATACAAATATAATCTCTCATTATTAATATTTTGACAATCCGCTATCGTAGTATCATGTTTTACAAATATGACGAAATGTCATAGGAATCCTGACTGCATTTTCGTTGAGACCGACACCAGCGACTCGGAAAACCAACATCCAAGGGGCATAAACATAAAGATTGATGCTACCAGTCCAATGTCGTCTTGTTCAGGAAGTAGTGAAAATAAAGGTGACAATAAAGGTGACAAACAATTGAACAAATTAAAAAACTACATTAAGAATGAGAAATTAATGATTGAGTAGATATGAGTACAAAATTTTGAAAATGTGATTTATTTCTTTGTAGAATTCGTTTCGAGATTTATATGAAATAATCAGAGTAATAATTGAGCCTATAAAAATAAAATAATACTGATTTCAGATTGGCAAGATGACGAGACCAAATATTTATTGGATCAGGTTTATGCCTACTTACCAGTAATCGGTCCGCAAAAAAAATTTAAAACAAAAAAAGCAATGTGGTTAAAAATTGCAGAAGAAATTTCACAAAAATTCTACAAAGTACGAACATCTATCCAAGTTGAGAACCGGTACAAAACTGTTTTACGGAGAAAAAAGTCTGCAGTTGAAAATAATTCCGGATCAGGTAATTCGAGGCAAGATGTACCCTTCGAGGAAGAATTACACAAAATTGCTTCCACCGATGACAGCATTGAGCCGGAAGTTGTGAGAACTGCTACAGGTGTCAAGAGGTTTAAGAAATCAGACGTTTCTGTAGAAATCAAGAATAGCTCACCAGGAAACAAAAAGACTGTAAGTAAATGTAATACTGATTACCTCTATTACAAAAACTTTCTGTAATATGTACAAATCAAATAGAAATTTTTAAGGATGAGCCTTATTTCAATAAATATTAAAATTGTGTTATGAAATAAATCGTTACGTATAATGAAATATTGCCGTAAAAAATGACTTGGGTTTAAACAATTTAAAAATTTTCAAATTTTTTTGAAATTATTGTTTCTACAAAAACTTTGATTGGTTTTGCTTTCAACTGTCCTGATCTACACTAACTTTTCTATTATTATTAGGTATCTATCGCAGAAAAATTGGAAGAACTACATGAGAAGACAGAAACAGCTCGAGAAAAACGACACCAAGAAAAGATGGCATTGATACGCGAATTGTGGAGTGGAAGGCAGAGAAACCCTGAACGGGAATGACAGACTAAGACAGCAGACATCCATAATGGAAATAATTTATTTTAGTTATTTTTACTTAATTTTTTTAAAGCAAGTCATATTCACGTTCCTAAGTGCTTTACACTTTTTTTATGATCTGCCGGAGGAAACCAAAGATTTTATTAATTATTAAAGAAAGGCATTATTTATTTGATTTATTTATAATTTATATTTGTTTAGTTTGTTAGATTTGTAACAGCACAATGTTTATGTTAAGTAATTCACGTTTGTCAGATTTAGTTGTTCAAAGCAAGCAATGTTAAATAAGATATTCACGTACTTAAGTGCTTCACAATATTTCTTGATCAGCGGGAGGAAAAAAGGTTTTGTTTAGTCATTAAAGAAAATGTTTAGTTTTCTTAGATTTTAGAAGGCACAATGTTAGTGTAAAATTATTGTAAGATTCAGCTTGCTCAAAAGCAACTATGTAAAATTATTGTAAGATTCAGCTTGCTCAAAAGCAACTAATATGTTACTTAACATACTTGATAAAAACTGTGATACTTGCAATGTGTGATACCTATTTTAGAGATATTGGGCACAACAAAAGCAAACAAATGGTTATTACAAAATATATTTTATTACAGGCACTGCATTATTCTGAATCGTTTCAATTCCCCGATATTTTTCAGATCGTCTTCTGTATTATCTTCGTGATAAGCTACGAATGGCTCCTCTTCATTGGGAATGTCATCTTTATCCCATATATCGTTATTGTCTATGCACAGATTGTGCAAAACGCAACAACAGACGATAAATTTCGTGATCTTTTCGACTTTATGCATATCGATCTGCAATAATAGTTGTCGAAACCGTGCTTTTAGTATACCGAAGGCATTTTCAATACGTACGCGAGTTTGACAGTGTTTTTTGTTATATCTATTTTCCATTTCTCCTAAATTCCCATAGTTTTTGAATGGCACAAGTAGCCATTCGCGTATCGGATAAGCGGAATCACCTAAAATGTGATAGTTTTTCCCACATATTTGTGGCAGCTTCTGTTTGACATCGCTTAATTTAAAGACTCTGGCATCGTGAACTTTGCCTGGAACTCCAGTGAACACATCGATGAATTTTCTTTTTGCATCACATATTGCTTGCAATGTTATAGATGTCTTGTCGTGTCGATTAGCATACGTCGATGCGATTTTATGAGCTGGTGTTCTTATATTTATATACGAACCATCGATACAGCCTATAACACCTGGGAATCCCGCAATCTCTTCAAAGGATCTTGCTTCTTCGTCTAAGTCATCTGGAAATTTGATGACTTGTCCCGCAATTTCAGTCAAATATTTCATGACTCTGTTACATTGGTAAAAAACTGTTCTGAGGGAGATTCCAAAAAGCGTCGCGACACACCGCAATGATTCCTTATTACCAGCAAACCACAGGAATACCAGCACATCTTCTTCTGGCGACTGTCTCTCAATTCCTCCATGATTATTTAATGGTGGGCAAGATGATTGTTTATATTTCTCAATTAATTTATAAGCCGTATCCTTGGTCAATCGGAAATGTCTTCAAAACTGAAATTCATAAAGCAAATATATGTAATTAATAGACAGACACATACTTTCTCAGAACAAGTCCAATATATTTCTATTCTCAGCAAATGAAAATGGATTAAAATGGATTGTTTGATCCGAGCCGAATCCAAATTCTGATCTTTTGAATCCATTTCTATCCAATTAAAGTTACTGAATTTTTTTAAATCCATTTTAATCCATGACACGGGATTGAAACGACGTGATTCCTATTCTTTCAATCCAAAAAAGTTACGCGGGCCATGAATCCATTTCAATTCATTACACGGCATTAAAATAAAGTGAATTATTGTATATTCTTTTAATTCAAAACTTCTTGAGAAAACACAGTGATTGTAATTCTTTTAACACAGAAAATATTTTTCTTGTGAATTCAACATTTAAAACACAAAAAATTTATTAAAGCATTCAAACAATATTTTTGCAGTTTTTAATTGATTCAATACATAAATGATAGTGTAATATAGAGTTTATATGGCCATTCATACAAAACTGTTTTTAATTCCGTTCAACCATATATGTAGTGGATCAGAATCTGGATTCAGATAGATAAAAATGGATTTAAAATAACATCTATTACAAATGGAAGAAAATGTTCATTTTCACTATTTCCATATTTTGTCACATTCCATTTATATTTTACCAATTAAATGGAAAATTTTTCAATACTAACCTCATTATCTGAATATTCCCGAACAACAGTGACAAAATTTTTTAATTTCGGGATTTTATTTCTTTCACGCAGAATTGCGAGCTGCAAGAATTCTTCGTCGTCTTCTTCTTCACTCGATGAAAATAATATATCGATACATTTCATTATTGTGCTAAAATCTTCTTCCCGATTGGCTTCCATGTTTATAATTTAAGTCACACTCGCTCCACACCGTCTCTTTGAGACAGTGTAGCAAAATCACACTTCGTGCATAAAACTTGCACTACACCGCAGCCACGGAAACACATTACACCGAATAAGTTCGCTTGCCACCAGCCATGGAAACACGCTACACTGCCTGAGTGTTGCACTAGTGGGCGGTAGTGCAGCCAAGAAAAAACGCTATAAGGTGTGTAGATTGAATAGAGCTTTGTACGGATTGAAGATAAGTCCGAAAAGATGGAATAAGAGATTTTCAGAAGAGGCTAAGAAATTTGGATTAGAGAACGACCTACATGAGCCATGCCTGTTCACGTGGAGGAAAGAAGGCAAAATAGTGATCGTATTACTTTATGTAGATGATATGTTGGTTGCAAGTAATGATCAGAAGAAATTAGAAGAAATCAAAAAGAAGTTGAGTGAAACATTTGAGACGAAGGATCTTGGGGAACCAAAGAACTTTCTGGGAATAACAATAGAGCGAAACAAAGAAGAAAGTTGTATGTATATTCATCAGACGCGATATACTGAGAGCATATTAGAAAAGTTTCATATGAATGAATGCAAGCCTCAGAACACTCCTATGGTCACCAGAAAAGTGAGCAATAAAAACAGAAAATTAGAAGAAAAGAGTATTAGAGAAGAAACTAAAAGAGTACCTTATAGAGAAGCTATAGGAAGCTTAATGTATCTGGCAAATGCTACACGACCTGATATAGCCTTTGCAGTAAACTATTTAGCAAGAAGACAATTAGAGCCCACGGAAGAAGACTGGCAAGTTGTAAAAAGGGTCTTCAGATATCTTAGAGAAACTGCAAATAGAGGATTGATGTTTAGAGGTAAAACAGATGAGTTAGAGTCGCTGACAGACGCTAGTTTTAGAGATTGCATTGATTCTACATCCACTGGAGGATATATAATCAAAATATTTGGAGATGTGATAGCATGGAGAAGTCATAAACAGACATATGTCACACTCTCTACCTGTCAAGCAGAGTATCTAGCAATGAGTGAAGCCTGTCAAGAAGTAATCTCATTAGACAAATCGCTCAGATATGTTGTTGGAAAAACATTCTTGCCTGCAACAATCTGGTGTGATAATAGAGCAGCAGGAAACTGCACTAAGAAGGATGGAAGTCACAAACTTAAAATGTTTGATGATAACTTAGAAAAAAATAAAGAAAAACTTAGAAGAAAGAGAAGAAACTGGAAACAGAAAACATATGGCTGACACTCATGGAGACTTTATTAGGCAGTGTGTTGATCAAGGGAAGGTGAAAGTCGAATGGATTGAGACCAAAGAGAACTTGGCAGACATTATGACAAAACCTTTACCTTTAGAAGCATTTGCATATCTAAGAGACAATATAATGAATTTAGAGTTTGAACAGAATTAGAGATCAATTTTACTCGATAACTGATTTTTGATATGTTACAGATAAAGAAGAAAATTAGACGAACACGGATCGCTCGCACAAAGGGAGGGAGTATGAGAAGCTGGGCTTTGAACGAGCGACGTGCTCCCGCCCTTCTAGAGGGCAGCTCCCGAGTGGCGCGAGCCTCGGGGCGCCACGCTTACGTGCGGTCGTTGTGTGACAACAGAAGTGCTCGTGGTGTCGTAGCATTCAGACGTGTCGTAGCATTCAGACGTGTACAAAGAGCAAATATATTATATAGAGCATTAGAGAAATACTTGTGTTTTCCTGTCCACCTCGCCACGCATACAGTCGACATTATCAAATAGCCTACACATATACTAACAGAATCTTTTTAGTTTTTTGATTTCAGATGATTTAGCTTGGAGTTATCGTGGTCACCACACGACACCTCTGAAAAATCAGAAGTGGCCGTAACTTTCTTAATTTGCAATATTTTTTAACGAAAAAAATTCTGCATGTTGTTCAATATATGTACTTTTGATATCAACTTTTTGTTGTAAGAAAAAATAAATTGACTTTCTTATAAAAAACCCCAAAAATCATGCCTTTCCAACTAGGCATGACCCCTTAATAGTATAATAGTAATAGCATAACCCATCCATATCTAAAAAAGAGATGTAAAATCAATACTCAAATCTATAGAAGTTTATTATTGTCGCTTTTCCGCGACGTCGGTTGATTCTCTCGCTGTGCTTACTTCATTTGCAGCTGTCATCGTATATTTTGGGGCCTTCTCATGCTGACGCTCGACGCTTGATTTAAGCGTCAAAACTGGTCACGTGACCAACTTCATCGGTAAGAAGACGAAATAGCATCAAATATGCGAGCGTCGAAACAAGCAATTGATTGAAACGAGCGTCAAGCGTCAAAGCTGAACACAGTTGAGCTTTTGCCATTTGACGCTGGAATTAAAAAGACTATCACGTGACCTATCACATGATCAAGTTTGACGCCCAAATCCTTATTAAGGTGCCTTTTCATGCTGATGCTCGACGCTCGATTTGGGCGTCAAACTTGATCACGTGATAGGTCACGTGATAGTCTTTTTAATTCCAGCGTCAAATGGCAAAAGCTCAACTGTGTTCAGCTTTGACGCTTGACGCTCGTTTCAATCAATTGCTTGTTTCGACGCTCGCATATTTGATGCTATTTCGCCTTCTTACCGATGAATTTGGTCACGTGACCAGTTTTGACGCCCAAATCAAGCGTCGAGCGTCAGTATAAAAAGGCCCCTTATTACACTAATGACATAACACCAAATTCAAACTGTACCGCGGCAAGATGGAGGTATCTGGCATCAATTTCTCATTGGCTATTAGAAATATATGCGCATGAGCTCACCTGTGTTCTTCCACCATATATAGGAGTATCTATATACTTAAATTTTTGCGCGCAAACAAACATACATCTGCAAGCTCGGCCTTCTAATCCAGAGTGGATCGAGGAGCTCAATTTCCTATAAAAATATTAATAACAAACGCAGATGAGATAACACGGAATAGAAAGATATAAATTGCCGAACGATTGTTGGATGTTTATTATTGGCTATAATAAATTGGCTGCGTTTATAAAATACAACAATGTAATGGAGTGTAATGGAGTGAGCACTCACTAGCCTGGAGCTAATATTTTTTTCTTAGTAATATATATATTTTTTAAATCTGACTTAAGTATTATTTTTAAAATTTTTTAAAATAATTTTTATCTTTACCAAAAACCAAAAAGCAATCTTTATGAAATATTGAAAATTAATGATAAACATTTATTATATAACAAAAAAGTCAAATTGTTGCAAAATAATTTCATGTTGAAATTGAAGTCAATTATGGCAGTGCGTGTGCGTGTGGGTGTTCATGTACGCGCGCGCGCGCGCGTGTGTGTGTGTGTGGAGCTCGCGCACGCGTTTTTACTGTCCGTCAGCATTAGAGGTTTATACAAGATACCAAAAAAATAAAATAAAATAAAGTAATATACAATTATAAAACAAATAATATAATAAATATAAACTATATTGCATTAGAAAACTGATTACATTACTGATTACTTTTGACATAACAGACATATTCTGATACATATGATCATGATCTAACGAGACATATTAGACCTTATCAGACAGAAGAAATCCAGCAACCTTCACGCAGTGTATCTTATAATTAGGTAAAGCTGTAATCCTGGCAGTGACAATAAAAACGTGCGAGCGAGCTCCACACACATACACACACACGCGCGCGTGATCCATCTTTTAAACTCAAAGATAATAAGATAGTAGTAAAAAAAAGCCTCCTTTTATATACAAATGCCATTTGATCATTACAAAAAACTTGCTGCTGAACGAAGCTTTCCTGTCACAAAACTGCATTTTCACAAATTTCACTGTATTTTGAACAATTTTAAGTTTCATATTTGAGTTCAGCAGACCCAAAAATATAAAGATAAATAGATTTCATACATTTCCCTTACAAGCAAATTTTGGTCCTAAATAGGCAACTTTTTCTTTGCACAACTCTTGCTTTTTCTTATTTTTTCCACTTTATTTAAAGAATTGGATTTAGTTTGTGTTGCCTCTTGTCGAAATATATTTTTCTATAACTTTGACGATTTTTTTTAAGGTCTCGAGAAATGCTTAATTACAACTCTTATTATTTTTGGTAATTATGCAGTATAGGGGAGGCACCTCCGATGACCTTGACCTTGACATATGTTGTCAAGGTCACCCTCCTGAGTGACCTTTAGAAGGTTTTAGCCGTCGCTCGTTTTTTATTAAAAAGTTATTAACAAAAAAAAGTTTGGCGACCTCACCGATTTCAATGACCTTGATATATGTTGTCAAGGTCATGACCACGAGTGACCTTCAGAAAGTTTTAGCCGTCGCTCGCTATTCGTTAAAAAGTTATTAACAAAAAAAGTTCGGAAAATATAGCATATATAGGTGCATGTATTCTCTGCTTTAACAAAAAAATTTCAATTTATCAACAATTTACTGCTTTAAATGTTGTGTTTTGGTAAAGCAGCGACTTTCTCGCGAAATAAATTATTCTCTGCTTTAAAGAAAAACGTAATATTAGTCGTTTATGCCTCTCAGTACTTAAAATAACTGCTATATTTTCGAAACTTTTTTTGTTTATAACTTTTTAATAAAAAACGAGCGACGGCTAAAACCTTCTGAAGGGCACTCAGGAGGGTGACCTTGACAACATATGTCAAGGTCAAGGTCATCGGAGGTGCTTCCCCTATACTGCATAATTACCTTATTTTTTTATACTTCGACGATCATTATAGACATTTCATCATTATGTACATTTCAACTTTTATGTTATTTTTTACCAGAGTATATTTGCTTAATTTTAACGATATTTGAAGAATTTTAAAAGATGTGCGTTTAAACTATTGAAATATTCTACAAGAACTATTCATTAAACTATTATTTATTACTAACATACATAAAATTTATGATACACGCCCGAATAAACGAAACAGTCAGATGTTAATTACAAATATGTTTTATGTAATTACAAGTCTTGTACAAGTTTGATACATGATAACAATATACAATATACACATTAAAGTATATAAAACATAGTTTTAGTAGTAGACATTACTTAATAAAAATGTATTCCATTGTCTATGCTTACCTACGATATGTTATTACGCGCAAAGAAAAGTAATTTAGGTACTTACTTGAAAGCTTATACGCTCATCAGGAATTTTCTTATGTATATGCGTTGAATATTTGTCTCAAGAATTAACAAAAATTATTACGTTATATTTATACGATGCCATATTTTGCGAACGAATAAAGTCTTTTTTCAACCAACAATGATTTGTCTACTAACGTAATACGTATTTTTGTTATACGTCAAACAAAAATCAAAGTGTCTACTAACGCAATACATAAACTACATACGAAAGATCGATATTTCTGAAATATCTCGTATGTACATTAATATTCCACATAGAAATCAAACTACAAATATATATATGTGAAATCCAAATGTATTCATATTTATTCGCCATATTGTATATAGATATACATACGATGCATTTATGTCCGCGTATTTTTTTAGAAAATTTGCTTAGTTTCTCGTGCATAAACCAATTTGTCAGCATAATTAGTTGATACGAATTATAACAAAGCTCGTAATAGCTGTATCATAAATGCCTATAATTCTTCGTTCGGTTTCGCACAAAAGGATAAACGATAATCATTTCTCACGTAACATATGAGCATTTAAAAAATATTTCAGTTTTTTTCAGCATTCTTACTACGAACAAATTTATTCGTTCCTGAGGGTAATACGAATATTGGTTTAATACAATTTATTGGTTTAATTATGGCAATTAGAATATCTGATGGATTAGCAAAAATAATTTTTTTTTTTTGATATTGATAATAATTAATAAGGCAATAGTGTAGGTCTTCTCTTTTTTTTTTTTTTATATATCGTTTTAGTATGTTTGATTAAAGTCAGTCTTCGCAAGTAACGATATTATATTTAAGAACTTCGATTATTCGTATTGTACTATGCGTAGTTTAGCTCGCATATGCATATGTAACGTGACACGCTCGATACATTTGGTCTGTGAGCGCTCGGAGATGTGATTTTTATCTTACAATTAATATTTTAACATTATCATATAAGGGTCGGATCGCAACAATTTAAATACAAAACATAGTGATTATTCAGTATAATGAAGAATCTACATTTTTCTGATATATACCATTAAAAATATTTTGCATTTATATGTTTAAAATACACATTACTATGTTTTGATTGATGCAATAACATGGTAACTATTGACAGAAAAGATGTTTCGATGCGGATTTACAAAGAAGCGTTTGCTCAAAGTCCTTGTCTCTAATTCTATCATCTCGAACACGTACTCTGAATATATTGAACAGTTGAAAATCGACACGTATTTTTTTTTATATACGTGTCAATCATACGTTAGGAGGTCGAAACAGCTCTGCAAAGCTAATTTAATATTGCGGAAAGTGTGAAGTTACACATATACGAAGAAAAAAGTCTTAAGGTAGTTGTGTCACAAAACCCATTTTCATAGGAATCTTTTAAAATTTGAACAGCATATTAATGTAAACACGCTCTACACACACGTGCAAGTAGAAAAAGCTTGACTATACCAAAGTTGAAATAATGGAAATCAAACAGCACTTTTTACATGTATCGTAGGACGAAAACGGCTTCCTATATCACGTTTGTAATTGTAGCGATCAAACTACTCATAGGATTTTAATGAAAAACAAAGAGATGACAAAAGAGACTTGTAAAAATATTCTTACAAAAGTACAAGACCCTTATCTATTTAGTTTTGAAGCAATTGTTACACAAAGTAGGGGAGACCGGGGTTCGTTGGCACCGTTTTCACAATTTTGGCATTTGAGTTTTTAAACAACTAATTATCATGATTAAACAGTGCTAATATGATAGAGAGAACCTTTCTCTACATTTTCATGTCCGAAACGATCCTGTATACTGTATAGTTTCTTTGTAATAAGTGAAATACGAATATGCTGCATTGTAGCCAGCTTGCCCCGATAGTGGGGCAAATTGACATATATCATGGTGTAAGTTGGCTACAGGGGCTACAGGTAAGGTTGAAGTCTATGTTAAATTAATGAAAACGTAATAGAAAATAAAAAACATATAGCAGATATGTTCTCGATAAAGATTGTATCTTTTAAAGTTGTTTTGTAATGATCGAGCAAAATGCTGTTGTAGAAAAGCAATTGTAAACTATTTCAGATATAGCTTTCTTCAATATAGTCTGTTCACCCGAGGCCCGAAACACCTCGTGTGAACACACACACACAGGCTCATAAAAATATTAAATATAAAGCCCGGTCTACGTAGGCCACACTGGCCACAGTTCGCAAAACGCAAGACACACGCACAGTCTACATGTCAATCTAACCTCTCTGTGTATAGAGGTTAGATTGACATGTAGACTGTGCGTGTGTCTTCCGTTGATTATATCCGTTGTAATCATCGACCGACAACTACATTCATTAATTATCATTTTACTTACATTTTCTGCTTCTCTTGCTTCTATCAGCATTGTAACGCGAATCACATGTTCGCACACGTCTCACGCGCGCGGCAACAGCAAGGTCAAGCTAAGCGTGCGCCGTGCCGTAATATGAGTCAACATGCCCCATTTCTACATATGTCAACATGCCCCATCCCTACATGATTTTATATTTTAGTCATTTTATTATAATAAATTAATATTGTTACTCAAAATAACATGTCGTATAGTAACAGAAACTTTTCTTTTAACTAATAATACGTTACTTAGATTTACTTCTCAAGCTGAAGAACATTAATACGATATTTTGTAACGCTCAAAAATTTACTTGCCACCTCTTGAATCAGATTTTTTTCTTTTTTTATTGTAATACTTATCTGATTTAAATAAAACTTTGGGGGAAGTACCTATGTCATAAAAGAGATATTTTGTGATAACTTTTTCATGGTATTTTTCGCAATAAATACATAAACGGAACGCAACGCCAACTTGCCTCTTGTGCCAACGAGCCCCGGTCTCCCCTACACAATTTCTCATAGCGGTGGACGCATACGACAGCTAACCTGTAAAAATCTTGCAACACTGCGCATATGAAGATTAGATATATATGTAGTTCAGACAGTGCCGCTAAAGCTTTAAGTCTTTTCTTTAATACTTTTTTTTTCATTAATCTTCCTTTGTAATGTTCAACAGATATTTTCGCTTCTATTTCTTCTATTTATTCAAAATAACCTCGATAGCGTACTAACGCGAGCGTCGCGAGTTAATCTCGATGGTATACTGACATTACTGACGCGAGTGAAAACAGTAAAAACAGTACAAGCTCAGTCAAAAGTTTTACACAGATAAGTAGAGTTTTCCGTACATTATCGTATTGCAGTGTGACCATTATTTTTTACTAATACTGTCGCAATACAACTACCTTAAACAAAAGTTCTATAATATCCGTAGGATCCTGTATCCGAATATTTTTCAAAATACCTCCTCTCTCTCTCGTTAATATTTGATTTAATTAGTATATTAGTACTTGATAAAGATCTTAGTCTTCGAGAGATAAAGCGTGAGTCATGTCTCTTTCTCATGATATTTCCTTTCACGATATTTCTGCGGCGTTTCTCGGATCGCGCGTGTCGCGATTCAGATTCTCGATGGCATCACCGACCGGCGCATTTGATTAATCCTAATAACGCGAATATACTGAGTATTTTGGTAAACTTATGCATCCAGTACAACCTGCAATACAATCGACTTATTTCTTCCGCACACAGCACATTGCAAATTTAAAAGTTGCAAGATAAAAATAAAATTGGAAGACTTACCTCGATAATCGATTTCGGGCGTTGTTTAACGTATCTAGATTGTCCTTCAAGATATATTTTCGGATTCCTAACATGTACTGATGCAAGTACATGTCCCAATCCACGTTTCTAATATCTACATCAAAGTTATCACAATCTTCCGACGCTCTTACAAATTTCACCAATTTCGTCATATTACCCGAATAAAATTTCCACTCGTTCATCGCGAAGAACTCCCCGGTTTTGGCGGCGCGCTCGAACCGTTTGGCCACCTTCACCATCCTGAAAGGAAACGACGCGCGTTAAATTTATCGTTATAAATAAAATTGCCACGCGGTGAAACCGAGGGGAGATACTTACATGGGTTTGCATCCTTGAACTCTCAGTATAAGATCTACGATAAATGCAGGCAAAAAGTGCAACGTGGCCACTATGATAGCGTGAATAAATTTGTTTGTCCTAAATGTGAAACCTGGATACCACATCACGTATTTCGATGGAGATTCTATGGCGTGTTTCCTCACGAGATATCCAAATTCGCCCCATCTACAAGAATCATATATGCATATACGTATACAAGATGATAACACTATTCAACAAAAATAAAAATGCACAAAAATGAGAGTAATTATACGTCTTATAGCTTTTTGGACGTTGAATACGATGCCGTTTGCCAAATTGCTCTATCGTCACAATTTTGAAAAATTTGTGATTGTCATATTAGGAAATTTGTGTCATATTAGGATTTTCAGTCCTTAAAAAAAACTTGCTGTGTCGATTTAAAAAATTTGTGAATAAAATAGGATCTGTTGCATCAAAGTTGCGATTCACATACGCCATTAAAAAGTCTACTAAATGTTTTTAAATTAAATTATTAAAACTCTTAAAGTTGATTATATATAGATAGCGAAAACAAAATTTTAAAATATTCAAATTTTTATTACAATTTAAGTAGAGGATTAGGGTTTTTAATGCAATTTAAATTGAATTTATTAACTTTGACATATCAGATTAGTATTTAGCAACCTGAAAAACTATTAAGTTGCGCGGGTGCTCGCACACATGCATTTATTTAAATGTTTTGTCATGTCTATTGCTGCATATACTCACGTAATCGGATTTACTGTACTGCTGGTACAATTGTAAATCTTTATCGTGTCAGTACGTTGCATGGCATTGTGCCAAGATGCGCAGATCAATGTATTGACAACAAAATCGACAGGTACAACGTCTACCACTAATTTTGCGTTACACACGATACTTCTAACGGTACCTCTTCCGATCTCCGTCATTATACCTATTAAATGTAAACAATTAAATGTGACACATGTATGCTGATATCGACATGGAAGAAAATTATTTAATTTCTGATTAATCTCGCCCTTTCCATCTGCATGTGTTTTTCAAGAACTCTCATGTCTCGTTATAATAACTCGTTAAATTTAAGAATGTATTAACTTGTAAAAGAAAATTTTAAAACATTTTTTAAGTGTACATTATAGCAACAAACATTGTAAATAATCAATTATATTTATTGAATTTTTCCGGTAACTTTTTCAGTAAAACAAGTACAGTCTCTTCTTTTTATTATTCCTATCGTCGTTCAATATTTTACAGTAAAATGCCTATTCTTTCTTTAATAACTCGAGAAAAAATTTTTTATATATGTATAGCTATACTAATAAAATTCTTACGGGTGTATGTGTTTGAACGTTAATAACTTAAAAACTATATTGGACCGAATTTTTGCCACAAATATATGAAATAGGGGTATAGAATTTTCCAGGGAGTGCTATAGAGTGTGTAGTTTTGACGTAGAACTACGTCTTTCCCCCCCCGGAAGGGGGAGTTATTAAATAAATAAATAAATAAATAAATAAAGGAATAAAGGAATAAAGGAATAAAGGAATAAAGGAATGAAGGAATAAATAAAGAAATAAATAAAGGAATAAATAAAGGAATGAGTAAAGGAATAAATAAAAGCAAAAAAAAAGAATAAAAAAATAACTTGAATGTTAAAACGCTTCATATATAAAAAAATATTTATTAATTTAAAATTGAATAAATAAAATTGTATTTTAAAAACATCTTTTTTTTAATGATTTGGTATTCAAGATCTCGAATATACCGTATTCATGTATTCACTTAGTATAAATGGTGATTGGTATATCGTTCGCCTGTCTTATGTGTGGCATGCTTCATATGTATGTCTCAACTTGCGAGGTTCGTTTCGCAAATGACTAAAAACTTACATAATTATTAAAAGTAAGGTATTGCAGTTTTCTTGCAATAACCTGCAGTTAAAACGAGAGAAAAAGACAAAGAGACAGAGGGGGGAAAGAGAGAGAGAAAGAGAGAAAGAAAGAGAGAGAGAGAGAGAGAGAGAGAGAGAGAGAGAGAAAGAAAGAAAGCAGAAGTATGATAAAGGAAAAAGGTAAGGATGTGTTTTAAATATTAAATTTTTTATGATAATCTTATGTATATTATCTATATAGATTGCAAAATCTTGAATGTGCAAATTTTTCTTTTTATTTATCAAAATTTTTAATGATAATCTTACCTATATCTTACCTATATCTTACCTATATTAGATAAATACTAACTGGTTACCCGGGCTTCGCCCGAGAGTCGTTTTTCTTAAAAAAGTTCCATAGAAGTCGGGTTGATTTAAAGACGGTAGTTTAACTTTTACACGAATAACACATTTTAGGTGCTTAAGTTTTAAACTTTTTTGCTTAACAATGATCACATATTGAATCAATTTTCAAAATTATTACTTTTGGATGAAATTGATATTCGTAATTTGAATCATAACTAAATGTCTCTAATTTCAAAATGGACCGCATAAATGATTTCATGGATTAAACATGTCGTAACCGGTCTTTTTCTACTCAGGTTTCACACTATTGAGTCATTTCCGCTTCTCCGATATTTTACTTACCGATTAGCGATTTTTTCCATTGGTTTTTTAAGTGAAAAATCGAGGTTAGGTGTTCATCGCGAGCGAGCAATCTCAAAATTCCTTAAAAAACGCCAGGGTAAACCAAAAGATGATGTCGCTAATCGGTAAGTGAAATATCGGAGAAGCGTAAATGACTCAATAGTGTGAAACTTGAGTAGAAAAAGACCGGTTACGACATGTTTAATCCATGAAATCATTTATGCGGTCCATTTTGAAATTAGAGACATTTAGTTATGATTCAAATTACGAATATCAATTTCATCCGAAAGTAATAATTTTGAAAATTGACCTAATATGTGATCATTGTTAAGCAAAAAAGTTTAAAACTTAAGCACCTAAAATGTGTTATTCATGTGTAAAAGTTAAACTACCGTCTTTAAATCAACCCGACTCCTTATGGAACTTCTTTAAGAAAAACGACTCCCGGGCGAAGCCCGAGTAACCAGCTAGTAATTATATGTAAAACACATATTCATATATGTATATGTTTTCTTTCTCTTGTATAATCTTTACGATTCATACAATTTATACGATTGTATAAAATTACGATTGTACCTGTAATACCGCAAGTATTATCTATCCATCCTGGAAATGGCTCTTGGTACGCGGCACAGACTATACTCGGTCGTACAATTGCGATCGGTAGGCCGCTTCCCTTAGACATTACGATCTGTTCCGCCAATCCTTTGGTCAACGTATACGTATTCGGATGTTTGCCGATTAGTCTCTTCTCTATTATTCCTATTGTCTCGTCGTCCAAATTTTCACACATATCGACTACCGTGTACGGTCTCACCTCCGTGCTGTAACATTAGCAATATACGATTGAGCGCCTATTAGCTCTATAATTCGCATCAGAATTTAGGACAAAATTTTATTCTTAATTTTATATATGTATGTATTTTAGTATAAATCTCATTCATACAGGGTATCCCATTTTGAAAAATCCACACAAATATCTCAGAAACTTTTTGCGTTATCTTAAAAAATGTTTTAAATAAAAGTTGTAGGATTTTAAGAGGGCCATTAGGTGAGTTATCTAGATTTTAGGTCTGGGGCCCTACTGGGCCCAATATGGGCTCCTACTACTAAAATCCTACAACTTTTATTTGAAACATTTTTTTAAGATAACGCAAAGTTTCTGAGATATTTGTGTGGATCTTTTAAAATAAGACACCCTGTATGTACTTATATTCTAACTTTTTGAATGTACGTTTTTCAAGTCGTATCAAGTTTATTTTCGACAATTTATAATTCGAGTCAGAATTCAGAATACAATTTTATTTACAATTTTACGTGTGTCCTGTAATACGAAAAACATTTAAAGAATCGACTTGACGAGATATGTAAAAATATGAATAAAATTTTGTTATTGCAGATAATCGGAAATTATGATAGATTAATTGGATAAAAATTATAAAACACACACATTATAGGTTAATATTAATTAAGTATATTAATAATGACATTAATTCATATAGATTAATAGATAATTTAAAGTGAGCATTTCTTTAGGAGCATTATTTTTTAATACCTTTTTACCATTTTGAATCCTATCGTAAACTGAACTGGATTACATAAAATGCAATTTGTATCATGTAAAATAAAAAAATGTACCCGCAATTTAAATATGTATCGTAGGGAAAGATTGCAAGAAGAAATAGCTAGTTTATTGAATGTACTTATAGTCTAGTCATTAGATTCCCCTTCTGTTCCGCTTATCGGACATTATGTTCTTGAAGAAGAACGCTTTGCTCGTATCTATGACCCGTTTATTTCCATTCTTAACATTTTAATGTATATAAACGGGATAATTTTTAATGCATTATCAACCGGAAGCTTGATATTAATAAACTTTGTGCCTGCGCTTATTGATTAGAAGTCTACTAATCGGCGACAAACCGATTCATTATTTTTATCACTGCATTTATTTGTCAAAATATACCGATCATCCAATAACATATTATTGTAAATATCATCTATAATAATGTATTATCGCTCGACAATGTATGTCAATTTTATCTACCACGGGCGGTAGATAAAGTGTTAACAGTATTGCAGAAGGAAGTATTTCCGCGACAAAAATAATTTGATTGAGGTGATCTTGAAGATCTACCCTCGAGATGAAAACGGTAGCGCGTTATCCGTGCGGCTGTCACGCGTGCTTAAAACTGGCAGCTTACATGTATATCGATTCTTCAATCTCCCGTCGGTCGGCATTACTGTAGGCCGTGCTGACGTGAATGACGCTAATAAGGTTTGTCATGCGCCTGCACAAGTCCAACATACGATCGGTGCCCATCGTGTTCAGATTAACGGCTATCTTCAGCGACTCGTTAAAGCGCACGGTGGCCGCGCTATGGAACACGATATTAACTCTCTGTATCAACATATCTCTGTCTTCAGGCTGGAGCCCCAGCTCCGGCAGGCCTACGTCACCTTTCACAGGAAAGATTTTGTTCAAGGTGCCCGGAAACTCCGATCGTATCCTGTCGAAAACCTGTCACAGAGAAAGAGGCACGTTACCGCTTCGTTTCGTAAAAGAAGAGTGCGAGGAACGCGCGGAAAAATATTGAACACAAAATTTTATATACTTATATACATATAGAAATATATTATATATGTTAATTTATACTCATACACGTATATTATGTATATATTAAGTAACATAATAAAATAAAATAAAAAGAATAAAACAGAATAGACTAAAATAAAAATATTATTTATTTTTATATATTAGATATATATAAAAATATATATAATAAATAGCATTGTATGTTATTTACAATAATTGTTATAATATATTTATATGTAATATTGAAAGTAATTACGGTTCAACATTAATATAATTTGAGATAATTGTGAGAATGGCGACAATCGCGACCTTTCGTCGTGCATTTCGATGACAACTTGACACTTTAGACATAAAGCTACGAATAAAATATTTAATACATCCTACACGAGGTTGTGCGAAATCGATATTACATTAATTTAACAAGTGTGTATGCTATTACGTCTATAAGAAATTTGGCGTGAATACGCTGCGATGAAGTTACAGAGGGATAAAATAAACTTCTACACTCAAAAAAATGATTTTGCACCTATATAGCAAAAATTTTCTGGGTGCAAGAAATCTAGCTAAGGTAGCTAAATGATTAGCAAATACTGTGATATCGCTTATGTTTTACACTTAAGGGGTAACGCCACCCCTGAGACTCTAAAGTTATATCTAAGTTTGGGAATTTTTTGTGGGCAAATGAATAACTTTTATTTAAAAAAAACATAAACCCTTTTATTGTACACATATTTAACTATAAAAAAAATATTTTTATTAGTCATAATTGTTCAAAAATGGCGGTGTACTGGCACACTTCCGCAATCGACTTTTTCCGAAGATATGATTTTGCGTGCAAGATTTCTCTGAGATGGTTTACTCTAGAATAAAAATAAAAAAATTTTTATGTTCTATATTGATTGAAGTTGGAAGGTACGAAGCCGTTTAAAAAAAATATCCATTTTTTTTCAAAATAGCAGCTATTTTTAGAAAAAGTACATTTTTTTGGTCGAAAATTTGATTTAAAAAATTGTGATTGCAAAAAAAGTTTTCAATATTTCGCAAAAATCCTACGTACTTCCCTGCGCGACATATAGACGAAGATCGTGTGTAAAGTTCAAGTCAATTGAATAAAAATTGTAAGAACAGCGTTGCACGCAAATTTGAAAAGTGCATTTTGCGGAATTGTGCCAGTACGCCGCCATTTTGAACAATTATGACTAATAAAAATATTTTTTTTATAGTTAAGTATGTATACAATAAAGTGGTTTATGTTTTTTTAAATAAAGCTATTCATTTGCCCACAAAAAATTCCCAAACTTAGATATAAACTTTTGGGTGGCGTTACCCCTTAAAGACGTTCACCGGTCCTTATACTAGAGAAAATCGATTTTCTATAGATGTTCTTGAAACTGTGAATATACGTTAATTTAGGTGCTTTATGCGTGGTATAAATTTTAGTACCTCTTGCGGTATAAAAGGTTTCTCGAAACCTAATACTTCTTTGAATTAAGGATACTAAATTCAAAGAAATCCATTTTCTTGCAAATAATTTTTTTTCTTTAGTATAGGTATCCTAATTTAATTCTGTGGAACATTGGTTTATTTTGAGTTTTGTAACCTGTAAAGGTTTTTTGGGTATACGTTTTTACTTAAAAAAAAACGTCTTTCTTGGCAAATGCTGAAATAAAGATATACATAGTATAGGTATCCTAAAAAGCTATATAATTATTATAGCTGCAGCTACAAAAATAAGTTAGTGACATCTAGAATGTGTTGTTATATATTATCTCGATGCTACAGTTATGATCGGCAGCTATATTTTTCACAAAGATTGTTCTAGCTGATTAGTCCATACGCCAGGTCAATTGAGCATTTTTATCGAGGTTAATGGCTTAAATTAATGTTTTTTTATGTTTTTTGGGTCGTAGAACAAGAATCTGTAAATAGTTTTTTCGTAAGTTAATGCAATAAAAAGTTATTAACAATTTTTATTTGTTTAAATTGCCCTAGCGATTAAACTATACATCCTATAAAAAAATGAACTGGTGAAAATTTGTTCCTCTTTTCACGACGAATAAAATGGCGTTTGAATTTTTCCAAAATCTTGATAATTGACGGAAATATGTCAATTTTTAGGTAATTACTGCCTACGCGTCGCGGAGTACCCTAGGCGTGCGCACTCGCGTTCGACAAGTTCAGACAAGTTCAGAGTTTCAATTGTTTTAACGATACAATTAAGCGCGAGCGCGCACGCCTAGAGTACTCCGCGACGCGTAGGCAGTAATTACCTAAAAATTGACATATTTTCGTCAATAATCAAGATTTTGCAAAAATTCAAACGCCATTTTGTTCGTCGTGAAAAGAAGAACAAATTTTCTCCAGTTCATCTTTTTATAGGATGTATTGATCGCTAAGGCAATTTAGACAAATAAATTGTTAATAACTTTTTATTGCATTGACTTACGAAAAATCTATTTACAGATTCTTGTTCTACGGCCCAAAAAACATAAAAAAAAAACATTAACTTAAGCCATCAACTTCGATAAAAATGCTGAATCGACCTGATGACGTATGGACTATATGTATAGTATCGAAACTCATATTTATTCAATGCAGTGATTAAAATTTGGCAATGGGACCTAAATTTTCCAGAAGATATTACTAAAATGTTGCTGCTATAAATTCTATATGTGGCAAAAAACATTCTAGCAGATACGAAAAATAGCGATAAATGTTTGTTGTGACACCTAGAAATCTACCATTTTTTTTAGTGTACATCGAGAATTTCCGAGACTTATCCAAAAGCGAATGTTCCTGATATGAAACAAATATATTTTAAATTCTCTTCAGACTAAAGCTTTTTGAAACAAGTAAGAGAGAGAAAATATTTTAACGTACAAAGTAAACATAAAAATTTTCGTTTTAACGAGTTTAATTCTCGTATAGTCTTCAACGCATAAATATGTGTGTTATGGCGAGTAGTGGGAAAGTGCCTTAATTTAAAGGCCATAGAAATTCTCGCGTGCGCCCTTCATGTCACGCGATGTAGGTCTAAATTAGCTCAATTAGCTCGATTTAAAGCAGTTCAATTATTCCAATATTTCCGACGATAATAGACTCGAATAATATCTTCCTATTTGGCTAACAGAAAAAATTTGTTTATGCATAACTGAGCTCTAAATGCACCTCTATTAAGCTGGACCCCCCACCAGCGCAAATCAAGTTCGCACTAGGTCAAAAATTTAGTGCTATTTAGGTGCTAATTAAGTGCCCTAGTCCGAATTTTGGTGCTCGAACCGTTTAGCAGGAAATCGCGTAAAAAATGGGGGGGTCCAGCTTGCCATAAAGCTGGACCCCCCCATATCAGAAAATGGTCCTACAGAGAAGATAAGTACACTATAATTTAGTGCTAATTAAGTGCTAATTAAGTGCTCTAAAAAAACGATAAAATGTTGACAGATTATAACATTTATTTAAATATACCATTATATATTGAACACAGAACCGTCGCGGTCGACACTAACACTTAAAAAGAATGCTGCATGAATATATTCGTTACTAAAATGATCGAAAACATATATTTCCCAAATCTGAGTTCATTGCTAACAGTAAAACAATTACAATAATTAACTTAGACCAGCCGTTGGCGCTGAGCACTAAGTTCCGTCATCTGATCGTCTACGAATTAGTTGCTCGCATGATTATAATATTAAAATAATTCTCAGACATTGTACTTTAAAAGAATATCACGATTCGATTTTAGTGTTAGCAGCTTAGTGTTGAAATTAATTAATAAATCAATACAGCGCGCGCTTCGCGGATAAACTAATTAATTTCAACGCTATACAGCTAGCACTAAATTCAAAACGTGATATTTTCTTAAAGTACAATGTCTGAGGATTATTTTAAGACCATAATCACGCGAGCACCTAATTCTTTGACGATGCAGTAACGAATTGAAGAGCGCTGCGCGCGCGCTCCATGGATAAATTAATTAATTTCAACGCTATACAGCTAGCACTAAATTCAAAACGTGATATTTTCTTAAAGTACAATGTCTCAGGATTATTTTAAGACCATAATCACGCGAGCACCTAATTTTTTTACGATTCTGTAAGGAACTTTAGAGCGCGGCGCGCGCGCTCCATGGATAGATTAATTAATTTCAACGCTATACAGCTAGCACTAAATTCGAATTGTAATATTTTCTTAAAGTACAATGTCTCAGGATTATTTTAAGACCATAATCACGCGAGCACCTAATTCTTTGACGATGCAGTAACGAATTGAAGAGCGCTGCGCGCGCGCTCCATGGATAAATTAATTAATTTCAACGCTATACAGCTAGCATTAAATTCAAAACGTGATATTTTCTTAAAGTACAATGTCTCAGGATTATTTTAAGACCATAATCACGCGAGCACCTAATTCTTTGACGATGCAGTAACGAATTGAAGAGCGCTGCGCGCGCGCTCCATGGATAAATTAATTAATTTCAACGCTACACAGCTAGCACTAAATTCGAATTGTAATATTTTCTTAAAGTACAATGTCTCGGGATTATTTTAAGACCATAATCACGCGAGCACCTAATTCTTTGACGATGCATAGTGTTGAAATTAATTAGTTTATCCGCAAAGCGTGCACGCCGCGCTCTAAAGTTTGTTACAGAATCGTCAAAGAATTAGGTGCTCGCGTGATTATGATGCCATAATAATCGTGATACATTGTACTTTAAGAAAATATCACGATTCGAATTTAGTGCTAGCTGCAAAAGGTTGAAATCAACTAATTAACTCATGGAGCGCGCGCGCAGCGCTCTAAAGTTCCTTACAGAATCGTCAAAAAATTAGGTGCTCGCGTGATTATGGTCTTAAAATAATCCTGATATATTGTACTTTAAGAAAATATTACAATTCGAATTTAGTGCTAGCTGCAAAGGGTTGGAATCAATTAATTCACTCATGGAGCGCGCGCGCAGCACTCTTCAATTCGTTACTGCATCGTCAAAGAATTAGGTGCTCGCGTAATTATGGTCTTAAAATAATCCTGAGACATTGTACTTTAAGAAAATATTACAATTCGAATTTAGTGCTAGCTGTATAGCGTTGAAATTAATTAATTTATCCATGGAGCGCACGCGCCGCGCTCTATAATTCATTACTGCATCGTCAAGGAATTCGGTGCTCGCGTGTTTTTGGTCCCAAAATAGTCCTGAGACATTGTACTTTAAGAAAATATTACAATTCGAATTTTGTGCTAACTGCAAAGGGTTGAAATCAATTAATTCACTCATGGAGCGCGCGCGCAGCACTCTTCAATTCGTTACTGCATCGTCAAAGAATTAGGTGCTCGCGTGTTTTTGGTTCCAAAATAGTCCTGAGACATTGTACTTTAAGAAAATATTACAATTCGAATTTAGTGCTAGCTGTATAGCGTTGAAATTAATTAATCTATCCATGGAGCGCGCGCGCCGCGCTCTAAAGTTCCTTACAGAATCGTCAAAAAATTAGGTACTCGCGTGATTATGGTCTTAAAATAATCCTGATATATTGTACTTTAAGAAAATATTACAATTCGAATTTAGTGCTAGCTGCAAAGGGTTGGAATCAATTAATTCACTCATGGAGCGCGCGCGCAGCACTCTTCAATTCGTTACTGCATCGTCAAAGAATTAGGTGCTCGCGTAATTATGGTCTTAAAATAATCCTGAGACATTGTACTTTAAGAAAATATTACAATTCGAATTTAGTGCTAGCTGTGTAGCGTTGAAATTAATTAATTTATCCATGGAGCGCGCGCGCAGCGCTCTTCAATTCGTTACTGCATCGTCAAAGAATTAGGTGCTCGCGTGATTATGGTCTTAAAATAATCCTGAGACATTGTACTTTAAGAAAATATCACGTTTTGAATTTAGTGCTAGCTGTATAGCGTTGAAATTAATTAATTTATCCATGGAGCGCGCGCGCAGCGCTCTTCAATTCGTTACTGCATCGTCAAAGAATTAGGTGCTCGCGTGATTATGGTCTTAAAATAATCCTGAGACATTGTACTTTAAGAAAATATTACAATTCGAATTTAGTGCTAGCTGTATAGCGTTGAAATTAATTAATCTATCCATGGAGCGCGCGCGCCGCGCTCTAAAGTTCCTTACAGAATCGTCAAAAAATTAGGTGCTCGCGTGATTATGGTCTTAAAATAATCCTGAGATATTGTACTTTAAGAAAATATTACAATTCGAATTTAGTGCTAGCTGTATAGCGTTGAAATTAATTAATTTATCCATGGAGCGCGCGCGCCGCGCTCTATAATTCGTTACTGCATCGTCAAGGAATTAGGTGCTCGCGTGTTTTTGGTCCTAAAATAATCCTAAGACATTGTACTTTAAGAAAATATTACAATTCGAATTTAGTGCTAGCTGCAAAGGGTTGAAATCAATTAATTCACTCATGGAGCGCGCGCGCAGCACTCTTCAATTCGTTACTGCATCGTCAAAGAATTAGGTGCTCGCGTGTTTTTGGTCCCAAAATAATCCTAAGACATTGTACTTTAAGAAAATATTACAATTCGAATTTAGTGCTAGCTGTATAGCGTTGAAATCAATTAAATTATACATGGAACGCGCGCGCAGCGCTTTAAAGTTCGTTACAGAATCGTCAAAGAATTAGGTGCTCGCGTGATTATGGTCTTAAAATAATCCTAAGACATTGTACTTTAAGAAAATATTACAATTCGAATTTAGTGCTAGCTGTATAGCGTTGAAATTAATTAATTTATCCATGGAACGCGCGCGCAGCGCTCTAAAGTTCCTTACAGAATCGTCAAAAAATTAGGTGCTCGCGTGATTATGGTCTTAAAATAATCCTGAGACATTGTACTTTAAGAAAATGTGACAATTCGAATTTAGTGCTAGCTGTATAGCGTTGAAATTAATTAATTTATCCATGGAGCGCGCGCGTTGCGCTCTATAATTCGTTACAGAATAGTCAAAGAATTAGGTGCTCGCGTGATTATGGTCTTAAAATAATCCTGAAACATTGTACTTTAAGAAAATATCACGATTCGAATTTAGTGCTAGCTGCAAAAGGTTGAAATCAATTAATTAACTCATGGAGCGCGCGCGCAACACTCTTCAATTCGTTACTGCTTCGTCAAAGAATTAGGTGCTCGCGTGTTTTTGGTTCCAAAATAGTCCTGAGACATTGTACTTTAAGAAAATATTACAATTCGAATTTAGTGCTAACTGCAAAGGGTTGAAATCAATTAATTAACTCATGGAGCGCGCGCGCAGCGCTTTAAAGTTCCTTACAGAATCGTCAAAGAATTAGGTGCTCGCGTGATTATGGTCTTAAAATAATCCTGAAACATTGTACTTTAAGAAAATATCACGATTCCAATTTAGTGCTAGCTGCAAAAGGTTGAAATCAATTAATTAACTCATAGAGCGCGCGCGCAGCACTCTTCAATTCGTTACTGCATCGTCAAAGAATTAGGTGCTCGCGTGTTTTTGGTCCCAAAATAATCCTGAGACATTGTACTTTAAGAAAATATGACAGTTCGAATTTAGTGCTAGCTGTATAGCGTTGAAATTAATTAATTTATCCATGGAGCGCGCGCGCCGCGCTATAAAGTTCCTTACAGAATCGTCAAAGAATTAGGTGCTCGCGTGATTATGGTCTTAAAATAATCCTAAGACATTGTACTTTAAGAAAATATTACAATTCGAATTTAGTGCTAGCTGTATAGCGTTGAAATTAATTAATTTATCCATGGAGCGCGCGCGCCGCGCTCTAAAGTTCCTTACAGAATCGTCAAAGAATTAGGTGCTCGCGTGATTATGGTCTTAAAATAATCCTGAGACATTGTACTTTAAGAAAATATTACAATTCGAATTTAGTGCTAGCTGTATAGCGTTGAAATTAATTAATCTATCCATGGAGCGCGCGCGCCGCGCTCTAAAGTTTCTTACAGAATCGTCAAAAAATTAGGTGCTCGCGTGATTATGGTCTTAAAATAATCCTGAGATATTGTACTTTATGAAAATATTACAATTCGAATTTAGTGCTAGCTGTATAGCGTTAAAATTAATTAATTTATCCATGGAGCGCGCGCGCAGCGCTCTTCAATTCGTTACTGCATCGTCAAAGAATTAGGTGCTCGCGTGATTATGGTCTTAAAATAATCCTGAGACATTGTACTTTAAGAAAATATCACGATTTGAATTTAGTGCTGGCTGTATCGCGTTGAAATTAATTAGTTTATCCGCGAAGCGCGCGCTGTATTGATTAATTAATTAATTTCAACACTAAGCTGCTAACACTAAATTTGAATCGTGATATTCTTTTAAAGTACAATGTCTGAGAATTATTTTAATACTATAATCATGCGAGCAACTAATTCGTAGACGATCAGATGACGGAACTTAGTGCTCAGCGCCAACGGCTGGTCTAAGTTAATTATTGTAATTGTTTTACTGTTAGCAATGAACTCAGATTTGGGAAATATATGTTTTCCATCATTTTAGTAACGAATATATTCATGCAGCAATCTTTTTAAGTGTTAGTGTCGACCGCGACGGTTCTGTGTTCAATATATAATGGTATATTTAAATAAATGTTATAATCTGTCAACATTTTATCGTTTTTTTAGAGCACTTAATTAGCACTTAATTAGCACTAAATTATAGTGTACTTATCTTCTCTGTAGGACCATTTTCTGATATGGGGGGGTCCAGCTTTATGGCAAGCTGGACCCCCCCATTTTTTACGCGATTTCCTGCTAAACGGTTCGAGCACCAAAATTCGGACTAGGGCACTTAATTAGCACCTAAATAGCACTAAATTTTTGACCTAGTGCGAACTTGATTTGCGCTGGTGGTGGGTCCAGCTTAATAGAGGTTCTAAATGCGATATACGCGGGAGTGCATATGTTATACATATATATAGGTATATATACGAACGGGATTGTTCAGTAGTTCTTGAAAACGTTGCTCGACGGACTGGTCCTTTTTTGGACGGATCAGAACAAAAATTGTGGCCACTCGGGGACACGAGCGCAGCAGCTTTTCCAGAAGAGCTTTTCCCAAAAAGCCGGTGGCGCCGGTTAAAAGGATCACCGTCTCGGCGAAGAACGCGTCGATCGAACCTCCCCTCGGGTGAACTTCGTCATGTGCGTGCCCCGAATTAGTTTGTGCGTTCGTCGTACCCATCTTGATATCTGTTTCGAGCTCTACACAACTGTAAAAATTTATATTAGTATTAGGAAATAAATTAACGAAGCGTTTTATTGATATGACGTCTTTCTAGAGTATATAAAAATAATCACTTGATTGCTAGATTAAATAAGAAGTTTGCGGGATAAGGGAAACTGTGAAACCTATAGGGACGTCTTTTTGACGTAGAACTACGTCTTTCTCCGCGTTGGGTAGGGGGTAATATCGGGTGCACGATGCAACGATGCATGTCACACTTTGAACGTTTATATCTTCGAAACTAATAATCGTAGAATAATGATCAACATCTCATTTTAAAGCTTAAGAAGTCCCATTTATGATAAAACTAGTCGGAATTTCTACTTCTTTTTTCTGTACTTTCATAAATTATACATTACATCATCGTGGTAAAGAATATCTTACTACTTTTAGATATAAATTTTAATACATTGTATATTAATATTTATTTATTAATATTTTCTTTACATGAATCTAAATGAATCAACGTAAAAAAGGCGTGTTAAATCGATACTTGAATTATCGAAATCTTCGCAAAAGTGACGAATTGTATTAAAAGTTAATATTGAAAAAAAGACGTAAAACAAATAGCATGTTAAATCGATAATCTCGAATGTATAGAAATCCTCACAAAAGACGATTAAAAGTAAATATTGTAAAAAAGGATATTATTTTGTTACATAAATCAGGAAGTAATACTTGAAAAGGATATAAAAAATTAAGAGATTGTGCGATAATAAAAGAAAGGAGAAGACCTCGGAGAGAAAACGGAGTGCATAGCGAAAAGACTGCAAATTAGAAATAAGGGAGACCGGGGCTAGAAATTATACAGGTTAGTTGTTTTACAAAGCTTATATTTTATTTAATAGATTGAGTGGCATATATCTTCTGTATAATGTAGGTTGCCCCTATCGTGTTAGTCGGATGTACGAAAGAGCTCGTTGTAAAAAGATCGTATGTAATATTTATAATACAATTTAAAAATTGGACGTGGTGAGTAAATTTAAATAATACAGGAAAAAGATATAAACGATTAAGAGATCGTGATGGTAAGAGAAAAGAGAAGACCTAGGAGGAAACGGAGTGCAAAGTGAGAAGTGTGCAAATTAGAAATAAGGGAGACCGAGGCTAGAAGTCATATAAGTTAGTTGTTACAAAGCTTATATTTTACTTAATAGATTCCCAGCAAGAAATGAACCATCGAATCGACATCTAATTTACGTCGAAAAGTAATTTAAATATTCATCGATCTCGATTGATTCATATGTCACAATTTTCGATGACTTTTCGACTAAGAATAAATTAATTTCGACTCGATATTGAATATTATTTCCTCATTGCAGCTATTTCACCTTCTCCGATTAACTTGATCCTCCATTGAAATAGATTATCAGAAGCAAAAAGCACATAAACTCATAATTTTTTATTCATATTGCATTCTATACAATGGCAATGTTATTATATTTGACACGCGAATCAAAATAGCTTCAAATATATATCGAAATGATGAAATATCGTTGTCTTAACAGAAAACACATAATTTGCCTGTTTAGATTTTGGCGCGATAACTGTGTGTCACAAATAATTTCTTCTTTTTAAAAAATATCATAAAGCACAAACATCGAAATAAGCTTCAAATTTCGAGCAATATTTCGATATGATGTAATATCGATGATTTTGACGTCAATTAAACGTAGATTCGATAAGTCATTCCTCGCTGGGTTGAGTGGCATATATTCTTTTGTATAATGTAGGTTGCCCCTATCATATTAGTTGAGTGTACGAAAGAGCTCGTTGCAAAAAGATTGTATGTAACATTTATAATACGATTTAAAAATTGGACGTGGTGAGTAAATTTTAGTGACCTCTATTTTTATTTTGGAATTACTATAGTCCTAAATTTTCTTAGGTAATAAGAAATATTATAGTCTTAGGTATTTTTTTATGTATTTAGTATTAACTATTTAGTTTTTTTCATTGCAACTTGAAACATAGTGTACAAATAATGCCGCAAAAATCAAGGGAAAATTACTATAAGAGTAAGTACTATAAGAATACTTAAGACGATCTTAAATATAAGAACCGACTATTGAATACCGGCCTGAGAGCTGTATTTTCATCTTAAGACGGTCTTAAGATAATAATGAATTATGAATACGGGGTCTAGAAAGAGAGAAGTAGATATTTGGGCCATAAACTTATATAATAGACTGAGCAGTCCCATTGGAGATCTGGGAATTGATTGTGTATCATGAAACAAGATGAAAATTACAAAAGTGAGAAAATTCACTAAAGTATCTACGATTGTAGGGAAGACCATCAAGGACAAACATTTTGAGTAGATATCTTCAATTTACTTGGTTGTATATAAACTTTTTCTCTTTCATCAAGGTAAATACATTTTTTACTTACATTGTGGTATGGATAACATTTATCATCATTTTGTAATTACACAGAAAAATCAAATTTTATGAAAATCGAGATTTGTTACGATTGTCCCTACCCCTAGGATTGATTGTAACAGAGCTCAAGGTTGATTTTAATAAGGTAAAATAAAATAAAAACGAACATATAATAAATGTAGCGAAACGTTTTAGTTCTTAAAAACTTAAATAGTTCTGGACATTTTTAATTATTTTAAACAGACGTTGCTAAACTCTATTTGTTTTTCTTTTTTGTATACTTGGCATTCTAAAATAACAATAAGAATAATTTTATGTAAGTGTGCAAATTAAGAATTTGCACATTGCTTTACCAACATTTTATTTCGCACATAAATCTTTCTCTATACTCTATAAGGATCTTTCTCTATAATTTGTATTTTATTTGATGCGTAATTATTAGTATTTATTAATTTGGCTTACTCATAGAGAAAGCTTATGAGCAATAAAAAGCAAATTCCTAATTTGCACTTTTTTATTTTTATATAACTTTCACAAAAATTTTACGGGCTCCATTTTTTTCTAATCAACCAAAACTTAAGGGGTTACATACGAGTAGACCGCAAGAAAAAAAGGTGAAATTCGGAAATTTTTATTTTGGAAACTATTAATTCGATTTGATCCAGGTTTTTTTATTTAAAAGTATCTACATTGAGGCACGTCCACAAATTTTTTTAAGGTCGAAAATTTGGGTCGAAAAAAATTGCGACCTTTATAGTCTGATAAAAAAAAATTAGTTGAGTAAAAAAAAAATTCTCGATGGAAACGAGAAAAACTATCGCAAAACATTGTGTATAAATTTGAAGCAAATCGGTCCAGCCGTTCTCAAGATATTCTAGCCACCGTCCGCGAAGAATACATTAACGCCGGCCACGAGAACAGCGCTCCGAGGGAATGAATTCCCTTAAAAAAATTTGTGGACGTGCCTCAATGTAGATACTTTTAAATAAAAAAATCCGGATCGAATCGAATTAATAGTTTCCAAGATAAAAATTCCCGAATTTCACCTTTTTTTCTTGCGGTCTACTCGTATGTACCCCCTTAAAAAATTGTATATGAAATAGGAGTAGAAAAGACTGAAGAATATAATAGAATTAGAAATAACCCGATATCTCAAAATTTGCGGAAGTTAGAGCTACCAATATTTCTAAAAAAATTATGAACCTTTGATCGCGTATAAAGCTGGGTCTAATTAACCCAATTAAGAACCTTTTCAGTACGGAGCGACCGGAAAGACGCGAACGGCCCTCCAGTGGCCGAAGTCATCGATCTGCCGACGCGAGTGGTGTAAGTCAAATTTTTAAAAATATTTTTTTGTGTGCATATAGATGCAATTTATATATTGTATAGGTTGCATCTATGCACGCGAGAAAAAATTTAAAAAAATTTGACTTACACCACTGACTTTTACCCCTCCATATGTAGATTCGTATCCATACGCATAAATTTTATTTTTTTAGTAATCAATAAATGTTGTTTTTTTAGTAATTTGTTACGTTCATTACGCGTTATTTTTGTCCCTGGTCTCCCTTATTTGTCGAAATTTAATAAATCTGTTTATTTTTGTAGTTTTCACTTTGTTTCAAGATACACAGTCAACCTTCTAAAGGCCAAGGTCGAAAGACAGAGATATATGTTAACCGAGATGCTTTCTCCGTTACACAGTACTCTAGGAGGCGATGGGGAAAATAGAAATGTGAGAGAGAACATTAGAGTAAATATAAAAGAGAGGAATAATGTGTGTTTCATTGTGTGAAGGCATAAGTTTATAGCCTTCTCACATTAATACATCTGATCCTGACCCTCATTCCGTACGCCACGTGTGTTTTTATAAAGGAGCTTGATTAGAGTTGAAGAGAGTTGAAGATTGATTGAAAGAGTATGAGATGAATGGGCGGTAATATTTTAGGTATTTACTTTTACAAGCACAAACTGATTGAATCTACAAATTACGAGATTCGAGAAAACGGACAACGAAATGTCAAATGTATGAATGTATGAACGAGTTAAAGTATTTATAACCGGGATATGAGAAAGATTAGCACAAAATTTGATAAAATAGATGTAATGGAGATGATAAAAGCGGATGTCAGGATCCCACACAGAACGTATAATATTTAATAGATATCCAATGGATATCTATATATCCATATAACGTCCATATCTATTATGGATATTTAATAGATATCTATAATAATAAATGTAAAAATATCCATATCTCTCAAATAGCCAGCAAGAATATCTATTAGATATCCACGTGTTATCCACATATCCATATCCATAAAATAGCTACCAAAGATATCCACTAGATATCCACACGTTATCCACATATCCATGTCCACAAAATATCTATCAAAAATATCCATTAGATATCCACGTGTTATCCACATATCCATGTCCATAAAATATCTACACAGTAAAAAAGTTATTTTTTGTTGAAAAAGGTCTTTGTTAAAATTTTTGTGTTAAAAATGTAACTTATTTATGTGTTCGTTTAACTAATTTTGATTATGTTATCTTATTTATTTATGTTAAATTCATATTTAAGTAAATCAAATGTTAAAATAACACATTATTATATATATGTAATTGTAAGATTAACATGAAAATAATATAGTTTTGTTTAAAAAATATTCTTTTCATTTATATTTAACATTATACAGATGTTTTTGTTAAAAATAAAAAAAATGTTTGTTTACATATCATCAAACTTTTCTTTACTTTGTGCTAAATTATAGACATAATAGGGGAGACCGGGGCAAAGTCGTTATTATTTTTTGGGTGCCAATTTTTAACAACAAAACAAATAATTTTAATAAAATGTGGTATACCGTTGTAAAGAGTAAACCCCTGTCTACAAAATTTATAAGGGCATTTTTGGTCGACGTTGCTCTGTTCAACCGGTATAGAGTAAAAACAACAAAGGAGCAAAAATTGAAATGTCAAAATTGCCGGAGTCGTCACTCCATTCTTGGACTGGATTTTAAATAAAAATTCATAATTCCATCATGATCATGAAAAATGATAGGATACATTTTATTAATTATTTTTTTAATAGAAAAATGAAAACATTAATTAAAAACACGATAATGGAAAATAATAACAAGAAAAGCGCACGCACTGTCATCTTTGAGCACACGCAGCACATATTATCCAAGTCCTCGTCGGAATCTGACCACTGCTGCTTCCTTGACTTTGATTTTCGCCTGAAGCTTCCATGATATCGTACGGCCACGTTATCCAAGTGTGCTATTTCATCATTATTCTTCTTTAGTCAGTCGTTCAACGTAGTTCTCGGGACTCCAAATTGTTTTGCGGCTACTTTTTGTCTTAATTTTATCTTTTATCTTAATTTTGTCTTACTTTGTCTTAATTTTATCTTTTTTTCACCGCAAGAACTGTCTTCCTGAGTTGCTTCTTGTCTACAGGAGTCGTTTTGCGATGGAATGTACAAGCGTACCATTTCCTTGCAATTGAGAAATACAATGACGCATTTGCAACGAAAAATAATAGTAAAACCACCGGGATAAAGTCGTCACAGTGATGAGTCCGCTCCGGTGGCTTGGTGATGACTTCGCCCCGGACACAGATTTTAAGTTTGATCGCTCATAAAATATTAGAAATTAACAAAAATAAAAAAACTTTACTGGATTCGTGTTCACAGCATGCATTACTCTTTAGAATCACTTATCTCGAGATTCGGAGAGAAAATAATATTTTAAATATTAAAAATTTTTGACGCGCAAGAAATTTAACTTTTGACCTCCGAAAACACATTTGCCTTAATGAAAATCACAACATGGCGTATAATCTCACTAAACTCCATTGGTTACATGGGCACCATAAGTAGCATTTACAATATTAATGGCGAGTTCACGCAACATATAGATTTCGAGATAATTATATATACTTCGAATTTTGTATTTTTATTTCCTACTGTTACCTTTTTAATTCTTTGTGATTAAAATGATTGTTTGTAATTTTATTTTTGTTAAGGAGAAACAAAGCTACTTGGGTTGGAATAGGAAGACCCTTGAATGGGAACACAAAGATATGTACATACTACTTGAGTTTTATTTGTAAAAGTAGTTGCACAACACACAATTATTTTTCAAAGCAATATATATATTCTCTTTGTAATTAGCACAATTTAAAGATTCCATATATTTTTTGAAATACATATTACTTGCATTGAGTTAAATAACGCAATTTTGCGATATAATAATTCTGTTAAAAAGAAATTAAAGCTACTATCTCTTAGGTGGAATTTTTAGATTTACAAAATACACTGCGTGTACTTGGCACTTTTTTTAAAAAAGGTAATTTTGTACTTATATTGTTATACAATAAAATTTTAATAAATTATGATATTAATTGTATTGAATTAATTATTTAATTTATATTGTCCAATTATTATTAAATAATTAATAACATCTGAAGTTCTTGTACAGTTTCAACAAAATTTAATTTGGAAACAAAATTGCATGTTTTTATAAATATTTTCTTCAAATTTAACCCTTAAAGCGCACATGGGGTGTAGGATACCCCACTCCGAACTTTGTGCTTTGATAAGTCCCATTAAAATGTCTTTTTCAATAATTTTTCAAACAATGTTAATTTTAAGAAATCGCTATAACTTTTGTTTATCCTTAAAATACATGACTTTAACTTCATTCAGAAATTTTTATGCAATAAAATAGTCAATAGCGTTGTTACAGTATACTTAAAGACACTGGGGTATCTCATACCCCCAGTGCGCTTTACGTAATTTTTCGGAGGTGTGCGCTTTAAGAGTTAAATAAATTTTAATGAAAACATTCGTAAAAAAACGTGCAATTTTGTTTCCAAACAATTAAATTTTGTTAAAATTATCCCGAAATTATGTTAAAATTATGCTGAAATTTTGCTGAAATTATACTGAAATTTCGTTGAAATTGGGCTAAAATTCCATTGAAAAGTGTTCTAAAACATGGAACAATTTCAGAAAATTTTTAGTAAAATTTCAACAAACTTTTCAGCGTAATTTTTTGACTAGGGATGTGCTTCCAAACAGTGTAAACATCACAATAAAATTTTTCATAAATAGTGTAACCACTGATAAAACTCTTCATAAACAAATATAAACACAATATCTCACTAAAAATTTTCTCCAGGGTAATACTGTCTTAACCCATTCACTGCTTTAGACGAGAATACTCGTGCGACGATATCGCCCATCAGACGCTCTGGACGAGAATACTCGCGCGACGATATCGCCCATCAGACGCTTTGGACGAGTTAACTCGTTGGTTAAGGAAATTAGTCAAACTCTCAAAAGTCAAGTCGCAAGCATTGTAATGTTGTCCTTTGTGTTGTTCCATGCTTTCGAATTTATCACACAGAAAAACAATTCAAATAAATTAGTATTTTTCTTTATGCATTTTTTTCTTTTACTTTTCCTCTTACCTCAAATATTAATATAAAATAAAACATTAGTTGCTATTGATTAAACAATCTTGATTTTTAGTCACACTTGTAGTCAAATTATGAAGATTTGCTTGACAAACTTGCGGTCCAAGTTAACTCCCAAACGTCTGACGGGCAAAATCGTCGCGCGAATATTCTCGTCCAAAGCGTCTGACGGGCGATATCGTCGCTCGAGTATTCTCGTCCAAAGCAGTGAAAGGGTTAATGACGTCACTAACATCAATAATACGTCGTTAAAACATATTTAGACGTTAACTTATTGTTAACTTTTTAACTAGGTGATTTCTTAATTAAATCAATCGACGGAAGGGGATTTCGCTGAAAATTTTGAAACCATGGAAAAACGGCGGAACTAAAATTTAGGTAAGATTTTTGTGCACGTATAATCGTTACTTATACTTATACTTCGTGCATTCCGAAGTGGGATATTTCGAGCGAAATTATAATTTGCGCGGCACTTCTTGCGCACGTGTAATCATTATTCATGCATTAATTATATGGTGCTTGTTTTATATCCTTGACCCGAGAACATCATAACTTCTACTGCATATCGAATCAATATAGCCGTGTGGTGACGGTCATCAACCGACGTCGGAAAAAGCTCTTTTTATTAATATTTCACGCAGGAATATAGTTTCGCGGCTATAGTTGTGGCGAAATGTTATGTATGTCGCTCACGAGCTCCACTTTGCTTCATGACGTCACTTTACAAACCCTGACTGGATATCAGTAGTGAGAATAATATTATTTTTACTGCCAAGCGGAATAAAAAAATTACGCCCTTAGGCCAAGGCTGTTTTTTGATCACTTGCTATATTTTATTGCCGACTCGGATACAGTTTTGAAAAGGTCCATCCTTCGATTTTCATGAAATTCGTTGAAATGATTCCAAATACTGCTAAATAAACATATCTAAAAGGTTTTTTAGCACAATTCAAAATTAACCAAAGTAATACTAAAATAATAAACGTAATATACAACAACAGACCTCGTATCGCCCTGTAAGCAGGGAGTGAGGTAAAGTGGACTCGCTTTGCGTAGAAAGTTGGAAACCCGAAAAGTTATTAATAAAAAAGTTTAAGAAATATAACAGTTTGTGTCAGCGTCAAAGGAAGTAATTTGCTAGTACACAGTAAAAAAAATTTGTGTTAAATATAACTGTATAGACAGTACACATGTAGGCGGGGGAAGGGGTACCGTCCCTCCCTCGCAAGCAGAGGTGGGAGGAAGGTGGACCTCGGTTTGTGTGGAAAGTCGAAAATCCGAACCGTACAATGATAGACCTTGTTTCACCCTGCTAATGCAAGCCAGTTTTATCCTGGATGGGGTAAGATGGGGTACTCTTCGCATCGCGTGTACGCTATCTATAGATGGTTCTCTGAACAGCATTTCGTTATATGGTTCGAGTTTTCAATTTTCCACACGAATGAGGTCTACCCCCACTTACCCTTGATGTTACTTGTAAACGGTTGTTGTTTAGAGTAAATTATAGAGGTCATCAGCAGCAGCTGCATCCTCTATACTCCATAATTACTCTTAACGTATGTATGTACAATTATTATGTATGTATGTATGCCGTTTATTGCATTTCCCCGTAGGGTTTACAAGGCGTTTTTATTTATGAGGAACGTACCCAAACCCCGTACATTTTCTGTATGTACAATTATTATTTTAACGTTATTGTCAGTTAATTTTTGATTGCTCCAAAAAACCTTTTAAATATGTTTATTTGACAATATTTGGAATTATTTCACCAAATTTCATAAAACTTTGAAACTACATCTATCGGCCTTACAGCATTTATTATGCTTTTCTATTTCTTTTTTTACAACTTTTAAATCTGATTATTCGGTATATCATTTACGATACACCTGGCCTACGTGGTTAAGTTTTAAGTGTATCGTAAATGATACACGTGGCGGTGAGAATGTTAAAAAAAGTCTGCAACAATTGTGACAAAAATGATTTATTTAACTTATTCCATCTGCGAGAGATATGGTACGGTTGATTAGAATGAATAATTCGCGAAGATCTTGTTTCAGCATGGCTTGGAAAGAAATTATTGCAGCCTTTTGCAGATCTCCAATGACTTCGAGATCTCCTTGAAGCTTTCATGTATACACAAGTATGTAAAAAAGTTGAGGTACTATTGTAGCAGCATATTCTTGATATTAAATCAAATCAAAAAGTCCTGTACCATTTTTCAGTCCGACAAACAATTATATTAAAGTTACTCAGTTTTCCTTGAATATCTCAAAAAGTATTGGGCAAATAATAGTATATTGTGTACTAAGGGGAGAAAGCAGAGTTTTTCAGACGCGTGTGAAGTTTGCCGCCCTCGCCTTCATACGAGTCTGAAAAAGCTTTCGACCCGAGGTGCACACGATATTTTTCACAACACCTCTTTACGGAAATGTTCGACTTTTGAATGCCTGTAGAGTGTATGCGTTTGATGTTCCATTCATACAGTTTATACGCGCGTGTAGTTAAATAGAAAGAGAAAAAGAGAGTGATGTGGGGTCCAGAGACGAAGCCCTGGTGGGGTTCAGGAGTAAAGCCCTCGGTAGGGTCCAGGGGCGAAGCCCCTGGGGGGGGTGTGGGGGGCGAGGCCCCTTACATGAAAAAAATAAAATTAAAATAAAATATTAAAAAATATATATAAATAATTTTAATTTTAAAATGACAATAAAATTTCCAAAAAATGTAAAAAATATAATTTTTAGAATATAAATATATCATTCTTCTTAGTCCTACACTCTTGACAGAGGGTCGTGGTTATGAACTTTTTACATCATTCATAACTCTCGTGGGAATATAAATAGTTTGGTGGTTTCCCGTTGCCTTCCACACCGCTGTACAGAAGCCGTCCTATTGGATAGCGCCTTCTGCTTTTTCCTGAGGTACTTCATGGCGGTCGACGGCTATGAGTGGACCAACTGCTTAACGTCTCTTTCCGAAAGACGGAGCCCAGTTTTCCCATCTAGAGGTTACCTCTATCCGTCAGATGGGGGTGCGGTATTTTTACTGAGAAATTCTCAGTGGCCCAGTGGGATTCGAACCCGGTTCTCCGGATTACGAATCTGGCGCTCTACCCACTAGACCAGCCGCACCTCAAATATATCATTAGACTCGTGAAAATGTCAATAAATTAATAGACGGCGATACGAGTCAAGCGCGGTACGTGGTGCGCAAATAGAAAATTAATATATAGTTACAGAAGTAACGAATTAAAATGTATACGTATATACATATATTCCAACTTAATAAACTGCGCGCCGATTATTTGTCGGACTTGAAACACAGCTATCGTTGGAACATTAATACCCTTCCCTCCCCGGAGAATTAAATCTACACGATTTAATTATTAAAAAAAACTGTAAAGAAATTATTGCGAAAAATATTAATGTTCCAACGATAGCTGTGTTTCAAGTCCGACAAATAATCGGCGCGTAGTTTATTAAGTTGGAATATATGTATATACGTATACATATACATTTTAATTCGTTACTTTTGTAACTTTAATTCTCTATTTGCGCACCACGTCCCGCGACTCGTATCGCCGTCCATTAATTTTTAAAACATAATTAAAAAATATAATTTTTACAAAGAATAACCATTAATTAGTGAATTTAATATTTACACTACAATTTTGGAATTGAAAGATTGGATTATTTCCTCTATTTTGTATTTTAGATGTTGATTCAGATGTATCTTTAGTCATGATATGATACAGCCAGCAAGCGACACAAGTCGACACAAACGTCGTTTTATCTTTCTTTTTTGGCAATGAGTAACAAAGAGAAAACGACACTTGCGTCGACTTGTCACTTGCTGGAAAGCTTCCTATATATGTTTTAAGATTTGCCCGTTACTTTACTTTCCGCCCGCCAAACAGGGAGGAAAGTGATCACTTTCCGCCCTAGGGAGGAAGTGACCACTTTTGTCCCTGTTTGGCGGGAGGAAAGTAACAACTTGATTACTTTCGTCCTTGTAACAGGGACAAAAGAAACAACTTTCCTCCCTGGCGTGAAATTGGCCACTTTTGTCCCTCTCTACAGGCATGGAAAGTCGAACTTTCCGTGGAGGTGTTGTAAAAAAACATTTTTCGGACAAAAGTTGTTTTAAATTAATTAGTAGACAGTTTAATAAGAAATGGAGGTTTTTACACTTAAATTTAACTTGGGCTCTGCTAGGTCCAACACGGGTCCTAGACCCAAAGTCTAATAAGATCGTCTTGGCCTCGTTTAAACCTTCCAATTTTTATGTGAAACATTTTTCCAATAAACCAATTCTGTCGGAGATAATTGGCCATTCCGGAACTTTTGGTACGCACGTATATATTACATAGATTGTAAATTTTGTACAAATCGGACACAAATTTTTGAATAAAATATACGTGTATACATTAAATATTCTCTCATTGATCGAATAGTCGTCTTTTGAAACGCTGTGTGACTCGTGGCACAATTAACAGCGGGTGGTTCTATCGAGGTCGAGTTTACGTTGAATGCTTATCGCTCTGACCATTACTCCGCCCGATGCGAGAAGATAATTCACCGCGAGACTCTATACGGTCTGGAGATATAATTACAAACAGTGTCTCAAGATACAATTGCAATCTCGTGGACTATTATCACCGACTGTCCGAGACAAAACACTGACCTAGCTCACGCTGGATGGGACACGAAATGCGAGACGAAGTGGGAATTAAGAAATACTGTGACTCGCGCGGTTATATTACGGATTTACGATACATCTTAACAGAAGAAAACATTCAAACTATCTCTATGTATATAACTGATTAAAATTAATTATTATATAATTAATTAAATATAAGTAATAAGAAATTGATTACAAACATTTATAGCAAAGTATGTTTTGGGTTACACTGTATTAACTGTTTATTTTTTTATTTGAAAATGGAAGAAAAAGTATCTTTAATTCATAAGAATAAACCGTATGAGAACTAATGATGTTATCGCATCATAGACTATAGTATAGACATGTGACTATTTATTGATGATTACTCGCTGTTCTTGAGGCACTTAGAATATCGAGAAACCTGCTTTTACGCCAAGTTATGCGCGACAAACAGCGAAGGCGTATATCGACCATACATCGCTCCTCTCATGTTTATACCAGAACCATAAATGTGCTTTCATGATTAAAATAAAGACTATCAAGTAAGAGTCTAGCCACTGATCGACTGTGTGCTGATTGGTGTTGACAAATCGTGGCAGAACGAATCTAAAATATAAAAAACGTCAAAACGAATCCAGCCTATATATATATTATTTTTAATTTGTCATACAGAACATGTGTTGTCGTGTGTCTCTAACTAATATATAAACTCTGTATAGAGTGCATTATTTTTAAACGCAGCCACCATCATTTGTCAAATTGGCCAGATTCTTAACTTGAGGGTCTCTAAACTCTAGACTGAAGGAAGAAGAAGCAATCAAAAATTAATTTATAGTTAAATTTAAATCTAAAATAAAAACTGACATTTGCAAAAAATTTCAAAAAAAAATGATCTCCAGAATTATTTGGAATTGTAAATTTCCAAAATTTATCGAATTATTCATAATATTGACATTAAGGGGAACGATATATACGCGAGCCGACAAGTTGAGAATACTTCAGATTATATCTCAATGATGCTCTTGAACCGATTCAACTCTTAATAAGTTCAGAGTCGATAACTAAGAGTTTTGATTACATAACATAAGTATCTTTATTTCTGCTCTATATACCCTGTTTATAAAAAGTATTTTGCAGTAAGAAACTTGACATTATCGTCGATGAGACGTTATAAAAAACTGATTATTATAATATATATACATATATATATATATATATATATATAATATTAAGAGATATAATGTATAATTTATAAATTGAACGAACTTACCGTGAAGTTTAACTACAATTGTCTTGTCTAGATATATTGTAGTAGCGTTCCAAGCTGTGTTAGCCTCAACAGGAGAAAAACGCTACTAGGTGGTGTAGAAAATAGTCAAAAAATGCACTGTCTGTATGTTTGAATAAAAATGTTATAAATAATATGAATAAATTTTTTAAAAACATTTTTTGAGTTGATATGAGACGACGAGTACAACAATTATAACATGTTTTTCTAATTGTTTATAATAATTTTTAAATAAACAATTCGTTAATAAATAAGTAAACATGAGAAAATGTGTTGAAAACGGCTTTGCAATATAGTTCAATAATAATGCAAAAAATTACGTAAATTTTAATAAAAAATAATTATTTTAGTGTAAAACAAGCGTTATCCGACCTATGCGCAATATTAGATAACTTTGCGCGTCAATAAAAAAATCAGCGTTCGTCGTACAAAGAAAATACAAGGGTCCTTTTTTGTTGCAAATTTTGTCCACAACAAGATGCATACAATAAAATTCGTCTCAAATAAATTCTAAGGTCTGAAAACAGCGAAATACTAAGAGTAGTCCAAAAAATCAAAATTTTTTGCTTACATAGCTACAAACTAAAGAAAAAGGGTCTAAAAAATCGGTTACACCCTGAAAAGTATTCTTTGTAGTACTCAGATGATGTGTGATTTTTTGGGAATTTTTAATTCCATTTTAAATGACTGAAAAAAATCACCGACGCAACATCAAAAAAACGATGAAATCGAAGGTTTTCGAGATCCGAGTCTCGGACTTTGACGGCGCGTGCAAGCTAAACGACTGACTTGACGATAAATGTTGTTCAAATCATTATTGTAGATACGTTTACGCTCTACAAAAAAAGTACGTATAGTTAGTTACCCTATCTTGCTTAGTTTTCGAGATATTTGAGAAAAAATAAAAAAAATCGCGTTTTTTGTTGATAATATTGTTAATAACTTTTTAATGCGCATTAATTATGCGAAGCAAAATTAATCCCACTTACAGCACCTTAAATCAAAGCGATTCATGGTGGTTGCAACCTGAAAAGAGTAATTGGAAGGTTCGATGTCTAATATGACTGGCCTACGCGTATACATATAGGTATATGTGCAGTCGACAAAATAAAATAGCTTCGAAGACCGGAGAACTGATAACACATTTATGTTTTTTAAAGCTTAAATTATCTTTAATGACCTTGTGTCATACATCACGGAATTTGTCTCGACGCGACGTCTCGACTGTTAATAATACGTAAATAAAAATACATTCTATTTTTAAACGATTTAATTTTACATCCGGAATATATATCTTTGAAAAGTTATATCTCTAGTAAATGTCGTGTCATTAAGGCCAAACAGAGAAAGAAGGGACACTCTTACGACCCTCTCCTTGTTACATTGAATTCGATATAACTATCACAGCTCGCTTTATCATTACCTATATGATTGTGTGGACGTTTTAACGAAGTCGTAAAAATTGCACAAACAAGAAAATTAGGTGGAAACTCAAACATAAACAAACAATAATTAATTTTTTATGATTATTGAAGTCCCCCACAATTAAGTTAACTCGATGTTATCAATCAATTTTTGAATTCGTAGTTATATAACTCGAAATTTATAATCAAAATATCTCAAAAAATACTTTAAAAACTATCAGTAAAAATTGAACAAACAAAAAAAATAGGAAGTGCTTAGGAAATTATTATAAAAATATATTCTGGAAAAGATATTATGTCATTTTTTAAATACTTTTTTTATTATCCCTTTTCACCGATACAACTGATTTAAATATTTATATGGAGTATAATAAAATTCTGGTTAATGCAGGATATAAAATTTTTCTAAACTAAACTTCTAACTAAAGAGTATAAAAAAACCATTAATTTTATATTAATTATATCTCTCAACAAGATTAAATGAAAACTCAAACATAAACAATAATTGATTTTTTATAATTTATTGGAGTTTCCCATGAGTTAACTCGATGTTAGCAACCAATTTTTGATTTTGCAGTTATAACTCGAAATTTATATAAATAAAAATGAATGTATGTATGTATGTATGTATGTATGTATGTCCTTTATGCACTCTTGAACTATTCGACCGAATTTTTACCAAAAGTATATGAAATAAGGGTAGAATTTTCCGGGGAGTGTCACTATGTGTATAGTTTTTTGTTACCGATTTTCTGGAAACCGGTTTTTCTAATTTTTCTAATTTTTCGGGAAATAATTCACCGAATTTCAAAGAATTATAGATCAAACAAGGGTAGAATTTTCCGGGGAGTGTTATAGAATATATAATTTTTCGTTACCGATCTTTTTGGGAACCGGTATTCGACATTTTTTTATTTTTTCGGGAAATAATTGACCGAATTTCAAAGAAATATATATGAAACAGGAGTAGGATTTCCCGGGGAGTGTCATAATGTGTATAGTTTTTTGTTGCCAATTTTCTGGAAACCGGTTTTTCTAATTTTTTTTAATTTTTGGAAAATAATTGACCGAATCTCAAAGAATTAAATATGAAACGGGGGTAGAATTTTCCGGGAAATGTTATAAAATGTATAATTTTTCGTTACCGATTTTTTGGAAGCCGGTATCAGAAATTTTTCAAATTTTTCGGGAATTAATTGACCGAATCGCAAAAAATTATATATGAAGTAGGGGTAGAATTTCCCGGGGAGTGCTATAAACTGCATAGTTTTTCGTTACCGATTTTTTTGGGAATCGGTATCTTTTTGGAAATTGGTTACTAAATTTTTCAGAGCGAGAGAGAGAGAGAAAGAGAGAGAGAGAAAGAGAGAGAGAGAGAGAGAGAGAGAGAGAGGGAGTTGGAGAGAGAGAGAAAAAGAGGGAGAGGGAGAGGGAGGGAGAGAGAGAGGGGAGGAGTGGAAGAGAGAAAGAGAGAGAGAGGGGAGAGGGAGAGAGAGAGAGAGAGAGAGAGAGAGAGAGAGAGAGAGAGAGAGAGAAAGAGAGAGAGAGACTATTTGCGTGTCTTAATACACATGTTCTCCGGGGCGAAGCCCGGCGGGGCATGCTAGTTTGAAATAAATAAAGTAAAGGGTGTGCAGTGAAATCGAAGAAAAACAAAACGTGATACATTTTAAATGCACAAATAGAATTAAAGAAACAAGAATATACAAGTAGAAAAATATAAGTCGATCAGACAAGAATCGAGACTTGCAAAAGTATTCAGAGACACAATCAGAGATAAGGAAAACGTATATGGAAGAAATATATGTGAAAGAATTGTTTTAAAATATTAAGATTTTCCGGATAGCCTTAATATTTTGTCGAGAATAGATTTTGAAAGTATCTGTTGCAAATTTTGTCGATAGAATGCCAGCAGAAATATGACAGAAACTGCTAACAGAATATAATTGACAGATTGACTACAGAAGCTGAGAAAAATCTACTGTTTTGTAACCATAATTTAAATGAAGCATTCCATTTAAATGTTTACAAAATGACAGATTCTGCTCATGATTTCTACCGACAATCTACTGTGAGATTATATCGGTAGGCTTACCGGCAAAACACGAGTTTTAATGCCGACACAAATGATACCAGATCTGTTGCGATATCTGAGCAAATCTACTGTCGATCTGTGTCATACACTGCAGGCAGTTTGCTTATTGGGTTAGTAGTGGCACCGACTGACCTAATTGATCGCAAGATCAGAAATAAAAAATACATAAAGATGGTGAAGAAATTGCTTTAGATTTGCAATATTTATGATTTTAACACTTGTTTCTTAATATGTTAAAAATAACCAATACTAAACAGATTTTTTGTGGTTTATCGTAATCGCTTCGTTGATTTAGTTGATTCAAGTGGTCGTCGAGATAAGAACGCTGATATTATCGCTTTATACTCAACAGAAGAAGAGTAATTTTATGAATTTGATATAATTAAAGTGAAGAGAAACTTTTAATCTGTTAAAGTTTAATTATAAGGATTACAGATCGTTTAAAATGGATTTAATAACGGGATTCATAGCTGTTTACATCTCCCCTCCCCCCGTTATTAATAATGGGATGTAAACAGCCGTGAATGAATATAGTCGGTTTATAATAGGAGTCACCAGGTATCTCAGTAGCATCAGTCAGAAGGCAGAGTTATAAATAAGGGGGTAGACCAGTGTGAAATTTTCAAAAAATCGAATTTTTTTATTGGCTTAAAAAATCATTTAAACCCTCTAGAATAAGGGACAAAAGGTCTCATACCCGCCTGAAGTCGTTTTCATTAAAATTTCGAGCTATTACTCAAACGCGTGCGATCATTCGAGGCCTCAAAAGAGGGAAGAGTCGAAAGAAGAGCGATGAGATCGGCTCTTAAAGAAGATTTTTATGAAGAGGATGGTCCCCTTTATGAGGCAGGAATGGCAGATTAAGGGTAAGAAGCTTAAATACATTTTTTCACTGAAAAAACCAAAACGCCAGTACCAAAACTAAACGCGTTTTTCTCATGTTTTTCAAAACGGTGTACATGATATCTCGAGTTCTAATCGATGAATCGACTTAAAATTTGGTACACTTATTTTAAGGACTAGTGTCTTTTGGCTGACGGACGATTTTTTCAATATTATGTTTTGTTCAATAATTATTAATAATATTATAGATAGATATATTTATTGACTCCCCTCAGGGTTGCAAGGCGTTTTGGAGGGACGTTCCCAACCCTTTACATACAATTATTAATAATATTATAATAACATGTAATTTAGGCCTAAAAATTGCAGTCAAAATTCAGAAATTTTTTTCTCGTCGCCAAAAATGAAAAAAAAAATGCTCCGTCAGCCGAAAGCCAATACAATATAGATAATAAGAATATTTTTTATTTTTGTTCCAGACGACTGGTTTTCACAAAATCGTGTACACCATCCAACCATGCCTGAAAATTATAGGGATGCGCGAAAGTAACTTAACTCGAAGTTTTTTATTTTTTTACACAAAAAAATTGGACACGGTCTTCAATGTGTACACAAAATAATAAAAAAAAAATTACTGGTGTTTTATAAATATTTTGTTAGAAATTAATTCTTGAAAATTACCCTTAAAAAACGCCTGTCACACTGGTCGCTTCTTATATGATCATATATAAGACATTATAAGAGATTTCTTTTCCCGGGCAGCATTGCTGATAAGCCGTTGCAATATCGAATTTATTTATTATAATGATTAAAATTATTCGCACTACATATATGTATATATATATATATATGTATATATATTTTTTTATCTTTTTAATATTTAAACTAAAATAAAAATCAAAATAGACGATCTTTGCAACGACAGTTGCTCTTGATGCAAAACAAGCACCGCGTACATCGAACGTATGCATGTCAAGCGAGTATCTCGAGCATTCTACATGTGTCATTCATGGGGACACTAATGGGCGAATAAGAATAAAAAAAATAAACGTAATAGATCTGTAACTATTATGTTTATTTCTATCAACGCGGATTAAATCTTAATCTTAATCTAACTTATTGTTTCTACTTCTTGGAACAAGAAAAATATTACAACTAAAGTTAAACCTGCAAGATTAAAGTTAATCTGCATTGGTAGAAATGGACATTAGGTGATTGTCTAATATTGTAGAGTTCGAATACGCGCTCTATGTAAATCGTTCATGGGCGCGGATATACGCCCTTTACACAGGAAGAGTTAAAGCAAACGGTCTGGCCGCCGCGCCGCGCCGTGAAGTCGCACGTGGTTGTACAACTTGGGGCGATCGATCGACCTATACGCTCCGAATATCGATCGGCCAGCTATACCAGAAGTTACATTTTTCGCTTATACGTATGTGCGTAAATATCAGTGTAAATCTTGCTTGTTAAGATTAAAACTGCGACAGTCTTGAAGAACGACGTAGAAACTGCTTCGAACGACTAAAATAAGAAGCTCCGCGGATATCGCCCTTTTTCTTCTTTGTTTATTATTATTATTATTATTTATTTTTTTTTACAAAAGTCAAAACTTTTTCTTATATTTGCGGATATAATTTCACGCCTCATTCTCGTCATTTTTTCGCGAAAACTAATTCCGCCGATGACTTCCTTTTATCGCGTAATCGAACGCGTGCAATAATTACGTTCTATAACGTCAATGACAAAGTAAACAATATATTTCGATCCGGTTTTACGACTCGGCGTGCCAAGTAACGAGAGCATGCGCCACTGTCGTTTTCTTATCTTATCGCGCATGGTTGTAAGTGTCAGCATAATGCAGCTAAATTCTCACAATCAAATTACCGCACGGCACAAGGACGCTGCGACGAATGGAATTCGCGACGGAATATTTCTTTTTTAACGAAAAGTTGTGCCGTTCTTTTGATCGAAAACATCGATAAAACGTGTTACGAAAGTGGAGGGGAAGTAGAAATTGGACGGCATAATTGCGGCGCGATAACAGAAGTTTCGAATAAAAGTGATAAGAGATAGTTTCGGGACAGTTTATTTTGCTAAACGGACATTAAGAATTACATAAAGTTTAACCGTTTGACTAACAAACGCCAGCTTTAAGTAAAAATTTTTCATATCTTTTTTGATGTAGAAAGTAAAGAATGTATTGGATATTTTATAATTGTCAGTATATTTTAAAAACGATTTTTTACATTTTGTGTGTGTGTGTTTTGAATTTTAATAATGTATGATATCGTTTGAAACACTTGCCCGAATGAGGTTTCCTTTCACGCAGGACAGGAAAAGTTTTCTTTCACATTAAAGGAAGGTATTCCAAATTGAGGTTTTGGGAACTGTTACGGAAACGAAAAAATACGTATTTTTACGTATTTTGGAGTCGTAGAATTCGAAAATGGTCATAAAAATCACGCTTGTAGCGGGAAAAACGTGGAAAATTGAAGAAAATATGACAAAACGGGAAATTATTATACTGTCTAACAGGCGTTGCGTTTGCGCAGAACAAATCGTCTGCTATCTGTCTTACTTTATCGGCGAGCACACCGCTTAATTGGAAAGTTAGCTGGCTAACAATATGGAAGTATTACATACATATATGTATCGCTTCTCAATTTGAAATACCCTTTTAAGGATCAAGATTTTAAATCTGTTAAATACCCAAACAGCACCATCAGGTCCAAATTTTGGACATAAGACTTTTAGACATTATATCATAAGACGTCTTAAAGATGTCTTGCGTACTCGATTTTGGACATGCATGCTATCTGGGTATATAAAAACCCGATAACGAGAATAAAAAACAAAGCAAAACATTGGTATAATATAAATACCGAATCATATAATAAGCATAATACTGTCAATTAATTATATATAATAACTTAATTATTTAATTAATTTAAAAAATATAGGAGAAAGTATATAAAAGCTTTATGTCGAGTCTAGCTCGACACTGGAGCTGCTGGAACGAAATATCGTATTGAATCCAACTCGACACAGATCTTCGAGTCTTAAGGATATTTTTGTGGACACAAATATTTGCTAGTTCTAGATCTAGATAACAGATAAAAGCGGAGTGCTCCGACATTAAAAGCGCATGAAAACCGTGGTGTGATGCACCTGCCTCTCTCGTTCTTTCTCTCTCTCGATGCGCGACTGTCATAATGAAAAATCGTTCGCGAGACTGACACAAATTTTGACACGTGTGTCGACTCACTGTGTGCCGTGCGCGTTAATAGTTCCTGATGGGTGAGCCCGCTCGGCGCCTGGTTCCTCGACATACCCTCCATTCCTCTCCCTCTTTCTCTCTAGTTTCATTGGCGTGTCTTCCGGTCCGCATGCTCTGGAAGAGGCGGAGCACGTCCTCGCGCATCTCGACGATAGAATTTTCGACGCCGGCGGAAACGCGGGCGACATCGCGACAATTACCCTTTCGTGAATCACGACATCGGTGGCCCGAACTGGCTGTCGGCGTGTCGGCTGTCGGCTGTCGGACGCGAGATGAGATGCTGAAGATGCGGTTGCCACGCGAGAATCGCGCGCTGTCACCAGGAGTGACTTAGACTCACCAGGTGGCCGAAGAGGGAGGCTCAAAAGCTTTCCGAATCCTCGATCACGAGGTTCACCACGTCGCGTGGCGGCTATGCCGCGTCGCGTCGCGCCGCGCCGCACCACCGTTCGTCGAGGGGCCTCGATCGACCACCTCGCCGCCTTGCACCGGAACGAACCGTCCTGAACAAAAGGAGTGAGACGCACCGTGTCACGTCGCACCGTGTCGCGGGCACTGCGCGACTGCTGCGCGTTGCATTACCACCGTACGTCGCCGTCGAGCCGCGGGACGGCCGGAAATCACGTGTGTATGTGTGTGGGGGGAATATAATGCCCGTGGCACACATGCGTAAGGGGGTTGCGCGCGAGAGGGTTGAGCGCAGGAACTCTCCTCGACTAAGGGCCGACCGAGGGCGAAAAATCGATCGGCTCGCATTCCGGGCTGCTTCGCCGTCGTTCGCACAGATTACGTTGCTCGCAGCGAATTTGCCGGCGTTTGGCTCCCGTGAGGCTCATTTATGTACATTTTTACGTCGTACGTATATCATCTTTTTGCAACTAACAGCTCTGGAAACGTTCGGGAAAAAGCGGAAGTGACAGACAACCTAAATCTAAGAGAATCAAAAAAATAAGAAAAATAAGACCAAGATGGAGGGGAGAGGGAGAAGAGAGAGAGAAAAAAGAGTTAAGGGAAAGTTCTCATATAGAGACCTAAAAAGTAGCTCAACTTTGGGAATTTTTTCAAGCGAATTGTGAGGGATATCAATAGGAAGTTTTTTGTTATAAATTTATTGTACTCTTAGTATACAAAATAAATTTTTTTTGAGGCCCACCTTCTACCTACTGCCCACCAAAAGCACCCACTTCTTCTCTCGAAAACAATTTATTTTGTATACTAAGAGTACAATAAATTTATAGCAAAAAACCTTCTATTAATATCCCTTACAATTTGCTTGAAAAAAATTTCCAAAGTTGAGCTATTTTAAAAAGTCTGTAGATGAGAACCTTCCCTTATATAAAGCTCTCTTCTATATACTTATGTCTCTTTAAATATTAGAAAGGTATCGCTTGTGAGCCACTACTCACGTGTATTTTAGACCAATATAAAAAACTATTGTACAAAATTGTTTTGATATATTTAATAAAAAATATAAAATAATTATGCATTTCAATATGGTGTTAATTTCCGGAAGAAGAATGTTTAGATGGACAATAAGTGTTCTCAGGGTGCCATTACATGGAGCGCGGAAACGCGGAAACGCGGAAGCGCGGAAGACAAAATTTACTAGATTTCCGTCGATCCGTTCCGTCTGTTTTGAATGCCTTATATTACATGGAGTATATTTTGAGCGGAAAAGCGGAACGGAGAATTATAAAATATTAATTTTTAACAATATTTATTGATTAAAATGCTTGTATTCAATAGATAAGCTGAAAAGAGATAAGCATATTAATAAAAATTGCAATGAATTAAGTGAACACAATTTTAAGAAATGAATACAAACGTCTATTTGTCACTATACTGTTCCGCTTTTCCGCGCAAATTGTGCTCCATGTAATATAAGGAGAAGCAAACTCGCGGAACGAACGCGTCAAAATCCGTTGTCAACGCGGATACAGTATACTCCATCAAATTTCGGAGCTGTTTAATCACATTGAAAAAGAAAGCTTTTACATACTTCGATTACTTTATTATTTTATAAAAGTGGCAGTATAATATTATAGATCCAAACATCATGTTGATGGTTATTATGAAGTATCTTATGCAAGCCAGGGTACATACAGGTACATACATACACGATAATAGCGGATTCCGCTTTTCCGTTCAAACGTGCGGGACTCAACTCGCGGAAACGCGGAATCTAGTTACTATTCTGTTCCGCGCTTCCGTGTTTCCGCGTTTCCGCGCTCCATGTAATGGCACCCTCTCAGACAGCACGCATATTCAAAATCATAATACTGTCTAAGTTTATAACATTTTATAATTTTAAAACATGTTGATAACAGAAAATTGCGCCAAATGAGAAAAGGAGATATATGATAAATAGTATTCAATAATGCTTATCACTAGAGATGTCGTCAAGAATGTCCAAGGTCTAAGCACGGACGAAAGTGCCAAATAGGCTTGCTCCTACTGGCTGTACTTTATATTTTTCTAATAAAAAAAAGCACGGGCGAATAACCGATTCAAGGTAATAATATTGACGTATAACGATAGAGCAGATCGTCGTTAAGTGGAAAAAACGGCTGACGGTGGGTAGCATTCGGGTAAAAAAAACCGGTTCCAGATCAAATCCGCGTGGCTCCGAAGTCGTCTCGAAGAACTTCGATTCAATCCGCTATCCGCTTAACACTTTAGATACGCCGTCGGCGTGTATTTAACGGAAGCTGTAATTGAATCTGCTGCAGGCAGCTGTTGTCGTAAACTCGATTGCAATTCGAGTCCTCGCTTTGTATTACGCTCGCGGAGTTATTTTCCGACAACATCCGCTCGCGTCCCGTTTCCGTCATAGGAAAACGATTTTATTCTGTAGTCCGGCCGGTGCGGTGTTTTGTAATCTACATCCGCGCGACAATCCGCACGATTCGACGAAACAACGGAGTGACCAAAATGGAAAATGGACTCAACGATTTTTCTCCGAGAGAGAGAGAGAGAGAGTGAGAGAGAAAGAATCGTACCTCAAACTGTTGCATGCACAGGCGCGAGAAAATATCTGCCTGCATTCTCGCGGCTGCGAAATGCAGGCAGAAGAGGAGGGCGACCGAGGGGGGGAGAGCAGCACGGAGAGCGAAAAGGATAAACACTTTCCTTCGAATCTTTGCAACGAAAGTATTATGCAACGCTGGCCTGCCCCGCGCCAGGCAAAACGCGGAAGAACTTTCTTCAGCTGCATTTACGCAATGCACACGCACTTGCAGTCTCCTTACCTGCTTGCGCCGGGCTCTCGCGTATAAACCGTCGTAAACCGCTGTAAACCGCGCCTCGACCCGTCTGTCGCCACCACCATAACTTCCGCAACTGAGGCATGAACCTCATACGTACCTACCTTATAATATTCTTTTGCTCCGTTGAGAGAGACTGTCCCTACTTCTATATACGGTGTTTAATTCTCGAATCTGCCCAGTTGCACTCGCGCGTAATAACAACTTCGTAATCTTCGATACGTCGCAAAAAAATACGTAAATAACATGCACACAACGCGCGAAACATATATTGTTCAGTTGTTGTTTTACCCATTTTTACCTTACGATGTACAATTGTGCTCACGATTAGTATGACCTACTTACAATTAGAGTTCCGGAACTTATAAAATTTTGTTTAAATAAAAAGGTATTTATTTTATTATGGGATCGAAAAAGCAAGAGAAAGTGTGTTACAATAAAAAGAAGCGGTTTACTTTGCATGTTCGAGAACGCAGGCAATTTCCGAGATGTTTTTTTTTTTTAAGGAAACGTCAATTTAAAATTTTTATTTTTGTTCTTAATACGAGAGTACGTCTAGATTTCTGTAAATCGTAAAAATAATTTCTTTTATTAAATAGTGACGCATTGCAGAGAGAGAAGAAATTTATTTTGTTGACGAAAGGGATAACAGTTCTCGTGAGTATTTGAAACAAAAATTAATTCTAATGTTATTTCAATTTTTAGTGCTTTGCCCATGGAATAGACTAGAATTATTGAAGAAAGATACGCGCGCCGCGTATTTATAAAAATTCTATTTAAGGGAAGAGAACGTGCTCATTTTTTTTACTTTGATTGCTATCAGTGTTACTTGCAATTTAGTCAAATATTAGCCCTTAATATTGAACCGTTTTGCTGCGTAAAAAATAAAAATAAAAATTTCAAAAATAATTCATATTTTTTGATCAGCTTAACCGATTTTGATGAAATTTTAATATGTTGTAAATATTATTGAGACACATTTGTGGAAAATTCGGGAAAGATTTCTGATGACAGAAACATTGATTAAAAAAATAAATAAATGTTCTTGATTTTTTTTTAGTTCTGACATCTTTCTTATACAATTACAAAAAAAATTTCTAGAGAGAATTTTGGAGTAGTTTCCTATTGGACATATCTTTTTGGAAGCAATAAAATGCGTAGGCGGTACTTTTAAAAATAAAGTTCTTTTTATTTTTTTTTTAATATGATGCTTTTGGTACGATCGCCATATATTTTATGTAGAATTTTGGGATAGTATTCTACAACAAGTAATTTTTTCGAACTAATAAAATAAGTGGTAGAAAACAAAATATTTTTTTCAAAATTATCATTGCTTTTTGGTACCATCGCCATATTTTTATTTAGAATCTTGGAATGGAATTCTACAACAAGTGAGAGAGAGATTTTCCGAAATCGATTAAATAAATAGGTACTAAAAAAATAATAAAATAAAGTAAATTTAAATAATTATAAAAGGTTAAACCATAATCGTATTAAATCAAATGTTTATTAATGAAGTACACATGCACATTCGTTCACATAATCACTTTCATACTATTATTTGCAGTTATATTCATATGGATGGACTATCTTTATCACTATCTTTATTGATAATAGGCGTGATGCCGTTTGTTTTATAAATATATTTAAATATTAAAAAAATATATTTAATATATTAAATATATAATATATATATATATATTAAAATAAATATAAAATGACATAAAAAAATAAAAATAAAAAATAAAATAATATTAAAAATATATAAATACTACATATATTTAAATATATTTAAAACAGACGGCATTACGCCTATTATACATAGTAATTTTACTATAAGACTATAGCATTTAAACTTTGGCGTTTTGATGGTCCGCAGTTGGTGCGGCAGCATAGTAAAATTTAATATAAAATTTTCTCCGTGTATAAATAGTGTAAATAATAGTATAAGAGTGATTATGTGAACGAATGTGTATGTATACTTTATTATTTTGAGTGTATGTGTACGTGTATGTGTATGTGTTTTTCATTAATAAACATTTGATTTAATACGATTATGGTTTAACCTTTTATAATTATATGAATTTACTTTATTTTATTATTTTTTTAGTACTTGCACCTATTTATTTAATCGATTTTGGAAAAGTTTACTTGTAGAATTCTATTTCAAGATTCTAAATAAAAATATGGCGATGGTACCAAAAGCATATCATATTTAAAAAAAAATAAAAAGCTTTATTTTTTTAAAGTACCGCTTATCCATTTTATTGCTTCCAAAAAGATATGTCCAATAGGAAACTACTCCAAGATTCTAGAAATTTTTTTTCGTAATTGTACAAGAAAGATATCGGGACTAAAAAAAATCAAGAACATTTTTTTTTTTTTTTTTTTTATCAATGTTTCTGTCATCAGAAATCTTTCCCGAATTTTCCAAAAATGTGTCTCAATGATATCTACAACATATTAAAATTTCATCAAAATTGGTTAAGCCGATCAAAAAATATGAATTATTTTTGAAATTTTCATTTTTATTTTTTACGCAGCAAAACGGTTCAATATTAAGGGCTAATATTTGACTAAATTGCAAGTGACACTGATAACAATCAAAGCAAAAAAAAAGCATGATCCATGTAGGGGCACATTGATTCTTCTTATCCGGCTACGGCCTTTCTTAATTTTTATGTAATTACCTTCTTTGTAAACTTAAAAAAATTTTTTAATATCAAAAATTAAACAAATTGTGAGATTAAAAAAAATTGCAAAAAATTTTCAACTTACTTGTTTAAAAAAAGTTGTTAAATTCAAATATTTTCTTTACATCATCGTCATCTTGTTACGCATGTTTAAATTTTTTTATAGTTAAACCTGTTAAATTATTGCGTTTGTCTACAATCATGCAACTTGGAATAGGATTGCGGCTCGATGCATCCACATGAATCATACTTTTTCCGGGTCTATGCTCGATATAGTATAATTAAACTCCTCTATATACGAGCATTGCCCACCGAGCTACACGCACGCACACTTTCTTATGCATAGTCAACACAAACGCGCGACAATCTGTTACTATTTTAAACGAGATTTTACTAACGCTTTGACTATGGTAAGTATGTACCTCTAGCTCGTAACTCGTATAACGTCGCTTTGTAGGAGAAGTTTTGCCGCTTGAGTAATAAATAGGGTGGAATGTACCAACTTTGTAATTTTTTTGCAAAATAATTACACCATATCCATCAATTGACGCGTCCGTATATAACTCTGTTGCAGTATTTAATTTATATAGACGTAACACGGGTTTGTCGCATAGAATATTCTTCATTGACCATTCTCTGTCGCGTGACCAAGAAATTCTATTCTGATTTGTAAAAACCGCCACTTTTTCCAGTTTATATATGATCCATCCTGCCTCATTCGCGATTTTTAACACTACTTCAAAATTCTTTATTCCTGTATCTTCATCTTCAGAAGAAATTATCACGTCGTCTAGATAAGTTAATGCTATTTTCTTAAGTGTTGCCTCTTTGAAAATATCATTTATGTATCGCTGGAAAACTGATGGCGAATTACAAAGACCGAATGGCATATGTATATAAACATTCGAAATGTCCGTCCGGGACTATATAAAAGCTGTGTACTTTTGACTGTCTTTTTCTACGGGAACATGAAAGAAGTTCTTCAAATCTGCTGTTTTTCAAATCAATTGTGCTAGAATATTTCGCGTTTTGTAAATCATCTATCTGGTCCTTTATAAGCGAAAGCGGAAATCTATTAAGATTTTTTTATTAAGTAGACAGTAATCTATGCATAATCTGGTGCTTCTGTCCTTTTTTTCCGACTAGGACTACGAGACTCGCATAATCAGACAGGGCTGCACAATGCCGTCTCGAATCCACTCACTAATATATGCTTGTTTACTTTTTCTTTCTCTACTTTTTCTTTCTCGGCGACAATCGTCGAGCTTTTTGATACACCGCACCGGCTCGACTTCATCTTTTAGAATTATGTATTGACATTTTAATGTTATAGTTTCTTTAATTTTAAGAGGACGATAGTTGTTAACCGTATTTTTAAAAGCTAATCGGTGTTCGCGGATCAAAATATGCGTTATATCTATTTTATCTTCCTCACATCCTAAATCTATTTGTAATATTTCAGGCAACTCACAATCGTGCATCCTTCCGATCCTCCGCAGGACTAATTGACACGTTTCAAAATATGAGTCATATAATTGTAAATAGAGTAGCTTTTTGTTTGCTGCATTTTTGCCCATATTTAATTGTATATAAATTAAAACTGGCAATAAGTGAACAAATATTTCTAAAGCATTGTCATCAAACAAAAGGCAAAGTAACAGCAATCATTTTCAATTTGATACTGCAATAGTAATTTTCAGGCAACACACCAGTCTTTGTAATACATACAAATATTTCAGTAAGTTGATATCAAAATACGGAAAAGAGTTGCTCTATCAAATATGTACTTTCATTGCTTTCATCTTGCCAACATATTGCTAAGGTTATTTTTAAATTAAAAAAATATCCAAATGTCGGATTATCTGATAGATGGCATCCGATAAGATTCGTTTCTCGTAAGTAAAATATGATGAACGGTGGATATGAAAACGATACATAATCACGAAACTGCACAACTTATATCAGTTGTATCATGGAGTCTGCTCTCTTATAATAAAGTGTGGCACACTTTTGGATTTATGGTTTAACGTTAATTTTATTTTAGTTAATAGTACCTTATTATATTTGAAGACTGATAACAAGGTTAATTTATCAATACAATAATGCATACAATATGCAAGATGAGAGACAGCTTTGCTATTGAAAACAAATGTACAGCAAATACGTCTATAAAAGTAACGCAATTAGATGCAGCATATTTTCTGCAGATTTGTCATCATGCTTTTAAGCAATAGCTTATTCGCATATCTTGCGCACGTATTGGGGAATCACCTTGTCCCGTTGTTACTCTTCAATTTATATGTCGACTTGATAGCAACTTGCCGGAAAAATTGCAGACATTTTGTTATCTGGGTCATTACCGATAAGTTTATGAGTAACCTTATCGTTAAAAACAATTCGAGCAAGGCTAGAATATGAATGTGTATCAATATAGGTATCGTAATATTTAATTGCGTACGAAATTCTCCGAGTGTTATGTTTTCTTTTAATCCTAACGCCGCGAAATCGCGTCTCTCTACGCTCTGACAAAGGAGATCCTATCTCAACGTACTGGTCTTCGCGCATAAGACACAAATCACTTCCGGTATCAATTAAAGCAACGATTATATGATTATTAATCGCAACCTCTTTACTACATTTTGTCTAAGTTACCTGCGTCGCACAGTGGTCCCAAATCCTAAAAACCTGGCCAAAAGCTAAATTTTCAAATATTTAATAGAGGATTTAAATATAAAATTATATTATCTTAAATGTTTAGTGAACAAATTTATGCAATAATTATTTTATGAATATGTATTGCAACTTTGAAATACGTCCTCGAAGTCAGACAATTTTATGCACGCGTTCCATACTATATTTTACAATTAACTATAACATCTGCTGTCTCCCACAATGATAATGTTCTATAAACTTTTATGTCCTTAAAATGATAACTTGATAAAATCTTATTCTAACATATATTATAATAAAAAATGCAATATGCTGTGGTCATTAACATTTATAATAAATTCTTTAAACAGTAAAAATTTTATGAACGGATGATACGAATAAAATTGTCAATATAAAAAGTGCGACGCAGAGATACGCATTCTTTCTTATCTCATAACAAAGATTACTAAGCATAGAGAATAATAAAAAAAGAATTAGCTGCTTATAGCTGCTCGAATCCTTGCAAAATATCAAACCACAATGTGGTGGTGCCTAGTGTAGAACTAAGAGACACGGTAGTCTCTCTCTCTCTCTCTCTCTCTCTCTCTCTCTCTCTCTCTCTCTCTCTCTCTCCCCCTCTCTCTCTCTTTCTCTCTCTCCCTATCATTCAATCTCCGTGCAAAACTTGTGACCACTTTGATATGGCCCTTGTTAGACTACTGTTCCCTTGTGTCTAACGAGCTCAACATCAAGTTTCAGAGACTCTCAAATTGTGCTGTTTGCTTTGTTTTTAATTTAAGGCGTGATGAACACATCACGCCCTACCGACATCAGCTGGGGTGGCTGACGGTCAAGCATCGACGCCTCTACTTTCTAGGTACTGAAATGTATAAGGTGTTTCACAATATGTCTCCTACCTACATCTCTGAAATCTTTACTTGTCCTGACCCCTTAGTCAGGCGATCATCACGTCTGGCTATTACTCATTCTTTCTTTGTTCTTATCCATAGAACCAAAGCATATCATAACTTCTTCCATCTTGCAGGCGTCTACTTCTGGAACTCGCTTTCCACCGACGTAGTATCGGCATCGTCTGTCGCCGTTTTCAAGCGTAAACTGTACGACCATCTTTTCTCGCTTGAGCGTAACTCGATCTAATGTCTCCTCAGCCTCTGCTCACCATGCAAATTCTGACTTAGGGTGTCAACTTATTTCTTGTGCGTTTCATTAGTCTTAGTTTTTTTTTTTCTACGTAGTTTACATCTGCCACTATTATACTGTTCTTTTATTTCTTTATTATGTTTTATTTTTATTTTTATTTATGTTTTGTTGTTATCCTATTTTTTCTTTCTTTTTGTATGCTTACACCTTTGTAATTCTTTACTTGCCTAAAGTCTGTGACTATGGCATAAATAAACCATCAATCATCAATCAATCTCTCTCTCTCGCGCCCCAAGTATAGGCGAAGCGACACCGCATATATTACTAGTTCATGAGATTAGTAATGACAATAGATGATAGCTTCGTCTTTTTAGGCCAGTCATATTAGACTCGCCTTCGGCTCGTGCGTCACTCCGCACCAATGTCCAATTCTCAACTTTCCGCACTTGTTACACAAATAACTATTTTAATACATTCTCTAATTACTTGGTCAATAATTAATTACACTTTAGTTTTTTTACATACTTTGCACGTTTTAGTTACAGTGCTGAAATTAAATACATTTTTACATCGCGAATTAAATACATTTAAAAAAAAAGAAAATAAAATTATTAAATATTTACATGTAAAAATCTAACATCAAGGTATTTCGCAAACTAAAAACTAAATAATAATATCGCACTATGTATTCTACTTCACAATTTGTAAGTCTGTAGATACTTTTAATTGTTGGGAGTCTTCAATCTCAAGCTCTTTAATTAGAACATATCCGGCACCTGCGATCAATCCATTGCTTGACCCAGAAGGTCTTTTTGTTGTTATTTAACACCCTTTTTCTTTTCAAAAGAATGCTAGTCACTATAGTAGCAAGTTTCTTCGTTTACGAGACATTATGATGTCACCACTCTCAGAGATCGACTAAAAAAGTACGTAAGTGGACACGGTTTTGAGAGAACTCTCCGAAAGAATACTCTCTGAATTCTCACGAGATGCTCGCGAGAGTACAATCTCAGAAAAATTACTCTCAAATGGACAGTGTCAGAATCAATCTCGAGAGCTACTCTCGAGAGTTTTACTCGCAGGTGGACACGCACCTTTAGGCTTACTGGAGAAACCACAGAAAAAAAACGCACCATTGACTTTACCTCAGAGGTGGTGTGGAAAATAGTCAAAAGATGCACTGTATGTTTGAATAAATGTTATAAATAATATAAACAAATTTTTTAAAAACATTTTTTGAGTTGATATGAAACGACGAGTACAACGAATATAACATGTTTTTTTCTAATTGTTTATAATAATTTTTAAATAAACAATTTGTTAATAAATAAGTAAAAATGAGAGAATGTATTAAAAACGGCTTTGCAATATGGTTCAATAATAATGCAAAAAATTACGTAAATTTTAATAAAAAATAATTATTATAGTGTAAAACAAGCGTTATCCGACCTGTGCGCAATATTAGATAATTTTGCGCGTCAATAAAAAAATCAGCGTTTGTTGCACGAAAAAAATACAAGGGCACTTTTTTGTTGCAAATTTCGTCCACAACAAGATGCATACGATAAAATTTGTCTCAAATAAATTCTAAGGCCTTGAAAACAGCGAAAAACTAAAACTATTCTAAAAAATCAAAATTTTTTGCTTACATAGCTACAAACTAAAGAAAATGGGTCTAAAAAATCGGTTACACCCTGAAAAGTATTCTTTGTAGTTCTCAGATAATGTGTGATTTTTTGAGAATTTTTAATTCCATTTTAAATGACGGAAAAAAATCACCGACGCAACATCAAAAAAACGAGGAAATCGAGGGTTTTCGGGATCCGAGTCTCGGACTTTGACGGCGCGTGCAAGCTAAACGACTGACTTGCCGATAAATGATGTTCAAATCATTATTGTAGACAATTTTACGCTCTACAAAAAAGGTACGTATAGTTAGTTACCCTATCTTGCTTAGTTTTTTAGATATTTGAGAAAAGATAAAAAAAATCGCGTTTTTTGTTGATAATATTGTTAATAACTTTGTAATGCGCATGCGCATTGCAAAGCAAAATAAATTCCACTTACAGCACCTCAAATCAAAGCAATTCATGGTGGTTGCAACCTGGAAAGATTAATTGGAAGGTTCGATGTTTAATATGACTGGCCTATTTTTTTGTTTATTTATCGCAGTACGCATATGTCAATTGTGTATGTATAATTTGTCAACAGCTTCGAGAAATATAAGTCACCGCAAAATTCACGCAATTATTTTAGAAAATAAAGGTGAATCAGAGCATGTGCAGAAGCAACGTGTTTTAAATTATTTAATCAATTTATTTAATTTGAGTATAAAAATAAAAATAGAAAAAAAATGCGAGTCAGGCGCGGGACGTGGTGCGTAATAAAACTTAAGACGTGTATTCAAATGTAACGAACGTTTCGGCTCTTCCTTTGAGCCATCTTCAGCATTTATTAAGAAAAGGATTTTATTCCTGCAGAGCTCGAGGCAGAAAGCTCCCTCTTGAAGAGATGTGACAAGCGAGCTGGTACGCACGATTATAGTGGACATTTCCACTGTGAAAAAGAAAGAAAAATATATTTAATCGATCGTTAAAGGAAACAGTAAAAGAAAGGAGGGAGCTTACCTCAAGATCTGCTGCAGTCAAATAAGTACAAGAATTAAAAAGTCGTAGTAGTCAGGGGTGAATTCGAAAAGTCGCACATTTCGGAAATTAGAGGCGAGAATAAATTGCAATAACGTTATTACTTACGTAAGAAACGCACGTGGCGGCAGTGAAGGCGAGCTGTGGGACGAAGCGAGCGGTAGTAGAAAGTAAGCGGTGATTATTGAAAGAATTGTTTGCAGAAGAATCAAAGGTAAAGATAGGCAGCAAAGGTGAAGGAGAGAAACGGATGGCGGACTTGGAGAGGAGAGGAATGCAAGAGGACACAGTGATGTGCTAAACAGAGGAAATAAATAGTAACCTAAATTTTGTTTACAGATATCGCAAGAGGAAAGGAAAGAAAAAGATGGACGGAAAAATGGATTGCAAAGAAACAATAATAATTAACAGGGAGGCGATAGAGATGATAGTGTAAGGGCGAGCAGCGAAAATGATGAAGGACTTTAAGGAAGAAATAAAAGAACTGAAAGAGGAAGTAGAGAGGGTGAAAAGGAAGGTATACAGAATGGAGCAAAATTCAGATAAAAGGAAGAGGGACGAAAGTGAGGAGAGAAGGAATAAGGTATATAAGTGAAAATGGTGGTATGAAGATTATGAAGGGAGCGATGATAAAAAAAAAGGAAGAATGTGATAATTAGGGTCGAGAAGGAGAGATGGGGAGGAAGGATTTAAACTGGTATAAGGTGAAGCAGCTATTTACAGAAGGACTTAAAGTGAAGGTGAAGGTGAAGGAGGTGAACATGATAGGGCAGAGAGGAGAATGGATAACAATTCTGGTAAAGATGGGAAGTGAGGAGGATAAATGGAAAGTACTGGAAGCAAGGAAAAAAGAAGGAAGCAGAATGAAGGTAAAGATAGATGAAGACAAGTCGGTGAAGAAAAGGATCAAAGAAGGAAAGGAGAGAAAAAAGAGAAAGGAAAAGAGAGAGGAGAAAAGTGGGAGGACAAGGAGGTCGGCAGAGGACGAGATCGCGGAGAGGATGGAGGAAAAACTACTGATGGACATGCACGGACGAGGACGAAGGAGAAGGACCGGAGGAAAGGCACTGGAAGGGGTAGGGAGGGTAATAGTAGTATTGTAAGGTCGCACAAAGGCCAGGTTTTGAATAGAATTAACATGAGTTACGGGTATATGTATGTGTAAAGGGTTGGCGGTGCGTCCCTGTAAAACGCCATATAAAATGTATGTGATTATGATTAATGATTGAATGTATAATTGTAAAAGTTTTTGGGAACGTTTTTCCTGAAAAAAAAACGCCTTTCCAATCCCGGAAAGGGCGAAAAATAAAGATTGAATTGAATTAAATACTATAAAAAAAATAGAAATATAAAATATTCATTTTTTGTATTTAATAAAAAAACTTTTAGAAACTCTTGCATTTTTGCTATATATATCCCATAAGAGTGGGATAGCTTCATCAATTTCTCCTTCAGTTCTAATTTAACATTGTTAGGTCACTTACTCCTCGCACTTATGATGTCTGTCCCGAATGTATCTCACGCGTAATTAACGCGCGGTATAGTCTCTCACGGCTGCACCTTCTCACAGTGACGTTTTTCGCGGTCTCTCACTAACACTTGTTACTTCCCGAAACTTGTTATATTCCGGACCGAGCTGGCTTGATCCCAAACGAGCCTCCAATAATATGGGATTAATTGGCCAGAAATAACGGGAAAAACAAATAGTTTATTTGACGGATTACAAACTCTCGATTTATAACTTTGATGCTTGCTCTACGACTGCTTGACTAACTCTTTCGCTCTCTATCGCTTCCTTAACAACCCTACATTAATTTTGCAATTGTTAATTTAATTGTTGAAAATATTTATTTATTTTAATCTTCGGCAGGCGCGCCGTGTAGGTACTGCCAAAGTACTGCGTGGAATGAGATTGGAAATTTGAAAGCATGAGGGATATTTATCATAAAATAAGTATTATGCAGTAAAAGTTTACGATATTTTAAAGCTTAAAGCTGGGCACTGAAGGAATAGCTCGGAGAGCCAGAATTCAAATTGAAAGTTTCCATGAATTTCCTTCAGAATCGCCGCGCGAGTATACACGCGCGCCCACCGAAATGTTAAGTAATTAAAATAAGTAATACAATAAAAAAAACTTTTTGCGAAGCAATCGCCTGATGTTATCACTATTTTCATTTTAGCAATTATTGACTCAAAACTTTTGTGAAAATTTATATGTTAAGACAAAGAACAGAATTATAGCAAAAAAATTTTTTGAAAAGTCGAATTTTACTTATGTAAGTCGTTTATATGGGTCGTTGGCATCCTCGACAGAGATGCTTACTGTTCGCCAGTTGCAGGTAAACTAACGAATGCCGGCGTGTCCTGTGGGGTCTCACACTTCCCTCACCCTAAACTTTTTTTTAAGAACCGTTAGAAAACGCGCTAAGTAATCGGACTTTTGGTAAATACTACATAGTCAAAAATGTCAAAGCCGCGAACGACTCATTATGGTTGCAGGGTTAAACTAGAAAACATTGAATTCTTGTCTTATATTTATTCCGACAGAATTAATTTCTCAAATGCATGAAACAGTGAACTTTGTGTGTATTTTTGTAAATGTTTCTTTCTTGTTTTTTTCATACATATATATTCAGAAATTTTAATACATTTTAAATACTTTTTTTTTAAGCAGGAAACAGTTAAAATAACGATTTCATAAACGACTAAGAATAAGAACTATATTGTATAATTATATAATTACATGCATTTTATTTTTGTACCATTATTAAAGAAACAATTTACAATACTTTTCCGAATACTATTAAAATTTCTAATAAATGCCTATTTTCCTAGTACATCTATAAATTCTAAGTTATAATCCAAAATTGCATTCTTATCACATATTACTCGTTACTTATTGTTGTTGTAACATTTTTTTTGCGATATGAGATAATTTTGTTGCTACGAAAATGCAGTAGTGATGATTTTGATGCAACAGCAGAATTATTTTTTTCCATGTAATTTTCCCAGTATACCTGAGTTTGCATTCAAATCAAAATTACATTTCTTATATCACAGGATACTGTTCGTGACTTAATTTCAACTTTTTCCTTGCAATATGAGATAACATTGAAGTTACATATTTATTATTAGCTGTAAAAGTATTCTACGTATGAAAGGAATGTGTTTGTTTAAACACTAAAGAGAAAACCATCGTTAAGTGATAGAGAAATATAACATAAAATATTTTAAGTATATATACATAAATAATTTTGGTAATTTTTTAAATAAATAAAATTATTCTTTTTTTCCGCGTTTATTATTAGTGAATTTTTTACGAAAAATAATAATTAACATTCTCATCGCTGTATAGTTATATAAGTTCTAGATGTATTGTAAATGTATTGTAAATAATATATGTAGCGATGAATATGTTAATTATTATTTATCTATGAATAAAATCTATCTCTACACGTAAATGTCATTCTAAATAGGAAATACTCAAAATTAACGATTTGTATAATAGTAACTGTGGTCTCTAAAATTTATAGCTCAGTCTGTGAACACTTGCCTGTTGCGCGTGCCGATCCCTGTCGTAAATGATACCGAATAATTAAGTCAAAAACTGTAAAAAAAAAGGGATTGGAAAAGCATAAATATACTATAAGAATCAACAAGAAAACACAGCAACTGATCAAAAAACAGTCTTAGCCTGAAGGCGTCATTTTTTCACTTGTCAGTAAAAATGTTAAAATGTACACATAAATAAAAAAATTTTAATGTTTGTTATTTAAAAAATTATTTAAAGAAATTAATTTATAGGGATTAACTGTTATTAGGCCATAAAGTTGAATTTTTAGCTTGCACGTTAATTATATGCTAATAAGTTAAGAGACAAAAATTAATTGAGCAATAAAATTCGATATTGGCTGAGCTGTGAAGATTAAAAGTGGATACGTGTTTTAAAACCTCGACGGAATGGCAGCCCGTCAGGAATATCCCTTGCCTCGAAGTGAAGATTAAAAGTGGATACGTGCTTTAGAACCTCGACGAAATGGCAGCCCATCAGGAGTATTCCTTGCCTCGAAGTGAAGTTTAAAAGTGGATACGTGTTTTAAAACTTCGACGGAATGGCAGCCCGTCAGGAGTATCTCTTGCCTCGCAACCCCCTCTACCTTGCCGTCCGGATTCGACGTTAAACTGTAGGTCCCATGTGCTGCATTGTATGCAACCTACGTGCGCACAAGCACATATGATTTTGGGAGAGGCCTAGGTCCGACTCGGACTGTTGCGCCGTTGGAATAAAAAAAAAAATAAACGTGTTTTAAAAACATATAAGAAATATTTAAGGATGTATTGCACCTATTTTCAAAGCGCTACCAAGTGGATAAAAATTTGTAAGAATGTTTTTTTAGTCTTCCTGATGTGCTACAAAAAAAGTAGAAACAAATCCACTAAACGGTTGCTGAGATATAACGATTTTAATTTTCACTGATTTTACACGTATTCTTATGGAAAGAGACGATTTTGACAAATAAAACAGCTAAAAAAATGTTGAAGGAGTTCTACCAATATTTTGAATTTTTGTGTACATCTAGTATACGAATAGATTAAAATATCTGCCAAGTTTCAATTGTCTTCACTACGCCATTTTAAAGAAATAAATTAATAATTAATGATAATTAATTATTAATTATTAATTATTAATTTTATTAATAATTTGACGTTATAAAGTTTGTTCTTGAATTTATCAGTTCAATTGAATCGCGAGGAATGGAGGAATGTCGGTGAGAAATAAGTTCTGATTGTTCAGTTTAACATTTAATAAAAGAGAGGTAACACAACTAATATTACAACTATGCACTCTATAAATTACAGTAATCGGAATCTAAGAAACGGCTAATGCGGAATTCTAGCGAAAGACTGCCACGAGCGTCGCACCGTTGGGTTCTTTTATTGGTTCTGACCTTCCAGAAGGTTCCCCGTACAGGGAGGGATATTTCTTGCCGTTAACGAACCTTCTAGAAGGCCAGAGACAATTGCGCGAATGAGCGTTTGCCAAAATACGGTTTTAGCACGGCGCGCGCTTGTAATTGGGCGTCGCGGTAGCGAGCGTCGGGGCAAGCTTAAAGAGGTTCGATGGCTACAACAAAATGCAGAGTTTCATGAAATTTTAATTTGTTGTTCTGGAATGCAAAATAGAATTATGTGAATTTTTTGGGAATTTTTCACCGTCCCGTTTTGAAAAAAATCTACTCCAAAAATTTAAAAAGTACAATTTTTGGATTAGATTTTTTTCAAAACGGGACGGTAAAAAATTCCCAAAAAATTCACATAATTCTATTTTGCATTCCAGAACAACATATTAAAATGTCATGAAACTGGCTGCTTTTTTAACATAGGTTTTTATGGGAAATATTATATTGCATATACCTTCAGAATGAAATAAGTGCAAGAAAAAATGCAAATGATAAGGAAAGAAAAATATGCACATGTAACTTAATAATTTACAAATAAATGAGCGAAAGAAAGGGGAAGGTTACCACTCATTTCGTAGAAAAATTAATTATTAAAGCATAATATTGCTTGATTTTTCGTCTGCTAGACTGCCACGGTCGTGAACGACGTGAACAGCAGCACGCATTATACGCACGCGGCGACCAATCAGAGAAATCCCCTTTAATCCCACTACTTCAAACGCTAGTGCGCTGTTTCCAGAACCCCCGCGTCCCACTACTCCATCCGATGAAGCCATCGAACCTCCTTAAGCTCGCGCTGCACTCACGTTTCGAGAACGTGTGGTCGCTACGGCACGCGCTCGGGAGCGCGCGCTCGCTTCAAGCGATTTGTCGGCCGCAATATCTGTAGCTTTGTACAAAGTTGAAATCAGGGCATTTTCACTGCCCTGTTTAGGCTCATAAATTACAAAAATTGCAAATGATACTAAAAAAAACATTGTAAAGTAAAAAATGCCTTTGTATAGGAGTAAAAATAAGATTTCTACTATCATTTGAGTATCTTACATCTAAATTTACTATGCGTTAGGCGCACACCTAACTCTTTAGGAGCCTGTATACATAATTATGTACATTCACTAAAATAAAAAAATAAAAATATACTTGCCCACTTAAAAACTGAACCAATATGCAGATTTCTACTCGCACACTTAAGAACTCTAAGAAAGCAATGTGCAAGTTTCAACTTGCACACTTAATAACTCTAAGGAAGCAATGTCCAAGTTTCAACTTGCACACTTAATAACTCTAAGGAAGCAATGTCCAAGTTTCAACTTGCACACTTAATAACTCTAAGGAAGCAATGTCCAAGTTTCAACTTGCACACTTAATAACTCTAAGGAAGCAATGTCCAAGTTTCAACTTGCACACTTAATAACTCTAAGGAAGCAATGTCCAAGTTTCAACTTGCACACTTAATAACTCTAAGGAAGCAATGTCCAAGTTTCAACTTGCACACTTAATAACTATGAGGAAGCAATGTGCAAGTTTCAACTTGCACACTTAATAACTATGAGGAAGCAATGTGCAAGTTTCTACTTGCACACTTTTTCATATATAATTCATTAAATATATGTACGAATTCTCAGAAATTTCAAATGTGTGTAACACGAGATCTAATCAATCAAATTTTAATGAATTATATATGAAATAGGGGTAGAAAAAACTGAAAAATATAATAGAGTTAAAAATAAATCGCTTTCATCAGTCTTTTCTACCCCTGTTTGATATATAATTATCAGGGTTCTAATTATGTACGGATTCTCCGAAATTTCAAACGTCCCAGGGTTCTAATTATGTACGGATTCTCCAAAATTTCAAACGTCCATAACTCGAGAACTAATAAACCAAATTTTAATTAATTATATATGAAATAGGGGTAGAAAAAACTGGAAAATATGATAGAATTAGATATAGATCGCTATCTCAAATATTGAGAAAACTGTAGCGTAAAAATTATGTACAGATTCTCCGAAATTTCAAACGTCCGTAACTCGAGAACTAATAAACCAAATTTTAATTAATTATATATGAAATAGGGGTAGAAAAAACTGAAAAATATAATAGAATTAAAAATAAATCGCTATCTCAAATAATGAAAAAGCTGCAGCGTAAAACACATTTTTTTTATAAATAAAAATCTGCATAAAATCTATACCGGTCGACCGATTTCAATAAAATTTGAGGAGGACATACTTTCTATGATACTCTATTTGTGTGTAAAATTTCAACCCGGTATCTAAAAAATTGTAGAAGTAGATGCGTGTACAAAAAATCCGTACACACACACATACACACACACACACACACACACACACACATACATACATACTTCCGGACATTTTTTACTAATACGATTTTTCGACATTTTAGAACATTCTAAACCTATTTCCATCAAAATCTCGAAAAAAAATTTTTTTACCATCACAAAGCTTCCTCGAAGCAATATACTTGCCCACTTAAAAACTGAACCAATATGCAGATTTCTACTCGCACACTTAAGAACTCTAAGAAAGCAATGTGCAAGTTTCAACTTGCACACTTAATAACTCTAAGGAAGCAATGTCCAAGTTTCAACTTGCACACTTAATAACTCTAAGGAAGCAATGTCCAAGTTTCAACTTGCACACTTAATAACTCTAAGGAAGCAATGTCCAAGTTTCAACTTGCACACTTAATAACTCTAAGGAAGCAATGTCCAAGTTTCAACTTGCACACTTAATAACTCTAAGGAAGCAATGTCCAAGTTTCAACTTGCACACTTAATAACTCTAAGGAAGCAATGTCCAAGTTTCAACTTGCACACTTAATAACTATGAGGAAGCAATGTGCAAGTTTCAACTTGCACACTTTTTTTATTATTTTAAGTTTTTGTCAACTAAACTAATAATGATAAACAGAATAGAAATATAATAAAATAAAGATTAAATACAATAGGTACGTTCAACAATGATATATTATGTAAATTATTACATCATATTTTTACATTTACTTTTTCATATAACAAGTAGCATTAGTATCATCCTGGTAAAAGATTTTTCATATAAAAATATACATAATTAATATGTATAAAATATGTTCATATATCGCATCACAACTTAATTTTGATTTTATCAGTTAAGCCTATAAAAATTATGCTCAAAATATTACCTACGTTCTATATAATAGTGTCACAAGTCTATAAGGTGAAATCCGCAATACGGAGTAAAAGTGTCGTTATTTTTTTAAACCGGTTATGTTGCGGTCGCTGGATGAATAGTATTATAAATAAGTTGACAAGTGAATTACACCAGACCTGTTCAAGAAACAGTATAAATTTTATTATTCACAAAATATAAGTAATTGTAATTGCATTAGTTACCTCTTTTTTTGTAAAATTGTGAATTTGTGAGTTGTGAAAGTATTGTTCTAGGGGTGCGATATGTTTGTTTTCTGTTTCTGTAATCTCTACCCATATATATATATATATATATATATATATATATATATATATATATGTGATTTCTGCCCAGTGCTCTGAATGTCAACGTGAAGAAATTCAAGCAAGCGCGGGTAAACGGCAGGAGTAACTATGACTCTCTTAAGGTAGCCAAATGCCTCGTCATCTAATTAGTGACGCGCATGAATGGATTAACGAGATTCCCACTGTCCCTATCTACTATCTATATATAGTAATATAACTACTATATATATATAGTAATAATTGACACTGACTGGCAATATAAATTGCCAGTCAGTGTCAATTATTACTACTCCTTTTTATTTTATTCACTGGCGAAGAAAAGGTTTCCTTATTGGCATAATGAGTAATAAAAGTGGTTATCGGTGTGTATTTAAAGATTGTGGTAGTGTTAGCATTGGAAAAATGAGATCAAAAGAAACTTTGTTCCGATTTCCGAAAGACTCAGAAAGGTACATACGTATTCATTATGACAAATACATAAATATACATAAATATACATAAATACATAAATACATAAATACGTAAAAATACACATAAATACATAAATAAATATATATCTAAATACGGTAATAAATATTATTTGTAAATAGATATATTAGATATATGTTATAAATAGATATTTGTATATTATATAATAAGATATTATATAATATTATATGTAATTGTTATACGATGATTATTATTATATGTTTCAAAGATGCAAATTATGGATAGCAGCATGCAATAAAAAATAATTATATACCAAAGGTCCTGCTGTATACAAATATAATAGTTATCGAGTATGCAAGAACCATTTTACCGGTCCAATGTTTTTAAATTTTGAAAAAACACTATAAGGCCGACAGCTAGTAGGAAAGAATGGGGCTAGTTGGCGATAGGAGCAGGTAGACTGATCGTTAATAACTTCGCATAGATGCGCGCTAGATCGCGCCAAAATTCACTATAGAAACAAGTATTCCTCCTTCTTCAACTGTAGGTACTAGATGCCGAGCCACAGTCGCATGCATGTTATTATAGAATTATACGAGTTTGTTAAAAAATTGTCTACGTAAGTAAATATTTTTTATCCGAGATTTTTTTGTTTTCACGCTTTATGTAGCTACAAAAGAATAAGGTTTATCGCATACTATTTTAGAGTCTGGTTTATTAGACAAGAGATTGAGACCAGTTTCGTTTAAATCCATAAATATTTAAAGGTTAGATAAAGGACTTAAAATAAAAATAGAAATAGTCGTTCGGAGCTTGTTGGTTAACTACTTATTTGAGTTTAGTTGACTGGTCAACCAACAGTTACATTGGAATATTGGATCTCTTTCCATGTGATGTTTTTATTTTTAATGTAGAGATCAGAATTTTTTTGTTTTCAGAAAGATGATTTTATGTGTGTGTGTTTTGTTTAATAATAACTTATTTTAGATAATATATTAAAAATTATTATTTTTTTAAAATGTTAAGTTTTTTGTAATAATTTGAACATTATTAATTTTTAAAAATTTTCTATTACATAATTTTCTGTTATTTTTTCAAAGTCACTAATTTTACTAAAGAGATACTATAATAATCAATTGTATTATTATAATGATTATCTTGTTAAAAATAATTAATAAATTTATAATACAACAAATATTGTTCTATTTTATTACCGTTGGATTAAGCTGCCAATTAATAACACTTGCCCAACCGATTATATCTATTCGTCAATTTGCCCCAAACTGTTAGTCAACTAACCCCGACCATAGGGTTAATTAGCGAGCGTGAAAGGTATACGGAAAATATTAAATGCATTAATTATTATCAATTTAAGCTAACTTAAAAAAATTTATTTTGATAGCCAAATGTACGTCTTACCGTAGGCAGCAAATGTCACAATGATATTTATTTTATGTATTTTACTAAAAATTAAGCACTGAAAAACTGGCCAATTAGCCCCGGTTTCTCCTAATTCCCTGACTATCTGTTAAATTGCGACACCTAGGCCCGGTTTCACCAACGTGATTTAATCTAATCGGTCGATTAAACTCACTCTTCGTCTCTTTCTAGGAGAACAGTTGGAAAGAGATGAAGAGTGAGTTTAATCGACCGATTAGATTAAATCACGTTGGAGAAATCGGGCCTTAATATTCTAGGTATCGCGGTTGTTCTATTTATAAGAGTATTTCACCTGGGAACTTCTTCTATGTGTATTTATATATGAAAAATATTATACCGGAATCGTAGATTAGCTGTCTTATTCTACTTACAATTATTTTCATTGAAAACTTTATAATAAAATCAAAAACTTTATTGAGAAAATTCGAGTATTTTGATCCTAAACTTTTTCAATATAACTTGAAAATTATTATAGATAGCTGAATTTTATTTACGCTGAGTTGTAATGTAAAATGTTTATTACAACGTGTTTCTAACCAATTTCGTTTATTTATAGTGAGTTTAATACAAAATTTTCGAGGGTAGATTTTTGACAGGTAATTTAAACTGTGTCGGGCAAGGTGAACTATTTCATTAATATTGCATAATTTTTATTGTGTTTAAAGGCATTAATAACAAAATAGTATATAATAATTATTATAATATACATTTATTTTATTGTATAATTTATTACAAATTGCAATTTTTATAACATTATCATATAACGATGTATGAAACATGTTCAAAACTTTTTTATTAATGTAATAATATATATATATATATATATATATATATATATATATATCAAGAGACACGGTAGTGTCTCGCGCCAAGTATACGCGGAGCGAGACCGACCGTGAGGGTGCCATTACATGGAGCGCGGAAACGCGGAAACGCGGAAGCACGGAACAGATAGTAACTAGATTCCGCGTTTCCGCGAGTTGAGTCCCGCACGTTTGAACGGAAAAGCGGAATCCGCTATTATCATCGTGTATGTATGTACCCTGGCTTGCATAAGATACTTCATAACAACCATCAACATATGATGTTTGGATTTATAATATTATACTGCCACTTTTATAAAATAATAAAGTAATCGAAGTATGTAAAAGCTTTCTTTTTCAATGTAATTAGACAGCTCCGAAATTTGATGGAGTATACTGTATCCGCGTTGACAACAGATTTTGACGCGTTCGTGTTCCGCGAGTTTGTTTCTCCTTATATTACATGGAGCACAATTTGCGCGGAAAAGCGGAACAGTATAGTGACAAATAGACATTTGTATTTATTTCTTAAAATTGTGTTACTTAATTTATTGCAATTTTTATTAATATGCTTATCTTTTCAGCTTATCTATATTGAATACAAGCGTTTTAATAAATAAATACCGTTAAAAATTAATATTTTATAATTCTCCGTTCCGCTTTTCCGCTCAAAATGTGCTCCATGTAATATAAGGCATTCAAAACAGACGGAACGGATCGACGGAAATCTAGTAAATTTTGTCTTCCGCGTTTCCGCGTTTCCGCGTTTCCGCGCTCCATGTAATGGCACCCTGAACTCTTTTACGCGACGCGACGGGTTGCGATATATATATACATATATATACTCATAATAATACAAACTTTTTACTCATAAATTTTACTCATAAAATAAAACGCATTTAAGAAATGGAACTGTCTCGATTTGTCCAACAGCCATATTATAACCCATGACAAATGTGTGCGCACGTCTAATCGCGAATTTACTCACATAAATTGTTTTTCAAACAAGAGTTTACATGAAAATAATTGATAGTTCAACAATTTTTGTTCTTATTATTTCCAACAATTGTTTTACTTAATTCCGAATTTTTGTATACTTTCTAAATACACGATAAATAATTTATTTTTAGTGAAATAATGTATTTCGGACAATAAAAAATAAGTTCCAGATCAAATTATGTCGATCAGGCAAAGTGTCGAGTTTAACTTGAAAATTTGTCCTCGCGTCACTATTCCTTTCCTGGAGGCAAAACTAAGCGACGTACAGCAAAACTTCCTTAAGTAATTTTGTACTTGAAGAAACATTCTTTAAATGTGTATTATTAATTTTGCTTGAAAATTGTAATTAATTGTTAAAAATTGCCGTTGAAAAAATCGTGTCGAGTTTGTCCCGGTCCCCTACATCTAACAAAGCCTAAACTAGGGCGAATTGCTCGAATAAACGGATGAATATTATAAATATTATTAGAATATATGCGATTAATGTGCGATAACCGAACGCGAGAACGGGTTTCAGCAGAAATTGGGCAGCTATAGAAAGTTCTTTTTTGTTATATACAATATAATGTTATAACAAAATTGTTACATAACAGCACAATATATTTCTGATGATGTATAAGACAGTTTACAGTTCAACCAAAATCTTGTTGACTGAACTATAATGCATAATTCCATGAGTATACGAGCCTATAAGTAAGTTTAACAGAAATATCGGGTTAATTAATAAAACCGATCTTTTCGCTCGTGCACAAGATACTATCTGATGTCTCCTCGCATACACATTTTTCATAAATTTTTTAAGTTTCAGAGACCATCGTTTTGTCAACTTTTAACTTGTCAATTTCGCATATTTATCTGCATGCTAACTTGTACCAAAAACCGTAATGAATTGTAATCTAACGGATACACAATCTTTTTTAATATCATTTCTGTAACAAGTATATTAGTATATTATAAAAATTTGAAAAATACGGAGATCTTTTGAAATTCGCGAAAGATGGTTCATCTCCTTGATACAGTACCTCGCGATCAGCAGCCGCGCCGGGGCGTCGATGGAGATTGTTTGAAAACAATCGCAACCCGTGTTTTTTTTTTAACTCTACTCCTACAACGCGACGTGGTACTCAAGTCAGCCTCACTCGACGAACAAAAACTAAAAGAAAACACGCATGCAAATAACGGAGAAAAGATTTTCCACGGATTATCCTAGCATAGGTCAGTCCCAGTTGCTTTCGAACACGATACTCGAGAGATCTTCGATCACGTCTAAAATTAAATTTAAATAGACCGTCTTTTTCGTTCGATAACGAAATGCTGATGCGCAACGATACCTAGATCGCATTATCTGATTTAGTATAATTAAAAAAAATTCTTCGAAAGAATTAGCGTTTTCATTTCAGTCTGTATTATTTCGACCATACCAAGGGATCAAGACCATCTGTCCGAATTTGATAAGTACTACGATACACACATCGCTTTACAGATAATCGAAAGAACGCATTTACTTTTTTCTAATTTCATTTATTCATACAAGGGATCGTATTTAGCCAGAAAACTACGGGAAACGATTATTCTCGCTCTTATGCTCAAAAGAAAGTAAATTCTTGCTGAACAGTATTATTATAATACTATGCAAAAATAAAACTATCGAATATCTATGATATTGGATACTTAAATGATATTTCCACGATAAATTGACACCTTTTAAAGTCTCAACGATGTTATAATAGTAGGGGAGCTAGCTCCATTTTTTCGTGATTATTTCGGTACTTATGAAACTTTTTGTGGTGATTCAGAATGTTATTTAATAATCAAAACTCCGGGGACTGACTAAAAAGTGGGGCGCTTTAGGGTGGTATAGCCGCTCACTTGTGCAACAAAAATTTTTTTTCAAGTCATTTCGGTATGTCAGTCATTTTGCACCATAATTCTTTTGATCATTAAATAACATTCTGAATCACCACAAAAAGTTTTATAAGTACCGAAATAATCATGAAAAAATGGAGCTAGCTCCCCTACTATAATGCTTCAGAGAACAGAAGAAGATAAAAGAAAAATGCATCTCAATTCACAAATAAAATAAAGTTAAACAAAATTTAAAATAAAAACTTTTAAAGTTAATTTTAAGTTAGTAATCGAAGAATACTCTCTACTGACAGACTTTGTTTTCAACCATTAACCACTGAAAAGCTGTTAACTTTAGTAAAATAAAAGTAAGTAAAAGGGTAACTTTTTGTGGAGTTTTTTTCTAATATGTCTATAAATTGTATTGCCTCAAGAGCGATTCTCGATAGTAATCCAATTGACAGAGCATTAGTTACATTACGTACATCTATGTTATAATTTTGCACTCAACAATGTAAATGTAATATAACAACATGTGTTATATTAGGTACTTTTTAGGGCTGTTACTCTTCGACAGTTTTGAAGCTTTGAAGTTAACTTCGAACCTTCGAAGTGTGCGTCTTCAAAACTCCGAAGCTTCAAAAAAGATATTTGCGACATAAGCGACATACCTGCAACATTAGAAATTTTATTCGGGTTTCGTCATATAATTTTATAAATGTGTACCTATTGCGGTACTATGACCACTACATTAAATTAATAATTGTACGATTTTGATTCTTTGAAGCTTCAAAGCTTCGATCTTTGAAGATTTTAATGTCGAAGCTTTAATGCTTGAATATCAAACGATTCTTCGAAACAAATCACCAGCCATTTAACATTTACATTGTTAAGTGCAAAATTATAACATAGATGTAATGTCACTGATGCTGTATATCGACTGGAAATCTTTCCAAAAATGAGCAGCAGTCATGACTTGTCGGCGTATTTACGTTCGCCTCACGTGTTTTCGTAGGGTGTAGACACGTTTCTTCTCGCCGAATCGTGAAAATGCGCGAAGCGAGATGGAGATATCGCATATCGCGATACAACTACGCGCGTCGCCAATTCGTTACATTCAAAAGCCAAACGTACCGTGTTACTCGTAACAATAACGCACGTATAACAATGTACGACTTTATCGAAAAATCAATATTGAAGTGAAAACCCAGAAATGATTCATATACGCATGCGATGTTCGATAAATACGAATCGTTCTCCGTATCGCGATGAGCATTATCTCTCTTGGAAGAAATTTGAAATATTTTTCATTTTTATATCGTGAAAGGATCTCTGACGGATGAGGGGCTTATTCAGAACGACTGGAAATCGAAGTATTATTTACTTCGCCGTCGCGAAGTTTTCAGAATAAGAAAGATCGAATCCTCCGTACTATGTCGTATTACCATGCCGATAGACATTACGACAGACATATCGGAACCATATCCTGTTGTAAGCGCGCGTGTGACATACGCAATGCGCTCGTTTCTCCCGAAGAATTTTAAATCTCCTCGAATCTCTCTATTCGCGGAGGAAAAGATCTCTGAAATGTTTCGCCGCGACGACGGGGGGCACGTTAACGTTAGATCTGGTATGCTTTCAACAATCGACCTTCCAAGAACCCGTTCTATTTACACGCGTCCGCATTATTTCGGGCTCGCGATTTATGTAAAGCGATTATCTGCTGATTACGAGAATATCGCATCTGCATAAGCGGCGTACAGACAGATTCCATTTGTAAGAATTACATGCAGGTACATATATTGTTCAATGACGCGTGGTAACCTCAGTGGACACAAAGAGAACAGCATTCTTACTGTGATGCTAGGACCGCCGAGGACGTTTGAGGATACGTGGCCTTAGGTGGACCTTCGTCCTGATTCAAGCAAAGCGCATCGCGTTTTACGTGTCTTCGCATATACGCTCTTCTCATTAATTGGTCTCATTCTCACTATTTTTATTTTTATTTTTATTTATCTATATGTTTGATTTTAGAATTATACATATATATATATATATATATATATGTATAATAAACTATATATATACTATTATATATATACTCGTATATATATATATATACGAGTAGATATATAATATGTATAATAAAAATAAGTTTATTTAATTATAATATATTTTAATAATATATTATTATATATTATTAAATGTAATAATATATTATATAATGATAAGGATAAACAATGAGATTTCTAAAAGAATATATATATATATATATTATAACCCTAAAAATATATATACGCGTACACCGAAAAAAAGGAACATTCTTAATTTAGAGAATATCTTTATTTTTTATGTAAATCTTAAAATAAGATTATACAGCGTTAAACAAAAATAAATTATTTGCATTAAAACGTTATATGTGTATATAGGTATATAATTTAATTTTAAAAAATATAATCTTATTTTACAAAAATAATTTTTATTAATGGAAAGCAAAAAAATATTGAGATAGAGAATAACAGTATACTTTTAAACCAAGAATATTTATATTATTATAACGATAAAAACAGTAATCTTATTTTAAAATTCAATAATTCTCTACGTGAACACAAATAATGTTGATTTAATTTTATTATGCTACAATAAAGAAAAAGAAAAATCGGAAAAAGAAGACATCATTATATCATCAAAATAATCATATTGTACTTTTTATAACAATTATAATATTCAAATTAAATTATAATATTCTTGAAATACAAGAATAAAAAATTCTTGTAAGAAAATTATATATTCTTGCATGCTCATACATGTGAAACAATGATCGTGTTGATTTGAATATATTTGTCTTGATTAAAGACTGATTTTTTTTCTATGTACTTTTAAAATTATATTTCTAAAACTTTATATCTCTCAGATCTGTAGAATTAAACTTTTGTCCACGCTGAAATCTTGTCGAGTGCCTATGGTTCTCTGATTCTAAAAATTGCGGTCAAATCGAATATATTTATTGTCGCTCAGATACGTCGGAATCGATCGTTATAACAGATTGCAGCACTCTCTCCGCTATCTCTTCAGCGGATTTACGCTCTCTCTCCTTTTACCGTCCCTTTTCTCTTCCTTCTTGGTCACCGCTCTTGCGTGAACGCTACGCGAATAATTTGCTATTCTAATTTCTCTAAATTGATTACATCAGCTTTATTATTCGATATACGTGATCGTCCACATCCGCGCGAGTAGCGGCTTTTACCGGATGTCTCCTCCTTCGCTACTTTCGCTGTCTTACGTGTCGCTCATGATTAACATTAACTCCTTTCTCCTCTTTCGCCTCCTTGGCGCGAGCTTACTCTCTCGGTCGCTCCAGACGAGCGCCAATATATACTTGGAAGGAAAGATAATGTTTGCGTCATGCACAGATGCATTGATCAAAAACATCTGATCATCGTGCTCCAAAATGGAATGACGCACTTGTAACACTTATGGAGAGACAATAAAATTTCTCTCTCTCTCTCTCTCTCTCTCTCTCTGCTGACTATTTAACTAAGCATAATCTTATCAATACGAGACAGTCAGCTTTTCGTCCGTATCATAACACTCAGTCTGCGCTTTTGCATGTGTGTGACGATATAAAGAAAGCGATTGACTCTGGACTTGTTACAATCATGATCCTTTTCGATTTCAGCAAGGCGTTTGACACAGAACCGCATCTCAGACTTCTGATCAAACTCAAAGAACTGGGTTTTTCTGACCCCACTCTTATCTGGCTTTACTCATACCTCACTGGTCGCTCTCAGGCTGTCGCTGACGATGAGGGTAACCATTTCTCTTGGCTTTCTACTCTGTGTGGTGTTCCGCAGGGCTCTGTCCTCGGTCCACCTTTGTTCACTCTTTACATTAATGACATTGGTACATTCTTGATATATTCCGACTACATGATATTTGCTGACGATGTTCAAATTTATCGTTCATGTGCTCCTTCCGATCTCCTCCACAACCTTAACTTAATCTCCAAAGATGCAAACGCTATTTTCGATTATGCAAATGTCAATGGGTTGAAACTGAACCCTGCAAAATCCAAAGTCATTATTTTTGGCAGTGGAATAAATATCAACAATATTGATCTGAATGCATTACCACCTATTATTGTTAATCACACGCCTTTGCCATATGTAAGTGAGGTGAGAAACCTTGGAGTCTGTTTCGAATTGAATCTCTCTTGGAATAAGCATGTCTCGCATGTCTCGCAGAGAGTTCATCATGCGTTGTATAAATTGAAATTCAGCAAGAGTTCTCTTTCCACCCCGAACTTAGAATCAAGCTGGTAACATCTCTGGTACTACCCCACTTGGACTACTGCTGCCTTGTCTATCATGGCTTGAGCAAGGAACTTAATCTGAAGTTACAGAGACTTGTAAACTGCTGTATCAGATTTATCTTTGATTTGCGGAAAGACGAGCGTATAACGCAATATCGACGACGCCTAGGGTGGCTGTCCGTAGAAAATAGAAGATTGTATTTTCTTGGCTGTCTGATGTATTATATCATCTACATGGGCTCACCAGCATATCTGAGTGAACTTTTTACCCCACTTAGCCCTTCGCTCAGAAGATCGACTCGAATTGCAAATTCTTTTTCGCAAACCTTCCATATCCCAGCTTTCCGAACGGAAATATATAGAAATTCCTTTCAGATAGCGGCTATCTATTTTTGGCACTTTCTCCCGGACAATATTACATCCGCTACTACTATTGCAGCTTTTAAGAATCTCCTCCGATCCTCCTACCTGCTGTCATCCAAATTCTCGGACTAAGTTTCTTAGATATTTTAGCGTGTAGTGTGTATAGAGTACTCGTAGTATTCTCTTCACTTAGTATTACCTGCGTTCGATTTAGTTGCATTCTGTTTCTTTAATTTTTAGTTGCTTGTAGATTATGTGTCTTTCTAATATTAAGTTGCGTTTAAGTTAAGTTGCGTATCACTGTATCTTTATCTTGTATATTACTATATTTTGCTATCTTTGCCCTGTAGCTATGCTTGGGCATAAATATACTTATCAATCAATCAATCAATCAATCTCTCTTTCTCTCTCTCTTTACATATTCGCGTTTAAGATCCGCTGATCGTTCGCGCAATATCAATAGGATTTGCGCATTTAGCGAGTTTTGCAAACAGCTTAGTGTGTCGCTTATCGTGGCGTAATATTCGATGCACTTATCAACTTTTTTGTCATTGTGCCTATTAATCAACTTTCGCACGAGACTCTAATCCCGAGTTACTCGTGCATCTCGGGCTCAGAGCACCAAAATAGAACGGGTTATCGTGCCGCGACCTAACGCTCGCAGCGGCGAGAAAAATACCGCGGTCATTAGCGCGTCTAATTAAAAACACGAAAATTTTTCGTTATACTTCCCGCTATTCCGATTTCTGAGTACGCGGTTGCGGAACGCCTGCGTGTAATTTGATATTGAAACGAAAGAAAATATATTGAGTGTAAAACACAGGTTATTTATAATGATTCGCCGATAATATAAGTTTTGTAAACTTTTAGCGCATATACAAACCATTGAATTTAAAATCCAATTTTTCTGTGCAAAAAAAAGTCTTGTCCTCGTACCTTGTGCCTGATCGTTGATTTATTACCGAACTATTCGACGCGTGAGATGCGCATAATAATTGTTTGTTAAGACAACTATTATTTATATATTATTTAGACAACACGCATGTCCAAAAAACGTCATAATAACATACATGTCTAAAGATGTTTTTACGTGCGTGTTGTGCGGGTTAGTTTTCACGCATATAGTAAATCCGCCTCGCGAGGCAGCTCAAGGAAGTTGTTTTTGCGAGAGCGATAGAATCGTCTAGGTGCTTTCGAGTGGGGAATGCGCGTCTACAAGTACCATGACGCAATGATAAGTCTCGCTAACGAAGCGCGTATTCCCGAGAAGTACCGCGCGTCATTGCGTTTCAGTATCGCGGCGAACGCGACGAGAAAGGACGATCTCTCGGACGTATATCTTATTTTCACTGTGTTTTACTTTCTAAAATAAATAAAACATTAGGCTGATATAAATTGCATGGGTAATACTATCCAGCACCATGTCCAAAATCGGGATATCAGACGTCTTTTGGATACCATATTATGAAACGTCTTAAAGATGTCTTAAAGATGTTTTTATGACGTCCTATGTCCCGATTTTGGACATGCTTGCTGCTGGGTAGTTACACCAACGTAAACTACATGTCGGCTTTCCGACGATTCGAATTGCATTACGTTTCTAAGGCGAGCGCGGTCTGCGTTAGCAGAATAGATGACCATTTCATTACCCGACTTGGCATTGAAGCCCACGCATTAAATCGTACGGTCATTGCATTGATATATACGCGCGTTATATCGGTCCAGACTTAGGTATTCCATTAGCATCGGCAAGTGGCACAATGACATTCCCGCGAGACGCAGAGAGAATCGTTTAGGAAACACCTTCGTGAAACCGGACATCGGCCGCTTTTATTACGGATACGCTGCTTCCCCCCCCCCCCGCCTCTCGATCGGATTACATAATCGAAATAATCTCTAGTCCTCGACAGCGGTGAACGGGTAAGAAAGTTATCGATACGTAACATTAGTGAGAAGACAACAAATAATTACGAGAGCGTTGCAGTCAGAAGAATTACTCATCGTTATTGTAATAACGATAATTTAGACCACGTTCGACGCGCTCGCGCGCTTGTTTGTATTTGCCTTATAATTATGTTTGCGCGCGTTGCTCGGTCAGCATAGCAAAAGCGTAGAACATGTAGTTTCTCTTTATTTTACGATGATATGGATTCGAGATGTTTGATAGAGGCATGAAGAGAAGGCACGGTACGCCAATATTTCTTTGTTCAATTAATTCCTTGTTGCTTATTAGTCATTGGCATCTTGACGGCCAAACGCCGTAAATTTCCGGCTGTTATCGGCAACACAGAAAAGATTATAGACCTAAGTAGGTGACGGGCGTGCAATGCGCTTTTTTGCACGTCTATCGATTATATAGATAAAATACCGATCGTATCAACATGACATATTAGTTTTTTTTTCGCGAGAGACATCATCAAATAAATCCGAGATTCTTTCGCCTTGGCACCTGTTGCATCAACACTTGCATCGAGCACTTCGTATCTGCCATAAAATCTGCCATAGCGTTTTAACAAGCTATGTTGTAAATCGACATCATTCTGCTCTTTTCTCTTAAACGCACTACAAGAAAAAATTACATTGTTGTATACATATATATTGCCCGTCCATAAATTCCATATCTTCTATATTTTTCAAGATATTTGCTCGGACATTTATGTATGGACGGACATCCTGTATATGTATATATGTTTTGATAAATAACATTTAAATCTTTGTGTCATCAAAAGATAAAGTTTATTTTTATAAATGAGATTTGGATGAAATTAATTCAAATCCAGAATACGTTACGTGTGAATAATTTCCGGTTCATTTGGTCGATAGAGCTAATGCGTCATACCTCTAATCGATGAACTTATCGTTAAGATAGCAGAAATTCCTTACTAATCTCCCATCGATTTTGCATTATCTAATGTCAAATCTAACGATCCGTTTTGCACGTATCGATAACTGGATTGAGTTACGTGTATTGAATAATCGAATTGTATTATACATACGCACACCCCCACCTACACACACATATATATTGTGTATATGTGTATAATATAAATTATAATTAATATATTTTATATAATATATATATATATATATATATATGTACCTACATATACATAAATTGTACAAATTATATTATATATTGTATTGATTAAGCTATGCTAACTTTTAAGAGAAAAAAAAACATATTTATCGCTCCCGTTAATATCCAAACTGCCAGAGTGCGGGGTTGCATTCTTACTTTTCAAATTTACATTTTTATTTACATCTTGCTTCTCGAAAATCGAACATATTGTTGTCTTTCCATCAATATTCGGGTCAATGACATTCTTTAATAAGAAATACTTGAAACTGATCGCGTTAGTAATTTCGGAGAAAAATGATATACATTCTGGAATTCCTGAACGAAAAAATGTTTGTCCTCCCGATTGTCTCTCCCGAGAAAAGATTTCGCTTCCTTTCGAAGAATCTCACATACTCAACGAGCGTTCAGCACTCTGTATATATATACATATATAATCACATACGACTATATACGAACTAATTTTCTCTCTCCGCCAACTCACTTCGTCACCTCCTCCGCTTCGTTCGATTGCCCCTCGCTGGGCTCGCGCAACAGCCTTGTGCAAGTCGAAACTTGTATAGGCTTATACAACTCGGAACTCGTTATTACAAACGAATTAGCGCTGTATATACAGCGCTGATACAACAAATTTTGCTCTTTCGAGACTTTCGAGAACCCTTCGTGTTCAAATCAAAATTTTTTTAATACAAAAAAATTGTTTCTCTCGCATACATGACATTTCTTCGGAACGTACGAAAAATGCAGTAATTCCGGTACTTACAAATTTATTACATTACAATTCATATAATACAGATTACATAACTGTTGCAATGTCTAAGGTTATTAGTCCATTAATCTAACATCTAGCAGTTAGAGCATGTATACAAATCTAAATTAAAATTACATATTTATATATTCTATAAATATTGGGAATAGGATCAAGGGCAATGTGTACTTAAAAGTTCAGGTCAGATCCAATAATCAAGTTTTATTTACTAAGATTCGTGTAATATTTATAAGAAATAATATCTAATACATTGTATTCGCGAAATAATCGGTCCCGAGTTAGTTTCAAATTTTAGAATAGGTAGATACTTTATAGGATTCGAAATGTACTTATAAGTAGTTTTTATCGTAAAGAATCGAATATCTTACAAGTACCTAGTGCTTGAATTCTAAAAATAAAGTTGTTAATTTAAAGAATGTAATGCATAAAGATTTTAAGGAGGTTTGCCTATTAGTCGAAAGTCAACTTAGAATCTTAATTTTTTTATATGATTTACATAAACACTTTACGCAAATAATCCCAAAAGTTAAGCAATATTGACCGTATAGTTTTTTTTGTGATATTATTCAGAAGTTAACCACTTTGAGCCTATCGTATATATGAGAAACGGTCGCGTTCTGGAGGTAAATGAGCACTGATTTAATACACACTTAACCAACTTAGTTTGAAAAACTAGCATTTGATAGATGAAACATCAAGGATTGCATAAAAACTTTAAAAATAGGATTTTACCGTGTGGATTTAAAGCTGTCACAAAGTTTACTTTTACTTCGTGGATCGAGATCGTAACAGCTGATGCGAACCCAACCTCACAAACAATGTTTAACCACTAATCATGAATTCACGACACGTCATCAATGTCATCATCACAAATCATCAATGTATTAATCATTTTAAGTCTTTAGTATTCTCTGACAATTGTTCATATAGGTTTTTATAAATTATTTATGACTTTTCTTTTACTTTATAATATTGGATAATAAGTATTTGACAACGATTCCCGAGTAATTGATGCTCTCATACTTCGGGGCATATATTTGTTAATATTCTATACACTAATAATTTACGAAGAATATAGCACATAACTAGCATCCACAATTTATTATACTAATATTGCATATAATTTGGGATCGCTGTAATGACATTTTATTATTCAATCGCATTTTTTACTTCAGAATAGAAAGCGAAAAATCCTTATATAAGTAACTTTTATTCTATATTTTTAATGATATCTCTTTTTATATTTAATTTCAACAGTTGATAATTTAATATATATATTTTTGTAATTATATAAAAAAATAATTATATAAAAATAACTTTGCGCGTCAATAAAAAAATCAGCGTTCGTCGTACGAAAAAAATACAAGGGTTCTTTTTTGTTGCAAATTTTGTCCACAACAAGATGCGTATGATAAAATTCGTCTCAAATAAATTTTAAGGTCTGAAAACAGCGAAAAACTAAGACTATTCCAAAAAATCAAAATTTTTTGCTTACATAGCTACAAATTAAAGAAAAAGGGTCTAAAAAATCGGTTGCATCATGAAAAGTATTCTTTGTAGTTCTCAGATGATGTGTGATTTTTTGGGGGATTTTTAATTCCATTTTAAATGACGGAAAAACATCACCGCGGCGCAACATAAAAAAAAACGATGAAATCGAGGGTTTTCGGGATCCGAGTCTCGGACTTTGACGGCGCGTGCAAGCTAAACGACTGACCTGACGATAAATGTTGTTTAGATTATTATTGTAGATAATTTTACGCTCTACAAAAAAGAAACGTATAGTTAGTTACCCTATCTTGCTTAATTTTCGAGATATTTGAGAAAAAATATAAACAATCGCGTATTTTGTTGATAATATTGTTAATAACTTTTTATTCCGCGTTAATTTTGCAAAGCAAATTAAATTCCAACTATAGCACCTCAAATCAAAGCGATTCATGGTGGTTGCAACCTGGGAAGATTAATTGGACGATTCGATGTCTAATATGACTGGCCTAATTCACTTGGAAGTAATATTCTTGTTTTTCGAGGTATCCATAGAGAGTTCAAATTTATTTCGTCCAAGTTCGAGTCTACTGGAAAGTATTGCATTGCTTTTATTTTTTTAAAGTAATCACAGAGAGTGTTTAAAACTACGCCAACAGATTCGAATCTACTCGTATAAGGTACTTAATCTCATTGTTGATGATAAATACATAAGCACATAACGGTCTGATGTATCTACATTTTTTCGCAGATTGTTAATTTATTTACGTAATTAATATTAAAGACCTGACATAAAGTAGCGCGCCGGCCAGAGACAGTTACGCGTGCCAAAGATACGACGATATGCAGATAAGACATAAAAACATCAACATTTTCGGATTCTTCGCGCTACGCCTACGTTCACCCTTCGAACGGGCCACCCGCTCCTGCCCGAGTGCCGGAACGATGTTTCACGTCTTTTATTAAGCGTTTCTACGAATTCCGGCCGCATAAGCAGGTACGACTGATTTTCGGTACCGCGGTCGCCGCAGCTATTCGAAGGATTCCCGTTTTCCAAACAATTTCAAACATCGTGCAAATTTTTGGCTACCGAAATATCAGGGGAATGCGTCGTTACAATCCCGATCGAGCTTATGACGATATACGTGACTAAACGCGCGTGCTATGTACGTGCGCAAACAGCCGATATATACGCAATATCGCATATAAAAGTGTCAAAGTGAAGCGCCGCGAGAGGAGGATAAAAAAATTTTAACAGTATCGCATATTGTATAATTAATGTTTTTCTCTAAGCTCTTATCTCGAGGACAGACGACAATAAATAAAATAAAAAAATCGGATAAAAGCTTCTATAATACAATTAATCCAAGTATATCTGTCCGTAATTTCGTCATGCAGGGTGGAGCATGTAAAAATAAACGGAAGACACTTGTTATATAAAAAAAAAGAAAACACGTTGCGTCATACCTCCTCTCTGATATTAAAAGACTTTGGTTTAAAATGCTTGTCAGTAGCTATATTACTATACATTTGCAGCGGTGATAATCTAGGTCATAGAGCTAGTATTATCTCTCGTCTGCATTATCTCGAAGATGTTTACGAGAATTTGGGCAAAGTGCAAGTACGCATCGCAGGTGGCGGCTGCGTGATTCCTTCCCGTTTCATCGGCATTGAAAATAAACTACTTATACTTATTGCGACGCGCGAGAAGCGGCGAGAGCTGGATAAGCTTAACGCGAGACGATACGAGAGAAGAGATTTGAATTTGTACGACAGCCCTTTGCAGTGTCAATGACATTTTGAACAGTTGTAATAAATAATTCACAAGTTCCATTTATGGAACTTATATATTCACGGAAAAAAAGAATTTGCTACTAAAGCAAATCTATTTGTTAAATATGGGATAACAAACATTTTTTTAGCTAATTAAGCTAATTAATTTTGCTATTAATTAGCTCTTGCAGCAAAAAATGTTAGTTATCCCATATTTAACAAATAGATTTGCTTTAGTAGCAAATCCTTTTTTTCCGTATTCTCTCTCTCTCTCTCTCTCTCTCTCTCTCTCTCTCTCTCTTTCTTTCTTTCTCTCCCTCTTTCTTTCTTTATTAAGAAATCAGTTAATTCCTTTTTCTTCCCGATTCAGTTCTTTTTCTTTTAATTGAATCTTTGATAGAAGAATAATTTCCAAATTACTCGACGTTGTTGTTTTCATTAAAAAATAAGTACCTTGTTTTGTTAAACAATTAAAAGATAAGTACTTTGTTTTGTTAAACAACTTGTTTCAACAAAATGTATTATAAAAGAGTCTCTTAAGTAAGTACAAATGTCCCTGCAAGAAAAAATTAGAAAAGATATATATGAGCCCGACAAATTTCTTGGCTTAAACTGGACCACAGAACATTATAAAAGTATATTAGAAAGAGAGATACAAGAATTTTACTCTTGCTATATCCGTTACTATAGCGGCATCTTTCCGAAGATAAAAAATACATTTTAACATTTTGACTATTAAGCTGATTTCGGCATCAAAATTAATAAATCTAGCGTGTTTTATTTTATGGTTTTTTTTTACGCATGCAGATATATGCAGAGAGAGGTCACGACGCTCCGAATCGAGTAAATACGACTAAGAAAATTGTTTTTTTTTTTTTTTTTTTTTACGTCTTAATGTAATTTATATATTGCTTTTTTATATTTTGAATACTTAATAAAATCGATTTTAATCGGGTAAATAAAACCGTACATTGTACTCATTTACAAAATGAGCGTCAAGATTTTTGCGGAAATTTATACGTCACCTATAGACATAGTAGTCAGTGTTAAAAACGTCATAGTTAAAAGCTTGCAAAGTCCGATATATTAGAATCTTTCTTAGAACGGATAAGTATATCGAAAATGCCTTGTGAGATTAATGGACAGAACCTGTCGAACCTTGCAGCTGGGAAATTTCGTGGGTTTCCCCGAGTCGCGATTTTAAATATCTCTTGGGTAACTGACGAAACGATGATGTAGGCAACTTCTGATATATTATCAAAGTGTCGCCGCGAAACATTTGGCGGCTCTTATTTTCAGTGCAAAGTATATACCGCGTTATGCGATAAGCGGTCGTCAGCACGCTTTCAATCGCTGGTATTTGCGATTTAAACGCGATAAATTGATAAGGAATTAACGCAACTGACCGACAAATTCGGTAAGCAAAATGATTGGGTGTTCTATAATTATCATAGCAGCGTTTCGTCGCAAAATAATACGGAATTTCAAGTAAATCTGTACAGAGTGTAATTCTTTGTACGAAATAGCTTAAAGACGCACTTAAAATCTAATCCATAATATATAAATTTAAACGGACTCATGAATTACGTTTTTACTTTGCTTCTAATTATTATTACGTATATGTATGTTCTACAGTTTCTATTTTCCGCTAAAGTTATACACTGTTAAATATTATTCAAAGGATAAAATTTTAAACAGTATTAGAGAGTTTGAGTTGCCAGTGAATAATTAAAATTAGATATTGTAAGCAACCCAACTGGCCAAATTTTATTGATTTAAAACGCTACGTTTCGACCGTGGATCCGGTCCTTTTCAAGCGCAAATACACCTCTCACAAATAGCCATTAGTCAGGCATAATGCCCTAGCTACGCCGAATCGAAAACTAAACGACAAATTTTAGCGCTCCGCAATAAGTAAAAATAAAAAAATCGGTAATTATACAATTAAAAACTTACATATTTGTGTGTCGGGATCAAACGATATAATATAAAATATTCGCTGACCGGCATTCTTCGTTAGATGTTTGTCAGAGCCGTGCGGTGGCAAAATTAGACTGATGAACTTGACAATATAAAAACAAACAGTTGCCGTATAGTAATAAGCTGATGGGACGTAGAGAGAGAGGGAAGTAGCGAAAAGAGAGAGAGAGAGAAGGAGAAGAAGTTATAGTTCTCTTATGATATGTTCGTAGAGAACGTTAAGATTCTCCGTGTCCTTTTGTAAATTGATAGTGCCGTCAAATTTTTTAATAAAAAACATCTCCGCTAGTTCCCTCTTTCTAGTCTGTCTTTTTTGATGTAATAAGTACTTCTGGCTTTCCCCAGTCAAAATCATGTCCATAAGACATTCTGTGCTCGCTCACAACGCGGAATGTTTGCTAGTGTGCTTTCTGATATCGCCCTGGTGTTCAATCAAGAAAATTCAATAAAATTTGGCCAGTTGGGTCGCTTATTACAATATCTAATTTTTAATGATAAAATTTTAACCAATATCTTGAGAAATAACATTTTGTTATTTTAAACTATTATGCATGTCAAAATTTATTATTTTATAACACAGAACAGTACACGGTAAAAAATATTTTGTATTTTAGTGAATTTCCATCCGTGTAGAATTTTTAACATACACTGCGGTGTTAATGCAACATATTGTCATTGTGTTATTTTGACTTTTCTGCGTTAACACTCAACGTTTCTAAGAGTTAAAATAATACAATTTATATGCGTAAATGCACGAATTCTTGGTGACATATATTATATGTTAAAATAAATACCTAAGTTGTGTTTCCTCTCTATAAGAGTTATCATCTGTTAAATCTGTCGACATTTTCTTTGTTATATATTATAAAAAAATATCGCTTCTGTTTTTTGCAAGAAAGAGAGAAGAGAGGAAAACATTTAATGCAAAAATAACATTTTGTTCTTTTCTAACAAAAGGCATGTTAAATCGATACTCGCATCTCTCGAAGTCTTCTCGAAAGTCTCGAATTGCTTTGTTGGCTCTTTTCCGCGATGCTGATTGATTCTATTGCTGCGCTAACTTCGTGAGCGGCTGTCATAGCATATTTGGACAGTTGTGTGTAATATTAAAGCCAAATAGCGCGCGCGAAGCGCGCGTCTGTGATGTCTAGTTTAATTAAAATTAACATTATAAATATGTTAATTTAACATAAACTTTGCTTCCAGATAGCGTCCATGTATTACAATTTTGTGTTCATTTTTCACACATTACTTGTGTTATTTATTTATATATTTGCCTTTTGTTAAGTTAACATAAAATTTAGAGTTGATAAATTGAGACATGTGAAATGTGTTTTTAACGCAAAATTTTTTATTGTGAGTAGATATTATTTTAACTCCATTGATTTACTTGAAAGGAATGGTTAAAAATGATTCAAATTGAGTAGGTATAGTATTTTACACTACAAATTTAACAGTGTACAGTTAAAGTTAAAATTAATAAGACGAACGATACATATAAAGATTAATTAATTAGATCATCTTACGCGTTTATATTTTGCGTGTTTCTTTTCTTTTCTAATTGCTAATATCTTTGCAGGGGTTTCCCACACGATCTTACGAACTATGACGTCACGCGTTAAGTCAATTCATTTTTATGCTTTGTAACGCTTTGCGCAATTTATAACGATCAAATGTTATATCGTCTATATCGTCTAGATAGCCGGCAATCTCGCGATATGAGAATATGCAATATTAGCGTAGCGGATTGAAAATAAAGCGACAGTCATCGAGAGTAGCCCCAAACTAATGATAACCGCGCGCCTGCAAATAGATCTTAGGAGATTACGAATGAAACTGTCATAAAAACAGTCTGTCATTTTTCCCAGTATCGACGAGGTATTTCCCTCTCGTGTGTAGTTTACCTTTACGTCAGCGGGAATACTTAAGGCACGTTAGAGTGCGGCGAAACGGCTACGCCGCGGCGCCGTAGCTTTACGATGATCCTCGGAAAAGTGAATGTACAATCGTGCGCTCTTCCAATTGAAATTTTGACGGTGGCGAGTGCCGCATATCCGCGGTAACAGTAGCAGTAAAATATCTGTGTCCATCACAGCTGTGCGCTGTGCGTTCGCGCGGCGGATTGAGAATCCGTTTCGCGAACGCTATATGACTTCTGATTAAACATTAATTTTATTTTAATGTCAGCAGGAATTTCTGCAAAAACAGGCTCGTCAATCATAAAATTCTTTATTGTTGATTAAATTATTTATGAATTATTAGTATGATTATGTATGAAATTTTTTCTAAATTTCATTTTAATTCTACTTTATATAAGTATTGTCAAAAAAAACTGGTTTTTTTCGAACAATCCGTTCACCTGGTGAACCTGTTGCTACCTTCAACTGTCTTTTGTTGCATTTAGTACCTGTAGTATTAAAAAAAAAAAAAAAAAAAAATTTTTAACATTATATTTTTTGACCTGACATCTTGTTTAATGATTTTTAATAACTATTGCAAAATTGCAATAAGAGTTGAAATAATTACATTGAATAAAGAATAAAATTAATACATTTTAAATAAAAAATTCTACCATTAGCATCCTTTATTGATAAATATTTTTTTTGCTATTGATCATTGTGTTATTCATGTAATGCGATATTCGAATTTTCCAAATTAAATAAATTGTTTGTTTATTGTTTAAACAACATGCTAAAATAAATTAAACAAAAAAAGCATTTCTTTGTTAATTCTACAATCCTTTACATCTTTCCGTTTTTTTTTCGAAAAACATTATATTTTACATAGTTAAGGAGAATTAATAACAATAATTCCTGAGAGATAAAGTAGAGAATGGACGGACAATTTCGTAAACAATACGCTGTGAATGATAGCAATGATACATTCGCGTTAATTTTATTACGTTTTTGTTTGTTCGTATTTGTTTCAATAAAATTCTAACTATAATAACAACAAGAACGTAATAAGTAATAATAATCATTTATTAAATAAAAGTTGATTGGAAGAACTAATGATGATTCTTTAAATCGGACGATCGTCTCTCCCGCCTCTTGTATACGTACGAAGCTAAAACGGATACTGGGAAACAGAACCTTTGTTCTCCTGGAGTCTCAGAGACGTGGGTGCGCGATGCAGGTAGGACGCAGAATCGCGTATCTATACATTACACAAAGAAAGTAATTAAAGTTTTTAAGTACGCGCCATCGTAATTAGTTTCAAAGTATACTCGAGATATTGCCTCAAGTTGGGTAATCACGAGTCTGACAAATTTTACGAACGCAAAGAGAGACACAAAGATTAGTACAAACCGGAAAAAATCGTCCTAGAGCGATATCAAGTGTACGAGACGTATCTCGTGCGACTTGGTCGCGCATTAAGATAATATCGTCGCGACGTTGTTGTTCGATTATTTAATTTTAAATTATTAAATTATTGAATATATTAAAAAAACATACGTCACTTTACCATTCGATTTTACGATCAAGCGAAGAAAGAACGTGCTGAGTGTGCGATAGCATGTAACTTTATGGCTTATGTGTCGCGTGATATATTCAAAAATGACACGTATCCCCCGCAGCGGGGTGGGGCGAAGAGGGAGATGATCGCACACGGTTCGCGCACACGAGGGAAAGGGAGAGAAGGTAGATTCCCGAGTTTATGAGAAGAGAACCGTGGGTATATGTGTATATTTTGCGTAAAAAGCGAGGGTGGATCCGACGCTGATGAAGTAGGGGGACAGTCTTCGTCGTGGCGACAGCGTGGGGATAGGGAGGGCGGTAACGCGGGTATATATGCTCGATGCGGCCGAGACTAGCTACAGTTCAACAAGAAGCAAAATCGACGTAAGAGGAAGGATCGGGATACGACGCGCGATCATATCGAACTCGGAAGTCGATATCATCAGTGAAAGAGACTTATCAGTCAAAGAAATCCCCGCGAAAGATAGGAGGGGGGGGAGAAGAAAAGGCAACAAGTGTGTGACAGAATTCGGTGTCAGAATCGGTTGTAGACTCTTGTGACACAATTAGCGATTGACTCCGATTCCTGTTCGTTTCGCAAATTTGTCTGTGGTGCGCGCGAAGATGAATCTGTCAGTTGGCACGCCGATTCTGTGCGTCCTGCTCGCGGTCCTGCTGTCGGAAACGGTGCACGCCAGGCCGGGCGATTGGCTACTGAGGTACGGCTACTGAAGAGAATCTAATTAGATCGAGGACTTAAGGAGGGAATCTTGTCACGCGGTTCAAAATGCCGTGAGGCAATCCGTGAAATTATTGCGACACTCCCGCTTTCTCCCGATCGAGGTCCATATTCAACTTCGTCGATTCAACTTCGGCTTTAACGTCGCCAATTATTGTCAATCGATATCGTATCGATTCTAGTGTAAAATTGGATTTATTTGAAACAATACGAATTTAATCGAGTAACTTGAGTCAAAATCCCGCGCGATCGAATGTTCGATTAATTTAGTGCGGAGATATTGAACAATGCGAAAGATAAAGTGCGTTGTAATATAGCTCCGAATCCAACGATCTCGATTTCCACACGCGGACGAAGTGACCAACTTCCTTTCTGAAACCCTTGCATGCGACGATAACATGTTTACTGAACATATAGCTGAAGCTTTGGCGCACGGCTCTATCTGTGTCGCGTACGTTCGCAAGATTAGCGCGGCTATTGAGAGAGGCAATGGATTCTTTTTTCTCCCGAGATTAAAACTGGTCGCGGTTGTTGGCGACTATACGAGAATCGGGATTTTCGTCAAATAATTGGAAAAAAGTCCATCACGCGCGCCATCCCTAGAATTGTCCCTAACGAGAATAGTTTTAGTAACATGTCGATTTGTTGCAGTCGGCAGAAACGCCTTTCCGATCAAAGACTCGCTGAACTCGAGACACTTTTAGCGCTGCAAAATGTGAAGGGCGTAGTGGTTCCCGTAGGATTCGGAAAAGTAAACCCAGCTATGATGTAAGTTCACTTTCCAGTCTGTTTCGAACAATGATGATCTAATTAATTAATCTTTATATGTATCGTTCGTCTTATTAATTTTTCAAATGCACTCCTAAATGCTTACTCTTAAATGTATTTTAAGAGGACAAAAATATGCTACATACGCTGTTAAATATTCAAGGGCAAAATTTAAATTAATACCTTAAGTTAATTAACATTTTTAATTACCTATGTGTGTAAAAATTTATTATTTTAATATAGAACAGTATAATTTTAACTCCATTGTTTTAGTTAAATTAACGACATATTGAGTAGGTGCGGTTAAATATAATTTGTTGTTATATACTAAAAATTTAATAACAGTATCTATATAATTCTAGAATTAAAATTATCCGCGTTCGCTGAAATTCGCCAAATTTAATTACTGCGCTATTGTAACGCAGACAAGATTAAACGATAATCACGACGAAGTTAGTCGTATTACGATAAGAATTGTATCATTCATTCTATAATCAATTTTTCAAGTATGTCTCTAAGCACATGTGGAACTTTTTCTTAATCGCTTACATGTGGAATTTTTTCTTAAGCGCAATAAGACAAAAAGTCCTAAGATTAAAATCGTCCATCCGCTGAAATTTGTCAAACTTAATCACTGCGCTGTCGTAACGCCGACAAGATAAACGGTAATCACGAGAAAATTAGTCGTATAATGATAAATATAAATTTAAAAAAAGGCAAATAATGTTATTAATAGTTTTAAGATTAAAATCTTCCACTCGCTAAAATTCGCCAAATTTAACTCCTATATGATAAGAGTGCCCAGCTTTACATACATGCAAAAGCGACTTTTTAATCTGTGCACCCTTATGAAGTTCGAATTGAAAGCGCGGCTTTGCACATCTCTTTGCACATCTCTGCTCTTACATCATCATGAAAATAGTCCAAAAAGGATTCAAGTGGTTCAAAGGGTTGAAATGAGTAAAGAATAATTTTTTAAATATTTTTTAAAGCATTTCTTAAGCAGTTATTATTTAAAAAAAAATAAGAATGCTATGAATTGCGCATTTAACGATTAATTAATGCGCTATCGTAACGCAGACAAGATTAAATGGTAACCACGAAGAAATTAGTCATATTACGATAAAAATTATTTAAGAGAATTGGCTTTTTCGACATATTATATTGGCGTCTCCGACTTATTGTGTATAATTAATTTTATTAATTTTTTAAATATATTTTTAAGCTTTTTCTAATTGCTTACACGCGGTACTTCTTGTAATTGTAATTAAAAAAGGACCAAAAATATATAACTGATAGTTCCAGGGATAAGATCATCCGTTCTCAGATTTGCCAACTTTTGTCACGTGTGCCATCACGAGTAACACAAATTAAATCACGAGGAAATTAGTCATATCACGATAAGTGTGATACCGTCCTCTCTTCATTCTGGAAATCCTTTTCTCAAGTATATTACTGCTAGATAAGGCCGGTGCGAAGAGTACTCTTGATATTAAAATTCTTACTAAATCACAATAGTTGCATTTAATCTTTCTTTATCGCTGGTGATTCGAATTTTTAATAAACAGTAGATAAAACATTCAACATCGCTACAATGCCATTAGAGATTTCATCGGTCGCAGTTACACTTGTTGCTTCTTCCTCGAACCTTCAAATAGCTTGTATACCATACGTCAGCTAAAGAACTGCATAAAAAAGAGATTAAACAAGAAAAGAAAAAGCTATAACGATGTAAAAAGTGATTCGTCCGCAACCTGAAAAATTAATGCATGAAAAACAAGAGCTTTAAATATTCAATATTCTTGGAGAAATATATATATATATATATATATATTTCAAGTTGTGGAGAAGTGACACGACGGTACAAAGAGAAAAGTTTTTGGCTAGTATTAGTTTAGCAATAATCCCGTGTTCTTATCTTGTGACATCGATAGCGCGCGCGCTATCGATTTCAACAAAAAAAATTGAAAAGAGACAATGAATACGCCTACAAATTGTAATGCAACGACGCCCGCTGAATAACATAATTGCATCAGAACAGCCGAAGAAAGAGAACGAGAATGGAGAGAAGGAGAATAAGAAGTAGACGCGCGGCCCGTGACAAACGAAGACGGAAGAAGGCAACGACGGCAAATGGAACCTCTAACTAGGTTACTTCTTGTTGAATGTCTCGTGAATAAATTTCTATCCGGACGTTGTTCCCGCTCGTCGTTCTGTGAAAAGAAGCCCCTGTAAGCGTATCGCGATATCGTCACCGCTCCCGTCTCGTTATACCGCGCGTAAATTAATTGACGATCATTTATGACGATGTCAACGACGTGTCCAACGTCTTAATTAACACGGGACATCATGAATGTCGAGCGGCCGCGCTGTACATACACCCCCGATGATTGACAAGCCGGCGCTCGAAACCTGACTTCTTTCTTCGCACCTCAACCCATTATTACGTAATCGCACATGTAACGGCTGAAATATTCGAGAATAGTGGAATGCTAAATAATGTATGCAAATTAAATTAAATAGTTTCAAGGCTGCCCTGATAGAAATATTTTACTGAAATTCTTTCTCACTTGACCTCATTTCATTATTATTCCATAAGTTTCATGATACCTAACATAAAATAAATTTGTTATTACTTTTCAATAGTATAACTTAAATTTTCTTATATTTCACAGTATTACATTACATTTCATAAGAAAAATTATTATTTATTTTGAAATATATTTAGTAATTTTTCAATAATTTTTATTTCATTTTTCATCGATTTCATGTAGAATAACAATGAAATAGGATCAATTGAGAGAAAATTTTAATGAAATTTTATTATATTATCAGTAAAATATTTCCATCAGAGATGTGCCGTGAAAAAATTGGATGAAAAATGAAATATAAAATTCGTATAATAAAACATATTTAGTCTGTGATTTGTCCCGAACGATCGGCATGGCAGACGGCGAGTACGATACCCGAATTGATAGGAAATTTAAAAATACCTTGATCCACAAGCGCGATATTATACGGTCTTCTCGTTAATAATCGCCCATTATTCAGCGAGGCCTCTTTCCCGCGTATCTCGGCGACGATGTTATCAGTATGGGGCAATTAATTAAGCCTCGATAAACAAATTATGCTACGACAGATATTGCCGCTGCTTGTTGGCAGCCGCGTAATTTACGCGTCCTCGCGCGTAACACACCCGTTCGCCGGCGATAAAACTCGTCAGATATTATATATTACTTGGCAGATCTTAGGCGATTGCATGACTATTGCATGACGATTGCATGACTATTGCGTCGGCTGGCGTTATCGCTTCTTCTCCTTTCGGCACACGAACTCAGCGTGATCGCGCGATTTATCCGGAACGTAGCCGTTTCTATAAAGAGGACAGAGACTCAACATTGACGGAAATTCAAACGACTTTGTATTATTAAAGCGCATAAAAATATTTACATTATTTGTCAAAAATTAATAATAATATTAAATTTATTGAAGCGCAAGAGATAAGAAATGTTTTACATCAACCAAATCTTTTGTTAATTCGATAACAGTATTGAATATGACATACTTGTTTCGTTAATATCGTTGTTGAATTAACGAGATTATTTCCAATTGGAATGTGCTGTCAACTCTAATGCTGTTAACTCATTAAATCCTAGAAGACTTTTACGCTTTTCCGCTTTAAATTTTTCTAATTTGGGTCTTAATTAAAATTTTTATATCGCAATTGGTATCTAGGGGTAAAAAGAGTTGCTAGAAACCCCTGCCTTTTTACTGGCAAATATTTAACTAATACAGGGTGTCCCACGGAAAGTTGTTGAAATTAATTAGCTCTTATTCTGTAACGAGAAAAACAAAATTGCGTTTAACAGAAGACGTTTAGTTTTATTTATATTTTAGTTATATTTATTTATTAACTAATATATTTTATTATTGACTATTATTTGATTGTGCATTAATTACTGCGCGTGGCTCCGATTGCCTCTCTCACAATAAGATAAACTTTTTCTTCTGTCTTGAAGTCACTCATTTTTCGGCACACGTTCTTATTTTCGAAGAAGGTTTGAATAAAACAGAATAAAACTGCGAAGTTCCAGGTATAAGACTACAGACAATCTATCTAAGTCGTGGAGGGAAAAGGGACAAATTTAATTTTATTGTCAGCAACTTCCCGTGGGACACTCTGTAAAATAATTTCGTCTACCTTTTTGAGTAAAATGTTTTGTTATATAGATCACTCAAATAATAATTATATCGATTTATTCTACTCTGAAAAGAAAACAGAAACAAAATTATTTATTAGTTGAATATTTATCAGTAAATGGACAGGATTACTTATTTTTTTAAATTCCATTTACAATCTTTATATCTTTCTCTTTCAAATATCCCACCCCATCGCCGACTATATTTTTGCAAAGAGCAACTCTTTTTTTATCAATAAATACCAATTGCAATCTAAAAATTTCCGATTAGAATCCGATCTATACAAAAGATTTAAAACAGGAAAGCGCGTATTTCTTAAGGCTTAATGGATTAATGCAACATTATTTCTTTTCTGCGTATAAAATTAATAATAAAATCAATCATGATCAATTGATGATCCGTATTAAATGGATTGATTTTTTTCACACGCGTTTTACTATTGTGTTTGCAGAGGCCGTAAACGGAGATCCATTTCGGAAGATAATTTTCGAAAATTGCATCATCTTTTGCTGCTCATTGCTCAAGATGCGGAATCAACTGCGGACCAATCTGATCAGATTCGTCCTTTACCGTGGGTAAGTACCGAATAATATCATCGAGATCGATACGCGCATAATATACATATAATTTGCTTATCGCGTCCTTGCTTCGCACAAATGTCGCAGTTACCAACTTTCACGCGATAATAAACACATGGGACACATTATCGGACACTCTTCCTACATTCGCTCCATTTTCGGGCGCGGTGGGCGGTGGTCTCCTCCACGGTGAGAAATCGAGATCGTTTATCATGCGTGTATTTGAGCGATAATTTCACGACGAAGAAAGATTGGCCGGAGCCAGCGCGCAGCGGCGCGTGTCGCTGAATTCTAATGAACTGCAGGAGCGTATAATTAGCGTGCTGCCCGGCACGAAAGTTTCCGAGACGCGACGTGTGACGCTTCGTTGGTTCCTGTTCTCCTCGGTTTATCTACTTTCTTTTTTCCTGTTAGTTCACGTCGGACGACAAGTAAACGTACGACACGTACAAAACGCGACTACCACTTGCGTTTACATTTTGTAGGTGTGTACGTGCGAGATCTACTTACAATTAAATCTAACAAGCGAGAAAGGCTCGATGACGCTATATCGCGATAATACGTTTGCGAGAATCGCCTTCGTAATTGCGAATCTGTCGTCTCAAGAAGATCGGGACTAATTCGATTTTCCCTATTCTAATTACAGAAGGAGGATCCGCGGGAGGAACAAAGGGACTATCAGTTGATTTAATTCGGAGACTCGGTATCGCTCGAGAACGAGGCGAAAGTCAGGAAAGAGAGACGGAAGAGAGACAACGGGCGAGGAACGATAGTGCGAGAAAGAGAGGAAGACAAAAAGGAGGAAGTAGAATAACAATTAACAAAAATACACACATATCCACATACACATATACACATATACATATGTGCACGCATATTTAATTTGATCTCTCAGCCATGATCCGTCGACAACGCACTACTACGGACTAGCCTCCGTCCGAGCTTCCAATTTCTTTATAAACTTTCGCCTTAACGGAATGCTGGAGTGACGGCCAAACTTCCTCGATTTCGATAATGTCAACATTTCTAATTTTGTTTTTCCTGTATCTGTCTTTGTCTGACGAAATGATATCTGTCCTTGTTCGATTGCTGCGCAATCTCTCGCTACACGCAATACTACTCATCATATCAACCTCCATGTGCTTTTGCATATATAAAAGCACATATAACTTTTTTTCTAGACTTTTAGTTCTAATTGCACGATATTGTTCTTAAATGTTTTTTCTAAGAGTGCTGTAATCTCATTTTATATATATAAACTGCAGTATTTTTGTATTAAGCAAATATTGTCAGTGACAGCTCTATGTGCCGAAATTTTTAATTTTTTTTTGTTTTTAATGTAAACTTGACTGCAGCACCCTCCGTTTTTGTGCGTACTTTAATTCTGTAAAAAAGCTTTTTCAATTCCGTAAAGCCAATTCAAAGTTTCGTGTGTTCAAAAAAATGTCGGTAATTACTGGCCACTACAGCATCCCCTTAAGAAATAAGTAATTAACTATCGCGCGTAACGCGCGTAACATGCGGAGGACCTAAACGGCAACAGCGGGAGATAACGAAAGCGTATACGGCAAATTATCGTGCAAAGTGCTGCATCCTTAGGGGAGGAAAGCGGCACGATCGTGTCCAGACTGCGTTCTTTATTTAAGTATTCGAGACTTAACGAGAAAACAGTATTTTACATGTGAATGCCGTCTTAGTATTCGTGTGACATAATGTGACAATTCGCAAGATACGTTCTCGATAACGCGTCGGACGAATCTTTGCCTCCTCTCGCCGGCAAAATTTCGATTTTATTTAATTCTCGATTAAATGATTTCTTCAACTGTCGCCTTCATTATGCAAGGCGCTTGGATCTTCTCATATTCTCTAAAAGTCAAAGAGTGAAATATATCACTCACAACGAGTAAAATGCAAGTGTAACGGAAAAGTGTAAATTGAGCGTGTGCACTTCGAATGATTTGCCACTCTTAAGAAAGAGTAAAATTGCACTCCATTTTAGTGAAAGGGCACTTTTTATGAGAGTGCAGTAGATCAGTGTCCGCAAGAGTGAATTATGTCACTCCACAATTTTAAGTAAAAAATTTCACTCTGTTAGAGTCATTTATCAGCCAATCTTTAGTAAATCGTGATTCACTCTAGCTTTAGAGTGAGATCGTATCACTCCGATAGAGTAACGGCTCTAAAAATTTGAATTCCCGGATTTACTCAAATCAAAGTGACAACCTTTTCTTTTAAAGTGACTATCGCAATCCCTCTGTGGCAAAACCACTCTATGATATTTAGAGGTAAAGAAAGCGCGCAAGCTCATTCCGATCCGCTTTCGTTCGACCGCGTCGGATTCAGTCAATCGCTGCGTAAGTAACATGCAAAACGCTCAGATGGAAAATCTCGTGAGAAAGTGAAAAATCTCATTATAACCGGCTTTTCTCGTTCGCGTCGGTTTCTTCCGCGCAAGAGACGCGCAATCACGACAAACGCACGGTCATTCGGCCTTGAAGAGGAACATTTGCAGTTTCACTTTTCTAAAACGTCGACGTCTTACGGTGTCATGAATCTCAAATACCTCATAATAATTTTGCCGCTATTTGACTGAATCCAACGCGGAATCTTAGCGCGATGTAACCACGATCGATCGTGCTGTCTTTTAAATAGACATCTCGATTTATTCCTCCTCCGAGGAATAAATTGAGAACAGCGCAATTTTTTGTGATGCGATTACGAACGACGTTCGTTAAGAGACTCTTGCGAATTTACCTTGGCGAGTTTTGAACTAAGGCGATTATTTTTTCGCAGACGATTTACGTCGAAATTACGCGAAAGATCAGGATTAATGTTAATCGTAGATTTTAAAGCCCTTACGTCGCGATGCGAGAGGCATGTATTGCATTCCGGGCTTGGCCATGTACATTTATGTATTCTTATTTAGTTCTTTTTACAACGTTGATAGAATGATAGAGCGATAATTTACGTTATACTAGAGGAACGTACATCTGTTATGGTTAAAGCCCGAAACGTGGTCAATCCTAGAATTGACTAACCAATTCTGCCAAACGGTCAAGCATCTTGGTCAAAGTTTTATAGTAATTTGTTGATATGTGTGTATAAACAGTACACAAATAGGCGCGTGAGGGTCTGCGGTGGAGCCCCTTCCCCGCATAAAACTAATCAAACTCCCAGCCTGATACCTAACTGCTTTAATCAAGACGCTTGGTTATTCCTCAGGATTGACCAGTCATTCCACAGAATTGACCAGTCAATGCTAGAAATGCCCGCGTTTCGGGTTTTGACCATAAAATATCGATGGGATTCATCGCGATGGCGATGACGGTATCAAAAGATGCGGCCACAGAGTTTGACGCGATATCTGAGCTAATTCGAGCTCTAGGCAAATTTTATTTATTTTCTAAGTTTGATTTTTGGAGATTACGTTTAGATTATTGTTAGTATTAATTGGACTCGCTCTATGCCCTGCGAGTCCGCGTTCCTTACTACTTATTGTCATTTGTAATGCCCACTGTTTTAGTTGTATACGTATTTATTTATTTATTTATTTACCTATTTATTTATTTATTTATTTATTTTGTTCATTAGACATGATGCACGTGACTACGCGTGAATTTTAGGACGTGATTCTCGACTCTTGTATCGAGCACCGACATTCATTATCTTTTCTCATTTATTAATCACGTCGTTGGATTTGAACAAACATGTATACGCGATTGTGAATGCAATAAAAGGATTTAATCGATTATTCATGCAATTTATTCTCGTTTTTCATTGCATATCCCGTCCGCTTTCGCAGGCAGCATTCCACGGACGAAGTGCTATTCGAACATTAATTGTCATTCTAATTGTCAGTTTTGAAAACACAATGAGAGAGAGAGAGAGAGAGAGAGAGAGAGAGAGAGAGAGAGAGAGAGATGAACGTTGGATCGAAATACTTAATAAATTGTTAATTCTAGTTCTATAGATAGATTTTTTTTATTTTATATAGTTTGATGTTTGTGTGTGAATATTACTTTAATTATTGTTAGTATTAATTGGCCTTGTGCCCTGCAAGTCTATATTTTTTATCATTGATTATCATTTATAATGTTATTTGTATTATTTTATTTGTGTACATATTTATTTATTTATGTATTTATTTATTCATTGAATATAAATGATTATGCGTTTAGGCGTAAATTTTGCAAATCAATTTTTTTCAAAAAATTATCATGCTTCATGTTGCCTCAAGCAACATTTACGTTTTATTCTAGAAACAAATTTTATTTATTTTATTAAGTAGTTTTATTTACTTTTTGTAATATTGATTTTTGCAAATTATTTAGAATTAATAACTTTTTTTTTATTTAGAATTGTTATTAGACTCGCGTCCTTGTGAGTCCACATTTCTTCCCAGGTAGCAGAGTGACGTCAAATGACGTATTGATAACGTCTTAAGGGGATCCTAAAGCCGACTGTAATACCGGCTTTTTTTCTTAACACTAATCTTTTAAATGGCTTTATAGAAATGCAAAATTCTTGTCTAGAATTAAAGTACGCATCAAAATCTAGGTCATGGTGGTCGAATTTATATCGAAAACAAGAAAAAATTAATATTTTTGTTAATTTTTGGTATACGTGACGACAATATTTGCTTTGTACAAAAATATTCCACAATAAATATCCACAAAATTAGACCGGCATGACCTAGGGACAACATTTAAGAACAATATTGTGCAATTAGATTTAAGATTGAAAGCCTAGAAAAAAAGATTAGTTTAAATAAACTTTTATATGTGCAAAAGCACATTCAGGTTGATATTGCGTGTAGCGAGAGATGGCGCAGCAATCAAAACAAGGACAGATGCCTCTCGTTAGACAAGAACAGTATAGATATATGACATAGAAAACAGGATTAGAAATGTTGACATTACCGACGTCGAGGAAGTTCAGCCTTCACTTTAGGATCCCCTTAATGATGTCTCTAACGTTATATTAATAAAACATCATTAAGACGTCTTTAAACGTCATCTTGCTACCTGATCGGTTACTAGTTACTATTTATCTGATTTATCATTATTTATATAGTGCTTACTATTTGTAATATTTTACTTGTATACTTGTATATTTATTTATTTATTTACTTATTTATTTATTTATTAATTTATTAATTTATTATTAATATAAACTTTATTATTTATTGATATTAATATAAAATTTATTTATTTATTAATATAATAAGATATAAACGATTATGCGTTTAGACGTAAATTTTGCAAATAAATTTTTTTCAAAAAATTTGTTGCGTCGAGCACCGATATTTACTTTCATTCTAGACAAATTTATTTATTTTGTAAGTTGGATTTTTTGAAATTATTTGATATTGTTATTGTTATTGGATACTTGCCCTGTAGCTTGCAAGTTAAAGTCTCTGACTACACTTATACTGTTTATCATTTGTAGTGCCTATTATTTGTAATGTTTTACGTATTTATTTATTTATCTATTTATTTATTTATTTATTTATTTATTTATTTATTTATTTATTTATTTATTTATTTATTTATTTATTTATTTATTGGATATAAACAATTTTGCTTTTGAACGTGAATTTTGCGAATTGATTGCTTTCACAAAGTTATCGCTGCATCGAGCATCGACAATTACGTTCCTTTTTTCATCTACTAATCACGTCGTCAGATTACCTTAAACAAAATTAAATGCGTATACAATTGTAAATGCAATAAAAAGAATTAATCGATTATTTATGCAATTTATTCTCGTTTTTTTTTCATTGCGTATCCCGTTCACTTTTGCAAGCAGTGTCTCGTGGACGAAGCGCCGTTATTACCGATTGTCATTCTTCAATTTTGAAGACGCGATACGAGAGAAACGCTGCTGAAATTAAACCATCAAATTCGCGAAAAATTAGATTATAACTCCCTCTGCAAAGAGACAGCGGAATTATACCCTTTCTGTCGGTAAATATATATACAGAATTTCTCTCTCTCGCGTGTATATACGCAATCCTATGCGTTTGTTACGTCGTCATTATTGTATTTTGTTTTTACAAATTTTGTTATGCCAAAACGATGAAGGCCTTGCCGAATATAATTACAATAAAAATTTGCATGATGCTCGAAATTAAAATATCTATCGAAGACAGAATAAATTCTGAAGGAGTAGTTGAACTATATTTTTAATGCGAGAAAATGTGCTTTGTATACGACGATTTAATTCAAAATATTGACAAGATGCTTTTGTTCAGTTCGCAAATACTTCGCGTGCTAATCAAGAATTTCGAAATTTATTTAAAAAAAAAAACAAGTCCTCTTTGTAACCTGTCGGGGAGGGACCGTCGGGCTAATTATACTTTGTACTACTTGCAACGCGGGAAGGGGGCGGCGATACGCCACGTGATTCAACCGTGGTGCAATTTATATCTATTTTATTTTACGAAAGATTAATTTTTGTCGACTTGCAAAAAGTGATGAGTAAAGTCCATCGAGCGAAAGTTATACAAATTACTTGAAAATTCGCAAGAGTCATATTCCACTCGGATCGGTCCTAGTGCTCGAGCTCACTCGAGTAAACAAAAGAAAAATAGTAAACGTGAACGAATAACACAATCACAACGATATAAATAAATCTAGCGATCTAATTAATATATATAAGAATCCACACCATGAATAAAAACCTATAATACATACAGCAAAGAAAGGCTGCACAGACATATTGTAGAATAATTAAAAGATTGCAATGGCGCAAATTTGTTACGAAACATTGCGGCACTTATTGCTGCACGATTATAGCAACGTTAAAATGTCCACCTTTAGAAAGATTGCAACGAAATATTACAATATTGCGGTGTAAATTGTAATATTTGAAACAATGCAATGTTGGTGCAGCCATCTAGTTAACTAATATATAATGCTGCATACAAAATGTTTTTGTTTCTGATAGCTAAACATCGGACATGTAAAATAAAAAAAAGAACAAAAGTTTGCATAATGATTTCATATTCAAGACATATTATAAAGTTATACATAAATATAATCATGTATAACTTAACACTATTGTATTTGAAACATAAAACCATTTTAAACTTTTATTTGTATGAATAATTTTTTTGTTTACGTTTAACAACTTATACTGGTCCGCCATCTTGTTAATGATATGCTAGATCTGCTAGATCTAAGGCCGGTATTTATAATCTGATTTTATATTTAAGATCATCTCTTAAGTACAAGATTAATAAATAGCAATTTAGTACGATATTAAATACAAGAACGGACTATTAATTAATGGGCTATACGATTTATCATCTTAAGGTATTCCTTTCACGGAAGAGCGTATTTTGTAGGCGCTTAAGCAGGGCCTCAACAAACTCTTGTATATTGCATTAAACTTATATAAAATTAAGTTATAATTGATTATTATGTTTAATTATAAGAAAAAAGTGAAAATATTATGTGTATTTAGAAATTTTTCATTTTTCGGTAAATTTTACTGTCAGAACAATATGGCAACGCTGCTCTTTTCAGGGCGCCGATTGTAAAATGTGAAGCTGATAACCAAAGTGTCAATGTAAGTGTCAATTTTATTAATCAAAGAATATTGTGACATTTTCTTTTTATTAAAGAGAGATTTTATAATAATAATAAGTGATAAAAAACATAAAGTGAGGAGTAATGTGGGCAAAAATAAGGGACAATTTGTGAAAATAAAAATTGATAATAAACCGTACGTGATGAATTGAAGTGTGACATGAGCGTACGGCTTGCAGCGTTGCCAAATAACTCCTTGAAAGTCGCCATTAAAAATATTCATCTATATAAACCACATTTCAAGTCAACTTTTAACATAAATATTTTGTTTAAATATTCGGTGACTCTGTATTTTTATCGGCACTATCGAAAGTATAGAGTTTAGCAAATATGTGTGTAGCGCAGTTAATATTTAATATCTTAAATTATTTGATAAACAAATTATTACATTGAAATGTGGAAAATAGACTTTTTCGATAACGTCATATATAAAATATCGAATTTTCAAAGTCATAATTCTTCTTTATATGTTTGGTAATGTGGTTTCATTTTTTTCTAGCGTAAAGATATGCATTTTAACTTTCTCGTACAAAAAAATCAGTTAATTCTTAAGACTTTGGTGCGTCATGAAAAGAATACCTTAAACAGCTTTTATTTTTATCACGAATATAATTAAAAAGTAGTATAATATTATTATATTTTATTATAGTAAAATTATAGAATAATTTTGCAATGTTTCCGAGATTTTAATGTTATGCTGCTAAAACATCTTACTAACATTTTGCTAATCTACATTTCTACAATGTTGCCGCAATATAGCTGCAATGATTTGTCCTGTATGGGAAACTACTTGAAAATTTGCAGGATTATTAATTTATTCCACTCGGATCGAAATGTTAAAGTAAACAGAAGAAAAATCGTAAAAACAGGAAACGAGTAACGCAATCGCAATGATGTAAATAAATCTAGCTATCCCATCGCAATCCACACCATGAAACGCGACCGCCAAAGCTGGCGGCGTGATCTTGACTTTCGGTTAACACCCAACACAGTCACCCGATACTTATCTGGTAGATACGACGCATATTTAATAAACTTTTGCGTGGGCGGCGCGCATTTCGCAACGAGGGAATTATCCGGTCGACGATTAACAACATTGCGTTTTACCAAAATGTATAATCTGATCGCACTTCCGTCGATCGATCGCGCAATCGTTTTCTTCTTTTCACTGTTTTCTTCTTTTTCTTTTTTTTTTTATTCAACATAAATCTCCTTATTTTTCGTCGCAGCCATCGAATCAATGAAGCTTATCATAATGAGTTATGAAATTCACGTATCTTTTCGTACACTTCTTTCTTCTCTCGCGCGACTCTTATATATTGCGTTAGGCAAGAACGTTTTGTTGAACGTTTTCGTTGAGGCAGCTTTGCGCGGTTTCATTACCTTACGCTATGTCTTTTCAGCCTCAACACAGATTATTGTGCCAGGAAAAAGACGTGTTAAATTGAAAAATTGTATATTCAATTTTAAATATACATATATATATATATATATATATATATATATATACAAATACATTGTTTTAATTTCTATTTAAAGAAAAAACGCGTCGAATCGACGAAATGATATGATGTATGATGTATTTGCACGAAGCGTATCATCATTAGGCGCATATAATATTCTAAAGTTCGTCACGCGTATCATCCTTGCTTCCGTATACGTCTCGGGCGCGATAAAGTTTAATGATCGAGATATAATAAGTGATTAATGCCGGAAGTGAGAAATAAAAATGTAGAGTCGTAACATTCAGCGGGCAGTAGAACGATTTCGTAATGACATGTTACGCGATTCGCCTAATGGCGTCTAATTTGATGTACGTACAACGAAAGTTTGTGCGATAGGAGTAAAAATTTTAAAACGGCGACTAGGCGAATAGGCTCACTGGCGGGACTTCACAATGTTGCAATACAGAATGAGAGAGAGAAACGATAGAAACAATTAAAATTACATTCCCGTTAAATAATATAAAATATTTGAATTGAGAATTATCGCTACAAGCTAACCCGTTAGCTTGAAATCGTTATGATTTTTTTTCATAATATAATTTGGCCGATCGAGTGGTCATAAATGAGCACAATCGTATGGCGCATAAATTATATACATAATCTATGCACAATCAAAGTTTTATATCAAAATAAGGTCAGAAGTTCATTTTCTTGCCTCTACTTAAATTGCCAAAGTTGCGCTCGGTTTATTTCTCAATGAGAATTTAATGTCATGAGTTTTGCACGCGCGGCCAAATAAAGTTACGAAGAACGAGCGTTATGTACTTTGCCTTCTCGTTTTACCAAAAAAAAAGTTGATTATTGCGATGTAGGAGACGTAGAAGATGTACCAGACTGAACTGGAAAATCTGCGCTCGCTACGTAGGTTTTTCCAACGAAACGAAGGAAAATGCAATTCGTGGAGCGCGGGGCGATTTTTATATAGTGTAACATTCCAGCTAAAAATGTATATTACGAAAAAATGCGTTAAACGTAATAAAAAGAGAGAGAGAAAGAGAGGGGGAGAGAAAGAGAGAGAGAGAGAGAGAGAGAGAGAGAGAGAGAGAGAGAGAGAGAGAGAGAGAGAGAGAAACGAGATGTAGAAGACGAGTCGAAAGCGCGCAAACGCAACTCTTTTTGATCGTCGTAAATCGTCATTATTAATAACATATTTTGGAGAACGACGTTGAACGACACGAATCAACGGCGAATTTCGCCGCGATCGCGTAAAATTCTGCTCGGTGGAATCCTTGGAAGATCGCTCGAGGGTATCTAGAATACCCACGTATAGAATAAATCGGTTTGATGCAATTTATCAGAAGCGACCGAAAGGCGGGTGCAAAAGCGTCGGTGCCCCGCCACGTGAGGAGGGGGATAAGGATCCCTAACGTATATATGACGGTGACGTTCGCCACTCTAACTTAATAGTTTACACACAACGAACCAGTAAACCTTCCAAGATCGCGTTTTAATCTCGTTTCGAGCTCTCGTCCGGAGTAAAACGCTTTTTCTTGCTGCGTGCTTCTAGATTTGTCCTTTTGGTGACCGCCGGAAGTTACTCGACGCTCGCAATGGGACATTCGTTGATGGCGACCTGCGTCCTCGTGGCCGCACTCGTGCTGCCGAGACTTATTCACGGACGTCCTGCGACCAACAATGGGTAATTAACTATTCCTTTTTCCATTTGTATAACGTATTCGTATTAGAATTTGTCAATCTATCGTGAAAAATACACGTTCCCGTTGTGCAGCGGAAGCGTTCCGTTCAGTTCTCTTCCCCTCTTATGCAAAATTTCTTACGTTCGTCGAGTGCATGTTACGTCAGAATAATATTATGAATATACCGGATATTATTACATCATGCTGGCGACGGACGATGCAATGTCAGCCCTTTTCGGCACGTAAATATATATCAATTGTCTCGCAACTAGGTAGACACGTCTAAGAATTCGTATTTTTTGAATGAGACGCGAAAAGTGACATTTCCTAAATGTGCTATCTCATTCGATATCTCATTTTTTTTTTTATTTTGTAATAGGTTGGTCTTGAGCATGTTGGAGTCACGTGTCTCGAAGCCGGAGGATTTCTCAGAACCAAAAGCGATCTCGCCGCTCATCGTGCAAGAAAATCTATCGATCCCAGCTAAATCGTAAGTCGAATCGAATCGAAGTTTCTTTCTTTCTTTTCTCAATCGCGTTGTTGAATCCACCGCGTAACCGGCCACGTGTTCGCAGTCGACAAAGACGTCTGTCGGATCAAAGACGAGCTGAGCTGGAGGCGTTTGTGACTTTGTCGAAAATCAATGCCAATGGCAAGCGGTCGGTGACCACGCGAAGAAGCGGGCAACTGGATCCGATGATAATGTAAGGGGAATTTAACACAGAAATTACATATAATTTATGTAATAGTAAAAGAAAAATAAAAAAGAAAGAGTTAAAAAAAAATAATGAAAATAATATATAATAATAAAAATATACTGTTATATGATGTATATAATTGTATATAATAATTTATATACTTTCTCTTTCCTGTAGTCTCTATATTTTACATTTTAATTTGACTTTAAGTTGCATGGGTGGGATAATTTTTCGAATTTTATAACTAATCGATGAAACGTTGCATCAGCGGCCGGCGACGACGTTTCGCGATGGACCAAGCTCCTACCGAATTGGTATCTATCAAAGCGAAGTACACCGGAGATCCTGCGTATTCTCGAATTAGGTAAGTTGTTTTCGTTCGTTTTATTTTATAGATTACAAGAGAGGAACTCGTCTCGCCGAGACCGCGAATCTTCGTCGTATATATTGCATCGACAAAAATCGGCGGGAGAACGCGAAATCAAGGACATGCGGCGGCGAAGATCAGCGAAGATTACATTTTTTTTTCTGCGGCACGCGGCACGTCCGCAGCGCGGTTATTCGCATGTGTAAATCGCGGCTTTGATAAGTAAATACGCAATTGCGTAGGTCGTAAATTCGAAAGAGTCGTTAATGTTAACATAAATCTACGCTCCAAGAGTGACGCAAGGTCGCTGTATCAGCGATGATAAGTCATCGCAGCGCTCGTTGGAACGCCGTCAATTCCCGCCCGTGCCATCGCGCTTCTTATCGCCGCGCGCGCGCGACATTTCGCAATTTATTTCGATTTACATCAAAAGAAATAATCAGCGCCGCCGATTACGTCCTAAGAGAGAGAGAGAAAAAAAAGAGAGAAAGAGAGAGAGAGAGAAAATTATAATTTTTCTATTTTAAATTTTATATATATTAATATGATCTTTCTATACGCATGCAAAACTTAATGAGTCTAATCGTGAGCGATTAATTCCTATCTTTAAACGAATGATTACGTCAATTTACATGTGTTACTGATAAATCTTTTTAATATTTTAACATTTTAACATTTTAACATTTATATTTATTATATTTTATTTTTAGTTGAGTAGACCGCCTGATAGAGCGTCCGACAAATGAAAGACTGCATATCATATCGCGAAGGATGAGCCTGGCACGTAAAAGGGGACACCGTTTCGGGGATAACAGCTACTTAGGAGTTAGCGAAATCGCGGAACGAGGATTATATTTTATAGCGACATGGGGGTGCATGAAGAATACCATAGACTTCTTAGATTCAAATCCATGAATATTATAGAACTTGATTGGGAAAAAATATGTATGTAGGCATTTTAATTCGTAATTTTAAAGGCAAAAAGAGAAAAAAAATCGAACTATTTATTGATAAATTATTTATTTATTTATTTATAAATAAATTATTTTTTTAAATAAAGGTTGATTGCTACAAGACACAAATGCTTTTCTTTTTATCGTGATGAATTAACATTATATTTTATAATTATTGCATTAATATTTTTATAATGTTCCCAAAACATTATTATAAAGTTACAAGTTTATTAATACTTGTTATCATTTCACTAGAATTTGTAATTTTACGTCATCTTTACATAGCTGCAACGTTACATTGTAATTTACATAGTAAACGAATAAAATTCAATCCTTAACAATTTATATTTCTTAAAAGTTAGTCTTTTTTTCAAATCCATCGTACATTTTACAATATGGCGGTTAGTGCTGCCATATTCTGATGCAAATCCTATTAATGCACAAAGAATAGCACAGATTCCTTAAGGTGCGAATTCATAAGACGCTCGTTTCAGCGTAACGCGAGATCACGTGATTTCGATCTGACGCTAGCGTAAAGCAAAGAAAGTTGGATTTTCTCAGCTTCAAACGTCAAAGCCAAAGCGGCGCAAAGACGCCGAAATTTTGACGCTGTTTTTCTTTTCATGAATTTCAATTGACGCCGGCGTCAATTGTGGTCATGCGACCGTCTTGCCGCTGAAAATGAGCGTCGAGCGTCAGCATGAAAAGGCACCTTTAGATTCAAATCTATCGATATTATATTATAATTTGAAATTTGAAATATATATATACATATATTGGTATTGTCACGTTCTGTTAAGTTTATCTGTCCGTTTTGAGTCAAAACATTTAAGTTATTTACCCGGGATTTGGACCAAATCTGATATTTAATTCTTTTGAGTTGGAATCTTTTTCCTTTTCTATGCATAATGGATGAGAATTAAAGAGAAATTCTATTGCCACGTACAGTCTTTGGCAGCGACAGGTAAAGGAAGGAAACCTGTTGCCACACTCTTTGGCAGCGACAAAAATATCAGGAAATTACTGATGTTGCCACGCTCTTATGGCAGTGACAGTTAAGGATAAGGGATAAGAGTTATGAAATTAAAGAATATTATTGTAGGTAAAATTAGTTCTGAGAATTGAAATTAAAATTATTTTTATTCAGGGAGAATACGTTTACAACTGTTTACAACTGTTTTTTTAAATCTGATTTAACTGATATGATTTAATTCTGATTTAAAAGAAGTGTTAATTTCTGATTCAAGAATTTGTTGAAGTTAAAGTGTATAAGTCAGAACTTGATAAAATTATTTAGCTTGGGTAAAAACTGTAGGCAGATTAACTTATGAGCACTGGAAAATAGCTCTCCGTACGATGATTTTTCGCGTCTATTTATACCCAAGTGGCCAGAACCCCTACGCGATCTTCTCACTACTTTCTTTGTATCCTAAAAAAAGAGAAAGGTCTTATCTCTAGGTGTAATTCTATGCCCTGCGAACCGCGGTCTGGGAACCGTCCCCATCAGAAATCGGATAATTAATCGATATTCCCCAATAATCGATATCTCTCTTTTAACATTCCTGGTTATTTTAAGACTGAGTTAAGCTTTGCTCACACGTAACAGTATATATAAGAATTTTAATTCCTTCATAGCTCTAAAAGCAAAAAAGAAAGAAAGAGTGAATTATTTATTAACAGATTAATTATTTATTTATATAAACAAATAATTTTTTTAAATAAAAATTGATTGAATAAAGAAAAATAACTTTATTTGCCAGTGATTAAAATATCAATGTTAGTTTATTGCTCGACTAACTGGCAATAAGAGTACAAAGACTGCATAACGTTTCAAAGACTGCACAAAATTTATTGCTACAAAACACATAAATTCTTTTTTTATCATATTAAACAATCTAACTATATTTAATAATTTTTGCATCAATATTTTTATAATGTTCTTGAAACATTACTAAATATTAAGTTATCACTTTACATACCGCGGCGCTGAAACCCCGCTGTCATATTGCAATTTACAAAGTTCTCGGCAAACGAGCAATAAAATTCGGTAACAATTTATGAATTATTATCTATTATTTCAGGGGTAAATTTGTCGCACGCAAAAAATGACCTATTTTCAGGAATTTTTTTCTTACAATTAGTAAATAACAATAATCAATGCGGGGTTTTTTTATTTTATTTGTTATATATGTATTTGAGAGTATATATATATATATATATATATATATATATATATATATATATATGTGTCTATAAAAAAACTTTTATAACAAGTTGCATGTACCAGTGCATGGTTCCAAAAAATGTTATAGTTACGAACTGTCGGGGTTTTTTTCCGATTTTGCATTTTATTCTTTTTTTATAACAAAAATAGTAGACAAATTTTGAGGCAAAATTGTAACTTTTTTCGTAAATTTCGTAAATTTTTATAAATTAAAAAATTCCCCCTCCCCCGATAGTTCGTAATTCTGTATAACATTTATTTACAAGAAAATATTGTTGTGTTTCAGATTAAATTAACCTACAGTGTAAAATTATGCAGCATTGGAACCATATGCACTGGCGGTGCACGCAACTTTAAAAGTTACAACTTGTTATAAAACCTAATTTTTTTATAGACTCAAATATATAACAAATAAGATAAAAAAAAACCGCATTGATTATATGTCATTTACTGAGAAAAGTTCCTGAAAACAGACCATTACCTATATTTTAAAATTTGGCGGAAAGTTTCGCCATATTCGATCCGACGTAAACTTTGTCAATCAGAACGAAATAGAAGATGTCCGGATGTTTCGCTTGAGGCAATCTACGGCCATTTTTTTTCGCGCGTATTCCCTATTCCATTCTTTCCGCCCTCCGCTGACAGTTCGCTTCGACTTGCTCCGCGCCCCGCGCGCGGCTTTGCGTTCCGGTCGTTCCGGTCTACCTTGCTACGTCGTTCGAACTCCTCGCTCGACTCCTCTTTCTCCTTTCCACTCCTTTCTGCCCTACAAGAAGCTGCGACTTACGATGTCAGAGCAGTAAGTATTAACATTTCTCGTCTCGAAAGATCACACGATTAACTTTGGATTAAATTCTATTTCTGTAATTCACTATTGAGACTACTGTAGAAAGCGGTCGTTTCGAATCGACGCGATCGCGTTCGCGTTCGGGACGCGAATAGGTTAGGATCGCGAACGCTTCCAACAATGACGTAGGTTGTTGTCACTTTGGAAAGCAGGGGATTCCTCTTCTCCGTCGAGTCCGATCTCGCGATCGCGATCCTCGTAAAATGACACAATTCTCGTTAATTCTTTCAGTGACGATACCTTACTGGACGAAGATCTCGGGGACGAGGAATATGATCTGGGTAACGACGAGGAGGAAGCTCTCCTAGCAGATGACTATGAACTGGAAAGGGTAAGCATGCCGTTTGCCTATTATTTTTCAGACGGATGAAATATTATACCCTCTTTGACATATTCGTCTCTCTCTCTCTCTCTTTTTCTCTCTCTTTCTCTCTCTCTCTCTCTCTCTCTCTCTCTCTCTCTCTCTTTTCCTCTTTCTCTCGATTCCTTTATACGATGATGCCTTAATGGATATTGTCTCATTTCTAGATCCTTATTTATTGTTGCTTTCGTTAAGCTAACTTGTATCGAGGATAGTTTCCACAACTATCATTATTGCAGATGATCGAACAGATAGCGTTAAAGTAAAAAGAACAAAAAAGATTTAAGCGTTAAAAGCAACAACGTTTCCGTTTTCCATAAAAATGTTTCTTATGAGAGATTCTAGTGCGCACGAGTTAGACATTGATGTCGCTCGCAAAGCTTGAAATTCCTTAATTTCATACATCAATATTTATGACGTATCAATACTTATAATTCATATCTATGAAGAGTACAGGAGAAAAACGATCAAAGTCTACTTTTTGTCGAAATTGGTCTGATCATGCTATCTTGTGACATTTTCAAACAACTTACCTAAATCTTATCTGTTTTGATTTGTCAGAAGAATTGTACTGTGCTGGGAAAAAACATCATAGTCCATGCACTTGTAGAAAAGAACCATCAGAATCCAATATACAATATAAACACTAAATGAAACCCTTAAAAGCTGCGTTTCGATATTCACTGCCAGAAAATCTATAATACATAAACTATCTGATGTGTTGAAACTTTAAAATTTTTCTCGAAATTACTACGGATGGACATTGATCGTTCTTCTCCTATACTCTTCATATATGTTGTTGTTACTTGTTAAAAATTTTTAATGCGTTTTGTGCATGAGTTAAGAGAACCAGAGAACCGCAATACCGATTGTGTTAAGGAACCGTTGACTGTACCAGGAAAGAAACTTGATCCTCTCTCATGTATTCTCTTCTATCGCATACAAATCCAGAACTTCAAACATGCGCGATATATAACTGTTGTATATACACACATATATATATATATATATATATATATATAGTTTAATATATGTAGATATATTCATATATGCCACGTAATATCTGTCGCGCTGGATATTTTCTCAATAGTCACGAATAGACCTTTTCCAAATGGAAATATATGCTTTTTACATAGGTATATATGACACAGGACTGTACTTAAACTACGATTTCAATGGTTCAGTACGAACCATCTTTTTTATCCGGATATAAATGTTTAATGAAAATTATCGCACATGAAAAATGTACGCTTGGTGTAAGCATGTAATTTAATGTCGATGGACAGTTATAAAATTACACAGGTAAAAAGAATACAGATAGCTGCTGATAAAACGCTCCGACATTAGAGAGACATAAACTAGAAATGAATAACGTTAATTTATTATACATGAAAAAGTTATAAAAGTTATCACATTTTGTTATGTTATTTTTTGCTTGAGATACCAGCTTGAGATATTTAGATTTGTTTTAAAATGTTTTTGAGCCACAACGCAACGCATGTTCAAATTTATATAAATTTTTAGACAAATATTGTATTAAAAGATGTTTATTTAATAATATAAGTGCTATGTGTATTTATTTTACCTGCCGTGTAAATGCGATTATAAATTAAGAATCTCAAGCGGAATCAACGATAATTGAATGGAAAAAGCGTGCAATGTTCGCAATCCCATTTAAACAATTGAGTCAATTGATTGACGGTACGCAACTTAACATCTGCTGATTGCAAATGTAAATTTCTATGATTATATTTCGCTTTGTTCTTTAAAAAGAGTTCGTTACTCTGAATGGCTTAATGTGAAGTAATGAATATAAAAATGTATAATTGCGTTGTACAAAAGGAAAAATATTATTTATTTTCTCATTTATTCGAAGCGCTAATATTTTATAATAATAAATGATTGCTTTTTTTGCGTGAGAATAAATTTTTATTTTATTTTGCAATTTATAAATTTCAACAATTAATAAAGGAAATGTTTGTAGTTAAATAAATACACGCGTATATTATACATGTGAAGAAATCTTTATGATGACGTAAATATTTACATTAAGCCATCTCGATATTTTAATCTTAGAAGACTTAGTCTCGATTTCCCACAACGTAGCGGTTGTGAAAAGTTACCGCGTGCAATCTTAATGCGAAATTGTACCGCGATTTTTAGTATTAATTAAGTATCCTAGTTCAGCCGATGAATAGACGCTGCAAAAAATAATTCAGTTATTAACCTTATTGAACTTTTTTATATAACGATCGAAATTAGACAACGTATATTTTAAAATATTGAAGCTTATTGAATATAGTAAAAGTAACTTGTGTCTGATTACAGCTTACATGATATACAATAGAGTTTTACGAATGCATTGTGAATCTCATATATGCTGAAATCTGGAAAGAGTAAACGTAAACTTTGTAAATTGTGTCTATACAGTTCAATCGTACAACTGCATGTATATATTGAGTTATAGCTGAATTATATTGTATTGCACTGATATATATACGAGTCTTCTTCCGCGAGGCATAAGCAAAATTTGATTACGTATAAAGATCATTCGAGATATTATTCGATTGTTATACGATACTATTTGTCCCACGTTACATTTCTTTTTTTTTTACCGATAATATATCGTACCGCATACACTCACATTTTTTTACTGCTGTGTATACTCGGACTTGCCGCTATCATCGGTTACGCTTCTTTATAAGATTTGTGTTTCATTATTATTATCGTTAGAGATAAAAGCATGCTTTTCCCGAGTATGTTAACGAATGTAGTAGGCGGAGAGAAAAATCTTTAAGAAGATGGAAGTCATTGAAAATCACGTTTTACATGCTGAACGGATTATATACAGACATACATCGGGAACTTGAACTTGTGCGAATGTATATATTTATACCAACACGTTTATGTTTCACTCGAGCAGAGAACGGAGGATATTCCATATACGCACAACTTTAGATACGTTAATGATATATAGATTATATAACTACATTATAATGGATAAATTTCGTATTTGCATTACAAATATCTGGCAATTTGATTCCCCGAGCAGCAGAATAGCTATAAGGGAGAAGAGGAAACAGATGATGTACTGGACTTAGGAGTCACGGACGCGCTCGACGACTTAGACGCCGAAGACGAAAATATAGAGTTTAGTAGAGGCAATACTGATAAACGTAGCGATAACGATTTCTATAAAGACGGCGACCATCCGGAGGCACAGTCGACGTCGTCGTATTACGACCAGGACGAGAATGCCGATTACGCGAACGAGCACGAGGCGTTGCCTCAGTCCAGCAGAAATTCGGAATCGAGTAGCGTTAACATTTCTAATATCGGCAAGGGTGATCTGCGCGAGAAGTTGCAGAAAAATGTACAGAAGATGTACGTCGGCAACGGGCAAGGAATGGAAGATGACGACTGCGAGGAGGCGAAGGAAAGGCGGAACAGATTTCAAAACGAGCGCACGATGATTTCTCCAAAGATGAACAATGATATTCCGGATACCTTAGAGAACGTCCTCACATCGGAGCCATCCAGAATGCCGTTCAGAGGAAGAGGACGGGGTCGTGGGACAAGAGGAAGCAGAGGAGGGCGATTTATTTTACAAAATACTGGAAATTTCAATCCAAGGTAACATTTGGCTTTAATAATAAGCTTAAGGGCTCTATAATTAATAAGAATAATAATGAAATGAATAAAGAAACGAAAGAAAACGATGTTATCTGTTTATGTCTCTTATTCACTCGGATGTTCTAAGACAGTTTTACATCCCGCAGGTTTGGTACGACACGGCCGAGTTTTGAAAATCAACCGCCTGCGTGCAGACCGCCACTAATACAGACCAGACCGTGTGGTTCTCTCCTTGGCGTACCAAGTAACATACAAACTCAGCAGCTAATATACCAAGCTAATCCACAACAATCCTTTCAACAGCCCTTTGGCCCGAGTGGTCCGATGCAAGGGCCGCCGCCGGCGCAATTTGTGGAGAATAGGCCACAGTTCAATCCCGGACAGTTCCAAGGCCTTTTGGGACCGCGGCCAATTAATTCGAGGCTACCTGAGTATGGACCCAGAGGTCCTTTGACCACGGGATTAATGCAGGGACCGAACTATAATTGTCCGCCCAATCAGCCACCGTATCACTCGCAACCGCCGATGCAACCGCCGTTCCAAAATCCAGCTGGCATGATGCAAGAGAACCGGCTAATGCAGGAGAACCGGCCGATGCAGGAGAACCGGCCAATGCAGGAGAACCGGTTGATGCAGGAAAACCGGCCGATGCAGGGTAATCAGGGACCTTTATTGCAAGGTAACCCGGGTAGTGGATCGCTCCTCGGTAATCCGAACATGCTGCTGCCCGGGAATCCGCCGAATATGCTGCCACCGGGGGGAAACCTGCCGATGCCGCCTATGCAGGGATTCCCGCGCCAGCAGCCCGCCCAGGGTCCACCCATGCAAACCCTGCCGCCGAACGTGCAAATGCCTAGTCAGCCGCCCTTCGAGAACAGACTGCCGCCGTTCCAAGAACCGCAGTTCGAAAACCGAAGCGCCTACGACGCAAGGGCTGGTTACCATCCCGATCAAGTACCCAATAGCCTATTTAATAATACGATGCCACCGGTACCACAACAGTCGGTATCTAATGTGTCACACAGTGTGTCGTCTTTGCCTCCAGGCCACAAGATTCTAATCAACCCTCATTTCAGAGGCACCGTTCAGCCTGCAAACGACTGTGAGTTCTTTTAACGAACATTAATTATGTATTGAATTCAATTACGTAATTGATTAGTATCTCTGATTGTTTAGTATTTCGTATTCCTCTTTTATGGTAAATGCATTTAGCTCGACTTGTATGGGATTCTAATCAGCAAGTCCAACCACAAGCTTCTCACAGCGGGCAATTTCCACAACCTCACTCGTCGTATCAGAATCAGGGGTCGTACAATCAGTCTTCTCAACAAGGTCCATCGCAGAACTATCAACAGAACTATCAGCAAAATAAAAGTGATGTAAGTAATTGCGTAACGAAAAATTAATAAATCGAATGGATAAATTGCAAGTCATTAAATTTTATCATAGGACCCGTATGCATATTTTTCTGACGTGTGGCAAGAAAATAGACCACAGAGACCTCAAAATATGAGCCCGCCGAGCAAGCATTATCCTTCAGATAGCAATTATTCTCGCGAAAGTAATTATAGCGATAGTAAATATAAATCGGAGGGTCAATGGGATCAAAAGGACAATCATCAAGAGGTAAATATTATAATTTTCAAATAATATTTGCATTATTTTGCCTACTTTTACAATACTCATTCATTTTATCATGATATCAGGATCACAGAGGATCTCAACAGAGTTACCGAGAAAGAGATTTGCCGCTACGAACAAGAAACGATCACGTGCAGAGAAGCAGAACGCCGCCGAATGTGTATCGCAGCGATCCTTACGACCAAAAGACCTTTAGGCCTCTGATAAACGTTGCGTCTCGCGGAGTGAGCAGGCTTCCACAAAAAAGAATTTCTGACTCCATGGATAAAGGGCCGCGGGAAATGAGCCCGAAACGCAGTAAGCCGCCTAACAGAAATCTTCAAGAGGTGCGAAGAGTAGATACAGTAAATGAAACCGTTGCTGACAAGGTAAATTTCTCATTCTACAAACAATATCTTTCGAAGCAATAGCTTTTAAATATATCGCGGAATTATAATCTCAGGAAGAAGATAATGATCCAGAGATGCAGGAATACCGCAAGAAAATGGAGGAGCAGAAACGACTTCGGGAAAAATTGTTACGTGAGAAGGAGAACAGACGTAAGATGGCCGCGATAGAGAAACAAAATGAGGATGCGAAGACTGACTCGAGTATTGCCGCAGGTAAATTGTATTATTATTTCTACGGACGTATCCCCTGTTTTATTATCGATTACAACGATACGACCGAAATATTTCAGCAAATGAGAATACGCAGCAAGAAACGAAACCTGTACCGTCGCTGATGGGATTTGTAAATGACAGCGCTGTTAAAACTCGCCCTGTTGTTGCCAAAGGACGGAATCGTCCTGTCAATACACAGAGCACAGAGGTACAACATTAAAAGTATCATTATGTTGCATTCTTCAATCCTGATTAATTGTTTAATGTTGAACAATAGGATAACAAGATTATGCAATTGTCAGCTGTACAATTGTACAATATATATCTCTTCTTTCTCTCGTGAATGTGTAGATCTTTTGTGTGTATGTGTGTACGTATCTGCGCGCGTGAGTCCATGAGTATATGCGTGTGTATGTGTGTAAAAAGAAAGATTTTTACGACGACCAAATTTCTATTCCTGCATCAGTATAAATCAAATATAGATAACAGAAATAAGTCATCCAGTGATAATATTCGTTAAGTGATACTTTTTTAAACACATTTTACAATACTTGTAAATATCACATAAATTATGTATAAGTACTTATGTGCATGTAAAGAGTGACCATAGATTGGTTTTTTAGACTAATCAAAACTTCTCTCAGAATCGCAATATTACTGTACATTCATTAAATATTAGTGGGAGAAAATGTCATTTTTTAAACATTTACACTAATTATCAATAATTATAATTATATACATTTTAAAATAAATTAGTGATTTTTTAAAAAATAATAATGCTTTATACGAACAATTAGATGTCACTGTACATTTTCCTTATGTTTTAATAAAATATACTTTTTCAATAAATTTTGTTTCTTTTATTTCCTTCGGATTGAGAGACGTGTGTTAACTTTAAGATTCAAAGTTCGTTAGATTTTTAATTAAAGTTACTTCTTTCATTGTTTAGAAGATGCAGGTATTAGAATTAAAACTAGTTTTATGTTGTCAATATCTTTTTTATAAAGCAATTAACTTGTCTTCTGCGTAGTAAATTTTTCTCTAAAATGAAGTTTTTTGTTTTAGGCAGTGGACAGACCATCTAATGTGCGAATTATCAGAACGATACAAACCAACGATTTATCCGACATGAGTGGTTCAAAAAGTAATTCCGGACATGCGACTAATCAAGCCAGCGATATTATACAAACAAGGCAAGTGGTGCAACAGTCTGGCGTGCGAAGAGTTGTGATACAGAAGCCTCTGTTGAATTCGCAAAAGATCGCCACAACAATTCAAAAAACTGTCTCCAATCTGCAAAAGAGTCAGGGACTACAGCAGAAAATATCTAATACGCAAGTTATACAGACGCAGAAAGTTTTACAGAATCAGGGTAATATGTTACAAAAGTCTGCGGTCGTCGGTTCGAAAGCAGCAGTCGCCAATCAGAGAATAGTAGCGCATAAAACGCTGGGTGGTCTGCAAAAGACCGTGATTAATGACAGCGCAAATGTTCACGGCCAGAAAGTCACGAATGCGCAGCAAAATCCCCAGCGAATTGTGCTGCAGAAGTCTGCGGTTCAAGCGAAAAAGTTACCCGAGATAAAGACAAACACAGTTAAATTAGAAAATTTGGCCGCGAGCACGTCTGAGACCCAAATCAGACGTATGTGTCAAGCCATCGGAACCATTGAGGTGACTATATTTACATGAAAAGTGTTCACCTGGCACATCTACATTTTTATTAATCCTTATCATTCTTATTACGCACGTCTCATATACTTTCCTGTTTTTACGTTTTTATGATTGTGGAAAATATTTATGCTTAAATTTACTTAGAGATTTCAAAAGGCTATGATTTATTTCTACATGCATTTCTTTTATATATTTCTGCATAAAAATCGCTAGTTTTATTTGATTAAATACTGATTTCAAACAAAGATACAGGGTATAAGATCTCAGGGTATGAGATATCATTCCCATGATAGATTTATAAAAGAATTTATAAAATTTACTTTAAGTAAATTTTAAAGTATTGGAGACTGTTATTCTATATACATTATATTCTGTCGATTGTTCTTTTAGTTTTTAATTTTATTATTGTTAACTCTAAAGATATGTATTATAATACTCATTCCAAAGATATGTATTAGAAATAAAAAATATTTCAGTTTTTTCTTATAACACATATTTCTTCATTGTCTAAAATATTTGTTTTATATAGAGTTTTATATATATATATATATATATATATATATATATATATTATAAATTCTCTATTTTGTTGAGTTATGTGGGTCATTCTGTATACATATGTATATGTATAATTTTAGTTCATATAATTTTCTCAGTATTATTTTCTTTTTCATGTATAGAATGTAATTCAGAAGCTTTAAAGATGTAACAAAACATGTAAATTTCTGTTTAAAACAGTTAGTGTAATTTAAAAATATTCACAAATTCCATAAGACAATTCGTTAAGATTGCTCAGTTGACAACTTTACATTAACTCGTTTTATTTCTCTTGTATGTAGCGTGGATAACATTCAAGATTCATCTCAAAATTTATGCTTTTTTTACTTTTTATAGATTTATACTTATTTTAAATAAACGATATATACTCGATAATTTAATAACCAGTGTCTTCTTTATTCTTCGTGTTATAGAGCATACGCATGGGCGAGGGTAGTGCGACCATTGTGTTTAAGACGCAATCTGCCGCTATGGTGTTTCACAAGAAATACCAGCGTAAAATGCTCGATCTATCGCTGATAACCGTACATCTCGTGCCGCAAAGTGCATCCGGGAATAAAGCGGTCACGGCGGTCACAAAGAAATCCTAAAGGGGAAAGAAAGATCATGTGTCGAAATATCCTCAGTATATCTTTAATGTTAATTTGATGTAAACCGCGGATTCCTAGATGCCACTTTCCTCGGTTCAAAAAGTTTATCAAACCTATTTAATAGAGATATAAAAAAATATGTATTTTATATATATATATATATGCACACACACACCCACACATACACACATTCGCATACACATATTTCCACAAATATATACTGCAGAAACTTGTAAATTTAAAAAAAATTCAGTTTCCAATGAAACAATGATGTAAAGATAAGTTTTTGAAACATTCAAACATATACTGAATGCGATCAAATATTATTTATGAATTCATCTGTACATATGATGAAAAATTGTATATTTCATATAAGATAACATGTAATGATTTGCATATAAAATAAAGTTATTCGCAACAATACATCAGCATAGAAGAGAATAGCAATTGTATCTAGATTAATATAGTGATGTAATAATAACCCAGAAATGAAAGTTCTTCTTTCGAACGAAAATGAAATAAAACCATTCTGTTGGAATCGACTATATGGAGAAATACCGAACAAATAGCATAAATATTTTTTATTTTTATTTAAATGAGAAAATGCTCATCGTATAAAAATGTTAATATAGCGATAATACATAATATGAATAGCCGATGATAAAATTTATCAGGTGTAAAAAGGGAAACGCGTATTACAGCTTAGAATGTTAATAATTAATTTTATTTTATATCGCATATATTTTATAAATTAAATTTTTTTAAACACGTCTCAATACCACCGAAATTAGTATTTGAACACGAATTAGACATTATATAATAAGGAGAGTTTTGAAGGAGTATGGATATTATTGATTGCTGATATAAATTTTTCAATCAGCATTATATAAACTCGATTGGTTTCAGAAAAACCGCGCGCAGTTTTGAACGGTTAAAAAAAAGCATCGCGTATTTGACGCATGCAAACATTATTTGTAAAGAAAATTATATTATAAAATTTCATGCCATTCTTAACATTTTACATTTTCCTTATTTCCTTCAGGATCGCTAGCGCATATGCGGGTACGTACCTGGCAATGATCGGGCATTCTTATCTAGAACTTTAGTCCTATTAGTGTTAATCTCGATGTAAGTAATTCGAACCGAACACCTCTATTGGTCGTTGAGATCTTACTTCAGCGAATAATATCGCCAAATTATCGCGTCGCGACATCTCGCTCGCAACTTTGTGCTCCTTTCAGGTAATGCTTGCCGGCATTACTTGTTTAAGATCGTAGAGAATCGTGGACCGAGTAGATGGAAGTTTGAGGGTGCTCGAGCGACACGAGAGAACAAAGAAAAAGTTGTCCGACAGGTAAAAACCTACATTCTTTTCTGTTTCGCCACAACAATCTGAATAAAAACTTGACGCGTGCGACGTTATCCAATTCGGTATGATAAAGTTATTCGTAACAAATGTGCATGAGATTATTACTTTTCGGTTGAAAATACGAATCGTCGAGGTAAGTAGAGCAAAACATTTCATCCCCGTTCGATCACGTTATACTGTATATTTTATACAAGTGAAACAGTACAGCCAAATGATGGAGCCAGTAATTCCACTGTAAGGCTATTAAACATACTTTGTTATTGCAATTATCATTGCAGAAATCATGTAACTTGACAGTTTATACATTTGTCACATATACATATACCTATATACATATACATAGTTGTCAATGTTGTCATTGTAAATAAAAAGAATTAGATAAAATTAAGTTACAAGTTATATTATATATAAATAAAACTTATATATATATAAGTTATATTATATAATTTTCTTAATATTTCCTTGATATTTCCTTTTGTGACCGTTTAAATATTGATAGCATAAATAATTTATTGATTTGTGTTATACAACTCGTGTATAACACGAAAAAGTAATATGGCACATTTGTACAATTGCTATACAAATTATTAAAATTTATCTGTATTTTGTATATACCTAACCTATATATATATAATTAAAAAATGTATAGTGCCAATAAATAAATATATAGCGCGCGTCTGGTTGTACATCATGTTTTATTTCTATCTCAAATGTAACCCTTGTTGTTTATGCATGCGTTTCTGCGCGTTATAACGCACGTCAAACATGCGTCTCCATACATTATCCCAATCAAAACACGCGCGTCTGACACGCAACGATAAATTAGAAAAAGAGAGAGACTTATAACAGTGAGAGGAAGTGAGACAGATTATCGATGCTCTGATTGGTTACATACCTCGCACGCGCATGTGCAGTTCATTTTCATCCACGCTAATATCAAAAGTGCCGACAGAGAGTTGCGCTACTGTATAACTGTATCACAGTATATAGTAGCGCAACTCTCTGTCGGCACCTTTGATGTTAGTGTTGGCCAAAATGGAGTGCGCATGCGCGAAATAAAGCAGTATTCTGTCTCACTTCTTTCTCTTCGTCATCTCTCTCTTTCCTACTCGTTTAGTCCATATTGAGGTTAATTTAACGCAGTTGGCGCGAGATACAACCGTGTCTGTTAGTTTCAATAAAAATCATGCAGAATTATTGTTAACAATGTACAATGTCATGCAATGCGCGCGTAAAAAAATGAAAGAAATTAAAAAAAATTAAAAAATATTACATATATAATAGATGAATCCGTTAATGATGCAAAATAATGATATATAAAATACTAATATATGAAATATTATACTAATATTAACAGTATATTATATATATAAATATATATATATATATATATATAATATGATAAGTCAGGAATAAATATGTAAAATATAAGTATATAACATATATAATATATAGAATAATTTTCTCGCATAAAAGTATACACACAAAGAAATTATGTAAACATTTTAAATTAATATAACACTTTTTAGATTAAATGTATACATTTATATATTTTTATAAAATATGTCACATTTTACAATATATTATTTATTAAATATATTATACATTTTGTGTGTGTGTGTGTGTGTGTGTGTGTGTGTGTGTGTGTGTGTGTGTGTGTGTGTGTGTGTGTGTGTGTGTGTAGCAATAAACTCAATTTTTTAATGATACAATAATATGTGGTCACAAAATATATTAATAAAATTTTTACATTTTATTTTATAACATATATGTAGATAAATTTTTACAAATAATGAATATATATTATTGAAAATTTTACTGATAATGCTAAGCTATTGCACAAAAGAAATTGCATTAATAATATTAAAAACTAAATATATGTATAAATATATGTAATTCGCGCATTGTAATACTAATAATACATAAACTTCTTCAACTTCTTAAGTTATGTGTTAATTTAAATTTAATTTTTCTAATATTTTTATAATAAATGCAAAAATAGCTTACATATTATTGTTTTCATTTTCCATTGATACTACATCTGTTGATACTGTAGAAGCTGTAGTACTGCTGTAAAAAATAATTTATTTTTAATTATTTTATATTACTATCAAAAATATTTTTAAGTATCAAAACTAGATTTTTCCAAATAAAGAGTAATTAAAACTAATATAAATGAAAACTTACTTATTATTGGTAAACTCTAAACATTTTGTTGGTACAGCATCTGGATGAAGGCGAGCTCGACTTTTGACGATTTTATACTGATTTTCTTCAAAATGTACATGGCACAATCGACAATTGCGCGTGAGCATACTCGGAGCTTTTTAGTATTAAATCAATCTATAGTATAAATCAAATAAATCAATCAAAATCTCCTGCATGCATGAACCCATGCCAACCACCTGTGTATGTCAGAATAATTAATTAAATTACGCAAATAATGAAATAATAATGTAAACAATTATTAAAATAGTATTGTACCTATCATGTTCTTTTGGAAAAAGGAAGAAGTGTCGTTTTTTCACATTTATGGTGCTCATACATCCTGTCACTGAACACCAATGACTTTCTTTTTTAACGCCTTTAATAGTTTTTTCCATTTTCTAATTCCTTCTCGTAGCAAAAAATCTGAAACAAAGCTAAGATCAAAGTGCTGTCAAAGAAAAGGAAACCTGTATAAAATTTATACAGGTTAACTTTCCTTTCTATACTTCCAATACACAAATCACTTCACAATCACTTCACAAATCTCTTCACAATCACACGCTTTACAATCACACAATTTACACATATTTTTTCCGACTTTTATCAAGTCACTCTATAGCTGTCTATAGCACTTTAACGCCTTAAGGCCGGTTTTCACACGCAATGATTAGTGGCGCCAACTGACTGGCATTCATTGACGCCAGAACCAACTGGCAAACTCACAAGTGTTTACACAGTGATTGGCGTATAATATAGAAAATATTTAACATTTATTAAACACACAGTAAATGACAACAACCATATAACCTCAAATTTTGAGGTTATATGCTTTGGCCAATAACCGCCAGTAAACGCCACATTACTAGCGCCAGTTTGCATCAAGTGTTTACACTTGCATTTTTACTAGCATTAGTCGACTGGCGCGGCCTGGCGCCACCAATCATTGCGTGTGAAAACCGGCCTTTAGGCATTTAAATGTGCCTCTAAATCCGTTAGAAAAGGAAAGACAGTAAGAAGAAAAGAGACAGAAATAGTGCTTTATTTCGCGCATGCGCAATCCGTTTTGGCCAACACGAAATCAGAGGAGTTGCGCTACTGTAATGTATATACCTGTGACTGTATATACAGGGCTGCGTTCCAAAATTCACTCTAGTTAACTAAAATGCTATAGTGTACGTCACGTAAACTATAGATTTTAGTTACCCAGAGTGGATTTTGGAACGCAACTCTGTGGTTCGGGAGTTTCGAGTTTCGAGTAGTTTCGAGACCATTCGAGCTGTTCGAGCACATTCGAGACTCGAGAGTTCGAGAGTATAAAGAGGTTGTCGTGTAACACGTGCGCGTGGATTTCTTGGTTAACCGTGATAGCAAATATATACTCGAATTTTGGAGCGTTATCCTGATACGCGGTTCAAAGAACGTTTCTCTATCGCAGTTACGTGCCAGGCGGTCGGCAGATATGGCTTCGACTAAGGTCGACTGGGGACAGTACGCCGACGAACAGGACAAATTGGCATCGAAGGTAAAGCGGGACTGTCCACGGATACGTTGCACCGGCGTGATCCTTTTGATGCTCATGACACCTGAACTGAACACTAGTTTTTCGTGAGGCCAGATGCAAAAAGTTTATTAACCATATGTATTATGCATAGGTGACGAGTTTGAACCTGGATAAACCGAACTCAACACCCGTCCCTACCCCATCTGTGAAAGATGGAGACGTCAAGAGCGATGACGATACGTCGGAGGAGCAGATCTCACCGTCGGAAAAGTCGCTCCTGCAGAAAATTATCAGGAAAGGATTGGTCGAGACGACAAAGGCTGTAGAGGTTCAAAGGAAGGATCCAAATTCACCATTATACAGTGTCAAAACCTTTGACGCACTTCATCTGTAAATAATTTATATATACATATATATAATTAACTTTTAGTCGTGACGAGAGGGCTTGATTTAAGGCCTGTTTGTTTTCGCTGCACTTCTGAACTAGTGCAACCAGTTAGAATGAAAGAAAATATATTTATTTCATTCTAATTATTGCACTAGTTCAGAAGTATAGCGAAAACGAACAGGTCTTAGATCCACTTGTTTACTACTACTATTATTTGTTACATAATTCAATATAATGGTATATATGTATGTAAATTGTATTTTTTTTTACTTTGCATACAGCAAACCTGCCTTGTTAAAAGGTGTTTACGCTATGGGATTCAATGCACCCTCGAGAATTCAAGAAACCGCTTTACCCACTTTACTCGCCGATCCGTAAGCATTTATCAGAGACTACTTTCAGCCTTTCTTAAAACATATTTTATGAGGAAATTCTTTCTAGGCCGCAGAACATGATTGCGCAATCCCAATCTGGTACGGGTAAGACGGCCGCGTTCGTACTCGCTATGTTGAGTCGGGTAGATCCCACAAAAGATTACCCACAGGTACTTTGTTTATCGCCGACTTACGAGCTGGCGATCCAAACTGGCGAAGTAGCGGCGAGGATGTCGCGCTTTTGCCCTGAGATAAAAATAAAGTACGCTGTGAGAGGAGAAGAAAGTAATACAGCGTTTTCTTATATAATTTGAATTTTCTGCTGTTAAGATACTCTCTTAATATCGCTTTAATTGTTACAGTAAGCCGTGGATCGAACATCACCGATCACATTATTATAGGAACTCCGGGTAAAGTGCTTGATTGGGGACAAAAGTTCAAATTCTTTGATCTAAGCAAAATATCAGTGTTTGTATTGGATGAAGCTGACGTCATGATCGCTACACAAGGCCATCAAGATCAGTGTATCCGTATTCACAAGTAATCTTCTCGAGATGTTTAATATTTACATGACTGAATACATCTATGTTTCACGTGAGATATTCACCATTTATTTTATGCATAGATTACTGCCACGTACATGTCAAATGATGTTCTTCTCTGCGACATACGAGCCAGAAGTGATGAACTTTGCGGAGATTATAGTCAGTAATCCGCTAATAATACGGTTATTAAGAGAAGAAGAGAGTTTGGATAATATTAAACAGTACTATATCAAGTGCAAAACGTTAGACGAAAAATATACGGCTATCACTAATATCTATGGCGTGATCACCATTGGACAAGCGATTATTTTCTGTCACGTAAGATCGATCGTATATTGAATACTCATTAAATCCATTAAATAAGCAACTCATTTGTAACAAAATATATTACTTTACTTTACAGACGAAAAATACGGCCAGTTGGTTAGCAGAGAAAATGACGAAAGACGGGCATGCGGTAGCAATATTGTCTGGGGACTTGACAGTCGAACAAAGGATTTCTGTGCTGGATAGATTTAGAGCAGGACTTGAGAAAGTTCTTGTCACTACGAATGTTTTAGCTAGAGGTAAATACGAAGAAATTTAATATATAGCAAATACATAATTCCTGAACTTTTGCCTGTATCTGTATCTAAGCGTAGTATAACGATAATATATTTATAATAAAATGTATGGTACTTTTGGCAGGCATTGATGTAGAACAGGTGACGATAGTGGTTAATTTTGATTTGCCGATGGACCAAAAAAAGCAAGCCGATTGTGAGACGTACTTGCACAGAATCGGAAGAACAGGGCGATTCGGCAAATCGGGGATCGCCATTAATTTAATCGACTCGCCGAAGGCAATGCAACTGTGCAAAGACATAGAGAGGCACTTTGGCAAGAAGATACATTATCTTGACGCGGAAGATGCGGATGAGATCGAAAAAATCGGAGTTTAGGCTAATATTATGCTTTTATTCGGAATGTATCTAGGCTTTGATATAATATTTTTATCGGACTTCTCTTTGTGTGTATTTTGAATATATATATATATAAAGAATAAAGAATTGTACTTTATATACCCCAAGGGGCCTTAAAGGGCGTTTTGATGGGACGTACCCAACCCTAACCTCCAATTCATCCACTACCTTACTGTTTCCTCCTTTGGACCAACGGTTTAACGTCTCTTCCGAAAGACAGAGCCCTGTTTTCTCCGCATCTTGCACGGAGGGGCGCGGTTTTTCGGAAAAAAACTTTTCCATGTTACATGGCTCTAGTGGACTCGAACCTGGTTCCTCAGATTACGAGTCTGGCGCTCTACCACTAGACCACACACCGCCGCCCTTTATTTTGAATATAAAAAGGATATTTTTTCTTTTTCACGCAGTCGAACTACGTTAGAAAATAGCTTTTCTTTTGTTTCATACTTCTTTTTTTTTTTTTGCTATTTTCTATGTTTTATTGGATCAAAATTAAGGCGATTCAAAATTGGATATTTTTGTCGCATCTGCCGAATGCACGCGTATAGGTAAAATATATTGATCTCTCAAACTGCATTGAAATTTCGTTTCACTTAAGCTTTGTTTTTCGAAGAAAAACTAGCGGAATATTTTTTTCCGACCGTATAAATTTTATTTATAATAGAAACGCACTTAATGTACTTGACATTATAATATAATTTACGCAACAGATTACGTAAAAAATTTAAAACAAGGATATTTTATCTATATTAATATGGAAAAAAAAAACAGAAAAGCGCGAATACTTTTTGTCTTACATTTGTCTCTTCGAGTAATCGCGCATGTATGATAATCAACTTGAATATCTTCTGAAATGTTTATAGTTTCAGAAAATAACAAGTTTAAAGTTTCACGAGCGTATTCTGAAAATATAAATGTCGATAGATCGATATTTCAGCTGATTACGGTGGAATAGGCCTTGAATAAAAATGGCGACAGCAACAAATTCCTTATGATTAAAAGATTGTTTTGTCATTTGTATCTATTGCGTTTCAATGATCGTTTAAAAAGAACGAACACAATTAATAATAATGTAATAATATATATTTATATTCATTCTAATAAAACTCTTCTCTCTGTACTTATCAATCTTCTTAATTATTTGCTCATTTGCCATATAACTTATATAATGTTAAGTATCGTATGGGGACATAATTGTAATTACACATACATTTATTCAGACGGAAAATAAATTCAACAATTACAAAATTATGAAAGCCTAAATAATTAACCTCCCACACAGTTAATACGCATATTCATTTTTACATTTGCGTCTTGAATGATTACTATAACTAGAAAACTGTATAAAATATTGAACAAACTACTCGTTCTCGTGTCTGGCTTCGTGAAACAATTATAATCTGAAATATCGGGAACATAACGATGGACAGAATAAATTGGTTTAAAAATTATCATCGTGTAATTGGTTGAATTGTCAATTCATCGTATTTCTACATTCTTTATAAACATGTTAACAAGTTCGTTTCACGTAGTTATTTTTGTATACATTAGTAAATGCATTTGTATTAGAAACATTTGTGTGTATGCACCGCATGAGTTTATTGAATAAAACAAGCGATCTCTTTCTCACACACATATATGAATTCTGAAACAATAATTATAGCAAAACAAAGGGGAACAGTGTTCATAATAATGGTTTCATACTACACGAGTGGTATTTTATCGCCTGTAATGTTTCAAAGTACAAATTGTACAAGACCGGATATCTCTTCTATTCCGTTCGAACGGAATCAACGTTTGGAACTATTTGAACAATGTTTCGCGCAGCATAATCGCGTTTCATTACGAACAATATCGCAACACTGACTGTCTCTTTTGCTCAGTCTTTACGTTTCTCTCTTTACATCATGCCACCCATGCCGCCCATTCCACCCATACCGCCCATACCGCCCATCGGCGATTGCGGTTCCTCCTTGGGTATCTCAGTGACCACCGCCTCCGCCGTCGTCAGCAACGACGCCACGCCGGCAGCGTCCGTAAGTGCCGTGCGTACAACTTTCGTGGGATCGATGATGCCCGTTTCGATCATGTCAACGTACTCGCCGTTTAGGGCGTCGTAGCCGAGCTTGCCCTCGCTTACTTTGGCCACCACAACACTGGCATCGACGCCGGCGTTCTGCGCGATCTGCAGACATGGCATACGCAGAGCGTTCGCCACGATATTGATTCCGGTCTCCTGATCGCCATTCACAGCCTTCAGCTGTCGTAGCGCCGGTATGCATCTCAATAACGCGGTGCCACCTGCAAGAAAGTGATGTTACATTTAATATGTACGCGGGATACGCGAAAACGAGTAGACGAAGATCCAAATTCACCTCCGGGAACGATTCCCTCCTCGACGGCGGCGCGCGTGGCGTTGAGTGCGTCGTGCGCACGGTCCTTCTTCTCGTTAACTTCCACCTCGCTGCTTCCGCCAACTCTCAGAACGGCAACACCGGACGCCAACCTTGCCAAACGTTCCTGCGGTTTTTCCTTTTCATACGCGGACGTGGTATTTTCGATCTGATCCCTGATCTGCGCAGCTCTCCTATCGCGATCAGCCTTCTTTCCCTTGCCTTTCAAAATGAGAGTCGCGTCCTTTGTGCGTGGCTTAACCCAAGTCGCTTGGCTAGAGAAAAAAGTATTACCGTCATTAAAGTGTCAGATGATTAAGGCGCTGGATAATTTAATGAGAGTAGTTGCTTATCAATCAAGAGATTTAGATTTGCAATTAAATTAAAGAACAAGCTGTTCCCAGTCAGAACTGGATCTTGCCTAATATTATTCGCGTAAATTTATGTACAATTCATCGCCCTAGCAAACCACGCGCCATTACTCTCAAACTCTAAATGTGGCTTCAATCAAAGATAAAAAAAAAACAGTACATCACATAATTAAATTAATAATCATGTATCCACAAGATATAGCATGTTGCGAAAAATAACACCCCTGCCAGGATTCGAACCTGAATCTCCCTACATTCCGTACGGGCGTCTAAACCAATCAGGCATGTAGTGATATTTATAAGAGCGATCACAACTCATAGTCAGTCTCGATCTTGAAATTCCATATATGCCTCAATTTATAAGTTGATTGGCGTGTTGAAGGTAATTTTGCTTCAGAGTATGAGATAAATAGTAATCCTTATCGGAAATAATGAATTGATACGATTAAGCTACTGCTAGATTGAACAGATGTTTACCTGAACATCTTCCAATTTGATGAGATTTGCGTCATCGCCGAACACAATGCCGCCAGTAGATATCGCCATATCCTGAAGGGTAGCTTTCCTATTGTCACCGAATCCGGGAGCCTTAACCGCAGCCACTTGCAGCCCGATTTTCAGACGATTAACAACGAGGGTCGACAGAGCCTCGCCGTCCACATCCTCGGCGATTATAACGAGAGGTTTGCGTTGCGAATTTGCCAGTTCCAAGGCAGGTATAATGCTCTGAACGGAAGAGATTTTCTTCTCGCTGAAGAGAAGGAGCGCGTCTTGAAACTCGACCTTGGCGCCTTTACTGGAGTTGATGAAGTACGGCGAAATGTAGCCTCTGTCAAACTTCATCCCTTCTATGACCTCCAGCTCGTCGGTGAGCGTTTTGCCGTCTTTCACAGTGATTACGCCTTCCTTCCCGACTTTCTTCATGGCGTCCGAGATCAAGTTGCCGACGGCTTTGTCGCCGTTAGCGGATATTGTTGCCACTTGAGCGATCTCTTCGGGTGTCGTGACAGGTTTACTCAGCGTCTTCAACTCGTCTTTGACTTTGTCTACTGCTAACATTACACCTAGAACGCCGCAGATTGTGTAACGTTATTTCAGAGAAACATTCATATTTTCATGCTTTATAAAAATATTGCATGTAGTGACGCATATAGATTGCTCATTGATTTATCTCGAAGCTCAGGTCAAAGTTCAACATTTCCCAAGACTCTCCGAGATACATAAAGACAAACTATTCATTGTATAAATTGAGAGGCCTACCTCGTCGAATTTCTATAGGATTGGCACCTTTGCTGATCTTCTCGAATCCCTCTTTGGCTATCGCTCTAGCTAATATGGTTGCGGTTGTGGTGCCATCTCCAGCTTCCTCATTGGTATTGTTAGCTACGTCCTGTACCAACTTAGCTCCGATATTCTGAAACTTGTCCTTTAATTCGATGCCCTTGGCCACAGTCACACCGTCCTTCGTGATCTTTGGGCTTCCCCAGCTCTGTTCCAAGATAACGTTGCGTCCTTTAGGGCCCATCGTTACGGCGACGGCGTCCGCCAGAATGTCCACGCCTTGCAACATCAAGGCACGAACCTCTGCTCCAAAACGCACGTCTTTGGCATAAGTGCGCGCCTGCAACTGGCGCAGGGCAACTCCTCTCAACATGGTAGGTAGTCTATGCATCTATAAAAAAAAGTTATTAAAATAAAAACAAAAAAAATTAAAAACAAAGGAGATAAGCGGCTAACAAACCAAGCCAAGTGTACGTGCTGTATATTAGTATGTACAAAATATATATCAGTTAAAGATAAATTATATCTTTCAGAGTAATACGCTCAATGTTAAATAACTCTGACGCAGTTGTTAAAAATACACTTTCAGTTTTCGTTTTCCATTGCTATTATTTCAAACAAGACCATCTAATTCTTAAAGTCTCAGAACGGATCAGACAATTGGTCGAGATAAGTGGTTAATAGCAAGCATATCCTTCGCGTCTCGTAAACGATAATAAAATGTAAAAAAAAAAGTTCTTTCATCATATTCCTCGAACGTTACTCGAGTATTTCGCGGAATGTGTCTCGTTGGACGCCGAAAAAGTTAAATCGCACGAGAACGATTTTATCACGGGTAACCGAAGCCGGAGGACTAATTAACGTACATCGTTATGAAAATGAAATAAATTAAGATATGTGGATATGTTTTTGAAGTTTGGCGAAAGCGAGAGAAAGTTTTAGTGCAGTCCAGTGCGGCGAATAAACAGGCCTCGAATTTCTTGAAGCCGCGTCGCGAATAATTTTCCGGGGCGAGAACGCGGTTATGTAAAAGTCCCGCGTGGCGCGACTTGAGTGAAGGTTAACGTTCCGGCGAGATTATCGCGGGATCTGACTGAAAATCGTCCGATCGACCACGTACTTCCTCTCGCGCGAATCGTTCGCGAGGAAAAGAGAAGAATATTCTCGCTGATGCTCCCGAAAAATCGCCGGCAAGGATATTCCCGGCCGGCGTAGAAACTCGCCCTCCCTCCCCGGCCGCCGGCGAAGTTTCTCGAATTTTCCGGAGAAACACGTGGCGCGAATTCGTTGCGGGGGCTCGAGCGTGGCTTCACCTTGGATTCTCAGGGAAGATTCTTCGACGGACGACGATCGACGATCGGTGTCGGGAGCTGAGCGGGCTGAAGATCGTCACGGCGCGACCGAACGTCTCGCGGATAGAAGACAAGTAGACAAGTGTGGAGCGAGGAGACGAAGAATGTGCGCTATCACATGGGTGCAAACTGCAACGACGGGAGACGGGAGACGGAGACAGAGGGATTTATTACGCGTGCCGCGCGTGCGCGCCGGTGATCGCCAGTGACGTATATATCGCGATACATCATAGGGCTGAATTGGGCGGAAGGCGGAATTCAATAGTCCGAAGTCCGATCTTACGTTCAAGGAGAGAGATTTTACCTTCATCCTCAGAGATCATTGAGTCCTAGGAGGTCCCAGGTCCTTACCCAGGTAGAACATGAAGCTAATGACATCATCATGACTCGTGATGACGTTATCATGTTGTCGAGTTTGTTCTACCTGGGTACGCGTTTTTCTGTTTTAAATCCTTGGAACGATCGGGTCCTAATCAAAATTTTTAGACCGCAATTGGTATTTAAGGGTAAAAAGAGTTGCTCTTTCTAGTCGACGATGGAGGGGGATATCTGAAAACAATAACAATATTTTTGTTATAGGTCACTCAAATTTATATTGATTTAATCTACTCGAAAAGATAAGACGAAATCATTTATTAGTTGAATATGTGTCAGTAAAAAAGCAGAAGTCACTTTTAACTTTTATATCTTTTTTTGCAGATATCCCATTCCGTCGCTGACTATTTATAGATGTTCTGAAAGAGTAACTCTCTCTTTTTATGTTTCAATATTAACTACAATCTAAAAATTTTGATTTCATCTAGCTAATGAAATGCAACGTCTCGAGATACCACAGAAACCCTATTATTCGAACAATTTTAATAAATCGCTGTAATAAACTATATTGAAAAATAAAAAAGGTTTCCCTAATTTTCTTCCGGTAAATTAGGGTCAAGCTGGAAAGTCGAATCTTATTACAAATTCACATGGATGATTATAATATATAGCTAATTGTTTTGCGTCTACATATATAAAATGTATCTATGAATATTTATATGGCTTAAGTTGAAATGTACAAATTCGCCTTTTTTGGGCCGCGCTTTTTAAAATTTATAACTTATAATTTTTTAAAATTGTATATTTATACATTATTAATATTAATATAAACAATAAGAAAGAGGAAAAAAAAAAACAAAAAAATATAGGCCCCAAAAATGTCTACATTGGTATCTCCCAAATACGAGTCTGTCGGACTAGTCACGTGGTTCTCTGAGCGTGAGGTAAATATAAGTATGTATAATTGAGCGGTGGGGAAAATGCCTCCGCCGCACTCCGCCCTCCGCCGTTGAAAGGGGAGCCTTTCCTCCTCCCCTTCCCGTTTCTTGATCAACGCTTTGATTGAAATTAACCTTATCGCAACGGGTTAATCCCGAATAATGAGGTCTTCGGTGATTAATCTGATGTCATGTGCGGGAAATGACCGAGACAGGAGGCCAGCTGGAGCAGTTTTCTTTGACATCTAACCGGGGATTCGGCTCCAGTTGTTGCCAGTTGTTCGCGACGCGACCGAGTACCTACCGTACGAAGTTGCGGCGTGCCGTATGTTCCAGAAAGTACGACGATTCAGTATGATGCAATCGGCCGGCCGCCGACAATCACGCTTCTTTTTTTTACGTTTCTTCCTCTGTTGTGGCACCGTCGTAAAACGTAACGGTTTCTTCCCTCGAATCTCTCGTGGAAACGATTAGTCGGGAGTTACGATTTCGGTCAAGTTCATTCAGAATGCAGCCGAAAAATTCGTTGCCGCGGGTACACGTAGGAGTAATTACTGCCTTTTAACACGTGAATGCTTGTACGCTTCGATATGTGCGTAAATTTACGTGTCATGGCATGGCTAACCCCTTCGGAAGAAACGAGAGCGTCCTGATGCATCCTGATACTCCCCATTATGATTATTGTTTTCATTATTATTGCGGATAAACGTGTAAAGAACGTTCGTTATTTTCGTAGGTTACGTCATTAAAATTTTGAATTTAATAGAAAGAAGTATTTTTACTATACGCATTTGGCTCTATATCTTATCTTATTTCTTTTATCTCGCGCTGTAAATTATTTACAGCGTTATCGGCACCCCGGCGGAAAGTCGACCATCGGTCATTTTTCTGAAAGAAAACTGATATATATATATAGTTTATATTAATATACAATATTGACGAAGATTGTCGATGCCAATTCTTATACATTTCTTGAATTGATCAAATAAATCCTGATAGAGAGAAGAAGAGAGAATTAAGGATTAATGATTTATGTTAAAGATGGTGTGTCTCAGACAACACGCATGTTCAAAATCGGGACATTGGACTAAGTTAAAGTCTTAAAGACATATTTAAGACGTCTTATATGTCCCGATTTAATCTGAGTATCAAACTCTTCCTTTTCCTTTTTATTTCACGTCTTTGATTTTCTCGCGGCGGAACGATCGGGAATAGATACAAATGAATTCGTTGCCTTTAAGGTCAGCAGGTCTCTTAAAATTCAAGGAAAAATAATTCGAGCCTTTCATTTATATTTATTGACACTATAGGTACAAGTACGATACGAAAAGGTTGCGAAAAGTGGAGCCGTCTAGGTGGAGTATTCACCTGTAAAACTATCGAGTATACTCATACTGCAGTGATTAATAAACTATTTCGCTAAGGCTAAACCATTGAGTTGTCCATACCCCGGTGAAAAAATTATCATCTCATATATTTTCAAGAATTTTTTAAATTTATGGAAATCTCTAAAAAAATATCTTATAAACTTCTTCAAATTTTATAAGCCTTCTTCGGAAATTGTAAGACGAGAAATCTTAAGAGTATTTTAGAATTCACATATACATAAAGATTCTGGAAAAGATGTAGACTTTTCTCAGCATTTTTGAAAAGCATTCCAAAACACATAAATTCTAAAAAAGAGCGACGAATAAAAGAAAACGAAATAGAAGTTTAGTCGCCGGTTGGGGACCGGTGACGCTCATATTACGTAATCATCCGCGATCCTTTTCTTTCGTTATGATCATTGATCAATGTGTGCGCGATACAGAGCGGCGCAGCGAGACGAGGGGCAGGGGAGGGAGGTGATGTGTTAGCAACCGCGAGGGGGAAGAATCTTCGAGAACGTCGCCGTCGCGGTTTGCGCGTGCGCGCATTGCTCCGCCTCGCCGCCGGTCCGGTCGCAGTTTAGGTTACACAACGTGCACACGAGTTCTCTCTCAAGCGTGCGTTCGCCGCCGGTTTCGCACTTCGACCGACTCGGTGACTGCAAAGGGATCGCGACCATGGTGAGATATATATATATATACATACATACGTTTCCCTGCGGATTAACGCGAGAAAGAGAAACGACAGTGAGAATTTCTCTCGCGGGGAAAATCCGCGCGTCCCGCGGGTACCCCCCCGCGCGTTTACGGGGTTATTCTCCGATAACCCTCGAACGGATCGGTACCCACGCGACGACGCTCGCATGTCACCGCGTTATCTTTTTAGACTCGGTTTGCAATTTGGTGGTAGTAAGTCTAGCCCCCTTTTGCTCCGAACTGTGACGTTAATTTGCTCTGAGCTCTAAACTTTACAGATGCGACGTGGCCATAGCTTGCTTAAAGATTAGGAATTACGGTTTAAGACAGCGCCTTTTGTCGACAGAGAATATCATAATTCAGAGCTTAGTGCAAAAGACAAAGGCTTACCACGAGTTTTTCGTTGTATCACCGATCGCTTTGAGACGAATCGCATTTGTTCACGAATTTGTCGAGAAACAGGAGCAATCGGTGTCTCTTGCGGTGTATTTTGCTAACTTTTGCCATATAAGTGAAATTCCACTGATAAATTTCATCATCGTTATACTTCTTTTCTTATCAAATTCTGGTATTGTTTTAAATCTATAACAAAGTTTGGAGATGACGGTTAAGGCCCAGTTTCACAAGTGTCGGTTAACTTTTAATCTTAGATTAACTCACTCTTCGTCTCTTTCTAAGGGGGATGTTAAAAGGAGACGAAGAGTGAGTTAATCTAAGATTAAAAGTTAATCGAGACTTGTGAAACTGGACCTAAGTAGTCAAATTAAATTTAAACGCAAATTTTGTAAATTTATGTTTATCTCTATCAATGCAGATTATAACCCTCTCTCTCTCTCTCTCTCTCTCTCTCTCTCTAATCTCGGTTTAACTTATTTTTTATCTTTTTTCAATTCTTAGAAGTAGAAAGTGAGATTAAAGTTAATTTGCATTAATAAAAATGAACATTAGTCGTTAATTAAAAATTGAGTAATAGATTAACTATCTTAACAAGTTCTTAACACATTAATGTCTGAAGCTGAAACATACAGAACATCAATAATTGCAAATGTCTACGTATTTTCAGGCTGCTGCCAATGCTGTGAAGAGGCTGATTCCTCTTTTTGACAGAGTTCTCATACAAAGGGCCGAGGCTATTACCAAAACGAAAGGTGGTATTGTACTGCCAGAGAAAGCTCAAGCAAAAGTCCTACGAGGCACAGTCATTGCCACAGGTCCTGGAGCAAGGAACGATGTACGCACATACACGGAATATCTATGACTACTATATATATTGATCACCATTAATTGGGTGTAATAACATCAGGAGTTATAACTACTGCTGCATAAAATGTAAAAACGCTTGTTAAATTCGACTTTATAACACCAGTTGTTATTACTCTACACCCATTAACAAAGAAATGTATACTACGTTTACGTGAGCGTTACTTCTGTAGTAACTTACGATAATTTATTCGCGTAAACGGGATTTTTCTTCGTGTAAACGGGATTTTGTAGTAACTTACGATAATTTACTCCGCGTAAACGAGTGATATATCGTAAGTTACTACAGAAGTAACGCTCGCGTAAACGTAGTAGTAGGCTTATAAACCTGGTTTTAAAGAAACGTGTAAAACACTAAGCAAGTTGTTATAATGGCATTGCCAACTTAGATAAAATTATGAAAAGTATATCTGTTGTATTTCTTCGACAAGATCAAGATTTCTTTGGAGATAAAATAACATTCCTTCGTGTAAACGGGCATGCGTTTTAGGAAGTTAATAATTACAGATGTTATTAAACCCGATTAATAGTGACATTTAAACGTAGTCCATGTTCACATCTTTTACAAAATGTTTCTGTGAATTGTCTGTTAATATTCATATTATCTTTTGTCGTTTCTTATCAGAAAGGAGAGCACGTGCCTTTAAGCATCAAGATCGGAGATGTCGTGTTACTTCCCGAGTACGGCGGCACGAAGGTTGAACTTGAGGACAACAAGGAATACCACTTGTTCCGCGAGTCGGATATATTAGCCAAAGTAGAGGTTTAATTCGTTGAATTTAAGTTACGTTTCCAGTTTTATATAAATGCTATATAAGTTCTTCTAGAACTTCATGAACTAGCAGCAAAAAATATGTATACAGAGTATATGTTTTACATAATATAATTGAAAGTTATTCGTTTAGCTCAATAATGACCTAATTTTTTCAAAGAATCGGTTGCTGCTAAAATGCCATTGTTTCTTACTGTACATGTATATACATTTTTCTGATAAAATAAAGCATTTGTCTATTGTATTTATGTCGTTATTTTCGTACACCTAATAGCGCTTTGCAATTATGTGGCGATTAATCACCGCTGATAATTTTCTAACGAAGTTTGAAAATCTACTTTTTGTGATACTGGAATCTCAGAAATATACTGGTTAATAAATACTGGATGGGGTTAATCTCAGAAATTGTACATTAATAAGAGATTAATATCCAGTTAGAGCACACAATTAAATACAATATATATTCATATATTTGAAAAAATATCCAAGTAATCTATATTGGACAAAATCTGTGAATCATTTTAATTTAATGCCTTTCTTCACACCTGCCTTGATACCCGAGATCTCTCCCGCATAACGAGTCAATTCCTTTCTCACTTCTCTCACCTGCAAGAAATAATTATTTTTATCTCACATCCCAAGAGCTCTCGTATGTCAGTATAATAAAATAAACGTTTAATCTTTGTTTTATACATACCGCGCCCTTTCTGCGAATCTTGGCTTTACGATATTTATTTCTGTGTTTTACACGCGGATTGCGCAGTTCCTTCTTCCGATAAGGCGTAAGACCTCTGTTCTTTGCCATTTGGTATGTTATCGCTCTTTTAGCTTCTTCTTTTTCATTCATACTATTTAAAATGGTAGTATCTTTTTCATCAACCACAGAGAGAGATTCGCCATCATACTTCTCTTCAGTATCTAGATCTTCAATGCTTGCTCCTTCATTCATACTGTCAGATAGTGACTGTTCTTCTAGCGTTACTGCTTCTTTCTTACTTGCCAGCTTTTTAGATAAGCTAGTAAGCCTTGGACTCTTTTTACTACTTTGTATCTGAAAACCATCCGATATGCTGTAAAGAGGTCTACCTTCTTTAATTGCTTTCAGTATCTCTGCCACTTGCTCCAACAAATCTCCCTGCTCTGATTCCAGTTCGCTGATCAGATGACGGTACTGTGCCAAACGTTTTACAACTGGATGTGATTTCACTGGCAGTCCCTTGGTTTGCAGCATCAACAAAAACGAGATATTTGTACAATAATTTAATATAATTTCATACTTGGTTCTAATAAAAGCTACTGCATTGCATTCAGGACATGTCCCATCTTTGACCAATTCAAGAAAGGGTGCCAAAATGTCTTTTGCTTGCGTCATGTAATCTGTAATAGAAGTATTTATTCGTTTAATACAATAAATATTTTTAATGTTAACATTTCTGTGTTTATGACTATATAACGTTAAACAAAAAAATATAGTTTTTATTTACGAGACTAAAACAAATACCAATTACGAGAGCTTTGTTCAAAGCGTGTCAGAAATAGAAATTCTAATTCACAATCAGATTACTATAAATGATAACAATTAGCACAATTAGCAATAAATTCATAATAAGAAGCACGTCTTTAGTATTATTATAAAATACCTTTAAAAAGCTTGACCATGATCATGAAAAATTCCTTATCAGACAACTGTGTACTATCCTTTCGAACAACTTTGCTGTCCTCTATAACTTGAGCTGCTTTATTTTTACTAAAACTTGAACCATCAAGAGCTAAATGCTGTCCCATTGATCTTAAATGCAATCTTCTTCCTTCTTCCTCCTCCATGTCCGCGTTGACCAAGTCGTTTTCGGGCGCCGATGCATAATCTGTATATTTAAAATCCGACGAATAAAAGGCTTTCGCTTTAGTGCCCCAAGCTCTGTCATTGGGCATATCGTAATCCTCCTGTGCCCCCTCAATGTCAGATTCCATTGAATCTCGCTCATCGTCTTCTTCTTCCACCTCGCTATCATCTTGCAGCCCATAAACCTCGTCGTCGCTATCAAAATTTTCAGTAGTGCGCTGTTTCCGCACTTTCTCTAGCAATTTTTTTTCAGTTTCCGTATATTCCTCTTCTGAATCCGTCACAGCATTCATATCCACATCTTCGATATCGTCCATATCGTCAATATCCTCATTACCGAGAGGTTTTCTTGTTCTAAAATATATAGAAGTAAATTCATAAACAGGGAACATTATTCTCATAAAATGTAGGAAGAGGCAATAAAAATTGGAGTATCTTGATACATAAAAAATTTTCAAAGCATATAAATAAGTAAAATTTATCTATTTTTTTCTACTATTTTAAGTATAGAGTTGATACAAATAATATTTTATTCGACATTTTTTATCATAATTAATATTATTATGTTATTATATAATTGTTAAATCAAACTTTGTCCACGGTATATATATATATATATATGTATATCATATATCTCGAAATTTTCCTGACTCTTAGGATTTAGTCTTTATTGATTTAATAAACTTTTTTTTAGTTACCTCTTTTTGCGAACCATATTTGCGAGTGATACAAAGGTGCTTTGATGAAATATAAATAATTCTCACGTTGCCTTTACGTTGCCTATTTACAACCTAACCTAATCCTAACACAATTTAATCAGAAATCAACCAAACAAGAAGTGCAACCGTAACGTAAGACGCTGTCCAGTTATGGAGGATTCACATTGCGTCCGATCACGTCCGATGTTCGACGTATGACGATCCGACATCCAATAATAGAATTTATTATTAGAGACAAAAATTTCCTATTGGATGTCGGATCGTCGCACGTCGAACATCGGACGCAGTGTGAATCCTCCATTAGCTTTAGGAATGCTCCGAAGATTTCTTTATCCTGATTGGTCAATCGAGCGTTTCAAGATATTTGTATATTATTTGTTAATGGTCTAGTTTACACCGTTAAATCGGTTGGTACGCGCATCAAGTTGGTGCGGACTAAATATTTGATACGTCCCTGTTTACACCGTTTCATCTCACAACAGGTTAGGTTAGGTCTTTAATCCAGATAAAGTCCAATGTTTTCGGTAATGGAGGGATGAGTAATTCTGTGTAAAGTGTCAGTCGATTTATAGTGAAAGTAACGAAAAGTAATGGAGAAAAACGCAGAACAAATTATAGCGTCATTTACAGTGTTACTCGAAATTTTAAATATGCAGCAAAAAGCCAGGAAAAAACGGCTGAGGAATATGATGAAACGTATGAGGATAAAATTGAGAAAATTATGCCTTCAACAGAGGAATGAATTATTTGTACAATGGAGTCAAATGACCGATCCGATATCACCGACCCTTACTTTAGATGGTATTCAATACCGAAGAAGAATGTGGACCAAAAAGAGGAGTAATGATTTTTGGCAAAGAATTGTAGGAGAGCATTTTACTCTGTCAGAATGGCTGGCCACTTTTCGAATGTCGAAAGAAACTTTCACAATGCTTTGCGATATTATTCGAACTGTACTAGAACCCAAACCACTTTTCCTGGTATCCAGACAGCCTTTATCTGTCGAAAAACAGGTCGCAATAGCTCTGTATAAATTAGCAAGTTGTGCCGAGTACAGAGTCGTTGGTGATGTGATGGGTGTTCACAAATCGACAGTTCGAAAGTGCTTATTTAGAGTGACCATGGCCATCAACAATGTCATGGTACAAGAAAACATATTTATGCCTTCTGAAGATGAAGCCCAGTTCATATCTCTCCAATTTAAAAAAAGAAGCTTTATTCCACAATTGATTGGGTGTATTGACGGAACACACATCCCAATTACCGCACCACATGAAGGTTATCGAGACTTTGTGAATAGAAAAGGATGGACATCATATAATGTAATGGCTGTTGTCGACCACAATGGAAGGTAAGCGTGAAAAACTGAGCTTGGAAAATACCGAAATCTAAAATTATTAAATTATCTGTTATATTAGGTTCAGAAATGTAGTAATAAAACATCCTGGGAGTGTGCACGATGCTGCCGTATTCAAGGATAGTAGCATATACAAGAATGCACAGACCATTATTCCTCAGGTAAATGTTAAATTATTTTGTTTGACGTAAGTTTGATTGTATTTTTATATGTAATACTAATATAATATATGAATTGTAGACATCTAAAAACATCGATGGTGTGGATATACCGTACATGATTGTAGGTGACCCAGCTTATCCTATGTTATCGTGGCTCATCAAAGGCTATTCAGGCACGTTATCAGCAGAAGAAGAGTCTTTTAATGTGTATTTGAACTCTGCACGAGTTTCAGTGGAAATGGCATTCGGTCGGTTAAAAGCTAGATGGAGAATTTTATGCAAAAAAATGGATTGTGCTTATACGTTTTGTCCACAAATCATTCTTGCTTGTTGCACGTTGCACAATTTTGTAGAAAGTCACAAGGAACGGTTTTTTCCTGAATGGTTAGACGAAGTGTCCAACAGTGATCAGTTGTTTCCTCAACCAATAGCTGTACAAAATCGTAATAGAGATTGCGTACCTGGTATAGCAGTGAGAAACCACTTAAAACAATATTTGGCAGCCAGTTATCCTCTGCGGAAAGCTCTCATCCGATAGTGGGTAGCAGTGGATATCAATATTATTTTCATGTGTATATTCGAATTAAATAATATAGTTTTGACATTTTTTAATACCTTTTATTTCTTTAATTTGTACATCTTTTTGTATGTAACATTATTACAGCTTTTATATGTGTACAGTACACCACATATTTTATAATAAAATATTCGAAGTTTGTCTCATAAACCTACCACTAATTCACAGTTATAGTAATTATCATAATTAATATCGCATTTTGAGATCAATGGAAAAATATTTATATATTTTCCCGCATACACAACAAACTATTTATTTAATTAATGATTTATATTATATCTATAAATAAAAACAACTTTTTAAGAACTTGTAAAGAACAAATAAACCTTTTTGGAAACTATATCACAAGTTATTAAACAGCTTATATTTATTAATTTATCTTGTGCCTATAAATTAATAAAAAAGTAAATTATAATAAAGCAACTTTTTGAACGAAATTAACATTTTTAAACAAAAGTAACATAATAATGAACGTACTTTTTAAACAAAATTAACATTTTGTGTAGGAACACGGCACCATAACTTCTAACTAGAAATAATCCCTAATATATCTTAAATATTTAAAACTGCAGTCTTCATATTATTCAAATTCAGTTATTGCGTTTCATAATAAAAGTTCTGTACTTTCGAATTTGGTTCCTTGCCTTCTATCATAGGAGATTGAATGATTGTAGAGGTGGAAGGAGGTTCTGTATAATTCAACTGTAAAAAAGAAAATTTTTAATTTAATTTTTATTGCCATCAAACTATGTCATTAATTTTCATCCGGTGAAACCGAAACTCTCATTAAATAAGTATGCAGTAGCTTTTCTTTTTAATGACTTTTGAGTAAGTTTATACATATTTATACGATCTTTTCTTGAATAATTATTTTTATAAAGAGCTTTTTATAATACAATTATTGTAAGAACTACTACGTCAATATGTAGTCCGACCTTTCGGAGATACATGTATACATGTATGTATATGTATGTATGTGGTATACATGCGTGTATTTTTGCCAACAAATACACTTTGAGACTTTCGAGAGGTCTTCGATACATTCGATCGCGTATCAATTTAAAGTGCCTTTTTTAGAAAGAATATTTTATTTTAAATAAATACACACATACTAAATAGTAAATACTTAAATAGTAATTTATTTCAATTATAAGTTATTTATTTACTAATATAATTAATAACTATTTAATAATATAATAAATAAAATATTTGTGATCAAAATAAATCACTGTTTCACTTTTTCAGACCAACAAAATCAAATGTTTTATTAAATTTATAAATATATTTATATAATATGTATAAATATATGTAGATAATCAAATAAAAAGGAGCATCAAGCCGCAAGAAGGTGGAAGTGTTGTAACGTTCTATATTAAGGTACAGATTGACAAACGTTTCAGCCCCTTATGGGACCATCTTCAGTGTCAAATAACAATTAATTTAAGAAAAGTTAACATACGTTACATAATCTTACACTAATTTGTTGCGTTAATTTTAGTGTAAGAGTATGTAACGTATGTTAACTTTTCTTAAATTAATTGTTCTTTAACACTGAAGATGGTCCTATAAGGGGCCGAAACGTTTGTCAATCTGTACCTTAACATAGAATTTTACAACACTTCCACCTTGTTGCGGTTTGATGCTCCTTTTTATTTGATTATTTTTAATCATGTGAGCCTTTTGATATATATGTAGATTGCATGCACTAGTTTTAATGTTGTGACACGATTAATTATTTAAAAAATTAATAAATGGATTTACCGGAATAAGTTTCAGCGGCTTCAAGGTGCTTTGTGTAGAACGAGCAGGGGTTTGAGATCTGATACCCTGCATACTGTTAGTAAATGCAGCCAGAATCAAGCTTGTTTGCTGACTTTGAAATTTTCGTTCTTTTTCTAACTCCTCTTCTTCCCACTTTCTCTGCTCCATCATCTCGTCATGGACCATTTGTTTTTGGAGTTCCATCTGCTTGTTTGTAATGCTGTTAAGTAATTCTTTTTGGTTTTCCAACCACTTGTCAGTATGACTCTGCAGCATTACTTCATAACTTTTTCTTCCTAAATATAAAATTTCTGTACTATAATACGTATATTATACATATGTAAATTAAAAATTATATATCTTCTAGCCCTATATCATTAGTTGTACTCTTATAAATCTTCAAATATGGACTAATAACGTAGAGCGTAGTTGCAAATTGTGATGTCATCTCTCAAATAGAAATACTTAATAAGGCTATAATAATAAACATTTTATTTATACCAGAAGTTTTTGTTCGTTTCTGTTTTTTGGCTGGTGGGACTTCATTTTCCTTATCTAACATTTCATCAGTCTCTTCAGCAGTTGTACAATTTATTGAATCATTCTCGTTATTAACTAAAATCAAATAAATAATAATATTAAGTCGAATAATTGATGGTACCAATTTGTATTTTCATACTTAACTATATATAATTGCATTAAATAAATATATATTACCTTCTTCCTCATTTATTTCAGCGGTGTCTATTCCTACTTGATCATCGCTGCTGCTAGCTAGGGCACTTGGCCTGCCTCCATATAATATATCTAACTCGTTGTAGAATGGACACGTTGAGGGAGCAGCACCACTGACATTATTATTTCTTTTACATTTGAAATATGCTGCTTTCAAATTTTTTAATTTTAATTTCATTTGCTCGGCTGTTTTTTCATAACCTTTTGCTTGCATTTCGGGTACCAGCATTCGGAAAATCTCTACATGCCGATGTTTCTTTCCATCAATTATACTTAAAATACTTTTTTCCGTGACCAGTTCGAGAAACGTTCGTGTTTCACCATCTGTCCAATTTGCACCCTTTTTACATGACATTTTCACTGTTGATATAAAACTTCTATTCTAACTTTCTAACTTTAACCTCAATCTAACAACAGTCAGCAGCGGCGGTATACACTTGATCCAATTCGAATCGAATCAAGCGTTTACAGCGCGCTGACATCTTTTGATACGCGTATCAACTTGGTCTGATACTCGCGATTGAGGAGTATCAGACCAGAGCGCACTAAAGTAATCCGCGAGCGTTTATACCGAGCGTATCAAACGATTTGATACGGATATAGCACTTGATACGCGTACCAAGTGCTCGGTGTAAACTAGACCAATATTATATATTTGCATATTAATGTTTTTTTTTATATTACACTTTTGTTACATTATATTTTATATTGTTTTAAAAATGTCAAACTATATAAAATACACGAATTTTCATCATGATCTTCGCAGATGTTAAAAAACATATATATGTATAAATATACATATAATACATATAAATATATAAATATATATATTTTTTATTTTTTTGTATAATTTTTTTATAAAAAAAAGGATTAGAAAATAATTAAAAAATAATTTTTTTATTAAAAAAATTTTTTAATGAAAAATTATAGAGTTTAAGAAAAAATAAGAAAAAAAATTTATATATATAAAATATAAAACATAGTAGAGCATTTCTGAGCATTTCCAAGGATGCGCAGTAGTCATTTTCCTTGAAAATCAGAAATCAGTCCAAGATGCGAGAAGGAACATGGCTCCTCCCCTTATATCTGAATGTAATTTAGGTTGACTTTTTTTAAGAATATTTTAGATATTATACATTTGTATTTTGTTTGTTTTGTTGCCATGAATACATCATGATTAGGCTGCATTCGCTTTGGGTTCTTTCGTGGCCGCAGGGCGCCGGGGAAGTGATCCGTGCAGTTCCTTGGGCCCGACGAACCTACGGCACCCTAGAGTCCTAGATATCCTAGATTATCTAGATTATCTAGGACTCTACGGCACCCGAGTTCCCGACACCGCGGACATACACACACATTTATACGCACGCACAGCATATACACATTCCCGAATTTGAAAAACAATCGCACCGAGATGAGTTTCGAGTACGCAGTTACATCCGTGTCGGAACAAGTAATAGCGCCACAAAGTAGAAGAAGAAGTGAGTTCTTTCGTGCTGAAAGCATCATTCCATCTTTTTTCGACATGTATAATGAGCAATAAAGATAGACTGGATGCTTTCAGCACGAAAGCGCCCAAAGCGAACGCAGCCAAAATGTGATAACTGCATGTATATAAAATATGATTATATAATATATAATTTATGTATACATATATAAAATTGTATAGTATAACAGCAAAGAGTGATTCCAAAAGCACATGTTTTTGGCCTATTTTGTGGCACTCGAAATTCGAATTGAATTGCGTGTGCTATACGATGTTATATGATGGGACATTGAGGTTCGATCATTATTTGTGAGTCAAAAATGCTATTGAAATAAATGTCATTACAGCGATCCCGAATTATATGCAATATTAGTATAATGAATTGTGGATGCTACTTACGTGCTATATTCTTCGTCAATTATTATAGTGTATATAGAATATTAACTATTATATAAGAGCGTCAACGACTCGGGAATCACTTAATTATTATCCAACATATTCTACGCTAGGACCTGAACTTTGTGACAATAAAGCCTTCGATCCACACGCTAAAGTCCGATTTTTAAAGTCTTTACACAATCTTTGATGTTTCATCTATCAAAATGCTTTTCAAAGTCCTAGGATGGCTAAGTGTGTACTAAACCACTGATAATCTACCTCGGTGCGACTTTCTCCATAAGCCGGGTTAGGCTAAAAGTGGTCAACTTCTGAACAATATATTACAAAAAAACTATACGGTCAATATTGCTCAAGTTTTGCGATTATTTGTGTAAAGTGTTTATGTAAATCATAAAAAAAAATTAAGGTTCTACGTTGGCTTTTGAGTAATAAAAGGCAATTAAGGACGTTCTCTGCTCGTCCTTATACTAGGGAAAATCGATTTTCTTAGAATTTTTTTGAAACTGTAAATATACGTTAATTTAGGTATGCTTTATGCGTGGTATACTGGGATAAAAAATAAAAATACTGATCCTCAAAGTTTCAAAAAAAAAAAAAAAAAAAAAAAAAAGTTTTGGCATTTTTTCCTTCTAGAACTTGACGAGAGGAGCAACTTTGGTCCTCTTGGCCAACCTCGTATCTTACCGTTTGGCCTGGAAAACCTTTTCATTAGTAAAAGTTGAAACTTTGAGGCTCAGTCAGTATCTTGATTTTTTATACCCGAAGAGGTACTGAAATTTATACCACGCATAAAGCACACCTAAATTTAACGTATACTTTTACCTCGCGGATCGAATTGGCAGTGACAGACATGGCAACGCCGCAGCACAACAGCTGATGCGAACCCAACCTTAGGGTGCATCCCGATGGAGAAGAAATAGCGGAACGGAACAGTAACGGAAAAGAGATATGGTGGGGGGTTAACCAATCAGAGTAGTTCCGTTTCAATTCCGTTCCGTTATTTAGTGAGTGGGTTCCCCATGGCACGGAGCTGTTACGGAACGGAAAAGAAACGGAAAAATTTCTAACCTATTCTGTCGAAAGTTCGCAAATAAGTGCAGTGGATCGATCGCTTTGCAACATTTTTATTTTTGCAAATAAAGAGCAATATGTCGTCATCGGTAGGTATTACATGTGAAAATAAAATATGTATGTTAAAATCCTATGTTAATATGTTAATGCTAATTAACCGAATGTGATATACTTTATTAATTTCCAGAAATTCAAATGTGGATATTGCCGCTGGATTGTTTGGTTCGATGAAGACGGAAAACTTTCACATCCTTGCTTAGCAAATCATACGAATTTAATAATGGATAAAGATCGAAATCTCTTTATAAATGGTACGTATATTTGTGTACAAGAGAGGCAATATATATTCAATATAACTAATGGTTAGAATATGTAAATGATATATAAATTTGTTGTAAAACTAAATCTGTTATTATTTAGATTCTTTAGAAACACACGTCGAGAGTGAGAATAACAGCAATAACGCCGGAGAGACTGGAGACAGTGACGTAGGATTGTCATTGATGATGGGAATAAGATCATCATCTACGTTGAGGTTGTCACTTGTTGATGTGGAAGGAATTAATGCTGTTGCTCTTTGAACAGGACGCTTTGAACATATCCACATTTGAATTTCTGGAAATTAATGAAATATATCACATTCGGTTAATTAGCATAGGATTTTAACATATATATTTTATTTTCACATGTAATACCTACCGATGACGACATATTGTTCTTTATTTGCAAAAATAAAAATGTTGCAAAGCAATCGATCCACTGCACTTATTTGCAAACTTTCGACAGAATAGGTTAGAAATTTTTCCGTTTCTTTTCCGTTCCGTAACAGCTCCGTGCCATGGGGAACCTACTCACTAAATAACGGAACGGAATTGAAACGGAACTACTCTGATTGGTTAACCCCCCACCATATCTCTTTTCCGTTACTGTTCCGTTTCGCTATTTCTTCTCCATCGGGATGCACCCTAAGGGTGCCTCTTGTAAAGGTGTACCTCTTGTACACAAATATACGTACCATTTATAAAGAGATTTCGATCTTTATCCATTATTAAATTCGTATGATTTGCTAAGCAAGGATGTGAAAGTTTTCCGTCTTCATCGAACCAAACAATCCAGCGGCAATATCCACATTTGAATTTCTGGAAATTAATAAAGTATATCACATTCGGTCAATTAGCATTAACATATTAACATAGGATTTTAACATACATATTTTATTTTCACATGTAATACCTACCGATGACGACATATTGCTCTTTATTTGCAAAAATAAAAATGTTGCAAAGCGATCGATCCACTGCACTTATTTGCGAACTTTCGACAGAATAGGTTAGAAATTTTTCCGTTTCTTTTCCGTTCCGTAACAGCTCCGTGCCATGGGGAACCCACTCACTAAATAACGGAACGGAATTGAAACGGAACTACTCTGATTGGTTAACCCCCCACCATATCTCTTTTCCGTTACTGTTCCGTTCCGCTATTTCTTCTCCATCGGGATGCACCCTTATTTTGCCTGACATTTATTTCTGCGTGAATTCTTGTACACACACAGTTTTTAATGCATCAAATTCTAGAAAATTGCAATAGGACAGTATAATTCAGAGAAATTACATTTTTATAACTATTATTATTTTTATTTAGCAGATAACATCCTGTAATATCCCACAAAACAATTTCACGTGAATTTTTGTAGATTTTTTAGTACATTTTATTGTGGGAAATGTAATGGGACAGTAATTCAGGGAAATTACATTTTTAGCTTCAAAGTTGACAGGTAAACAATTATGTATCTAAGTTATTATTTGGATTTCCAAGGGCTGCAATAACAGAGATTTATTTACCTTATCAAGAGACACGGTAGTGTCTCGCACCAAGTACACGCGGAACGAGACCGACCGTGACTCTTTTACGCGACGCGACGGGTTGCGTGTACTCGAGATGTTGAGATCTCGATAACGAGTGAACGGATCAAGTTCTAAGTAGGCTTGATCGATAGCTTGGGGTCCAATTAGGGGGGGGGTTTCTCTTATAATATTCCGCTACGTGCCCTACGAGCGGAGATATTGCGACGCAAAGTCCAAATGTGAAAACTTTTTATTAAGATACTTCCTCCTCCTCCTCCTCCTCCTAACGCCGACGTTTTATATGACGACGTCATAAATTAGAAACGTTACTTTCACTTTTTCGACGCTGGCGGCGCAGGTATCGCCAGTTTCGATATCGCGCGCGTATTTCGAAATTAAGTCGATAGACTTATCGGTCAGAAAAAAAAAAGGAAGATTTCTATTTAAATAAATTAAAATATAAATAATATACATATATTGAGTCAACGGAAAAGAAGATTCTCTACGCTCAGAAAGTGCCGCTAGAGAATTTTTAAGTCGATTTTTATGAATCAAGCTTGAATTCGATGTTAGGTATCCTAGGTTACCGATGACGAGGTCCAGATAATGCGCTTCATAGTTTTCGGTGTCCAGGTGTAATAATACGTTGAATTCGATGTCTACGTGTCCCAGGTTGCCGATGACGAGGTCCACATAGTGCGTTCCGTAGTTTTCGGTGTCTACGTGTATTAATACCTTGAATTCGATGTCCACGTGTCCCAGGTTGCCGATGACGGGATCCAGATAGTGCGCTTCATAGTTTTCGGTGTTCATGTGTAATCGTATGATGAATTCAATGTCTAGGTGTCCCAGGTTGCCGATGACGAGGTCCACATAGTGCGCTTCATAGTTTTCGGTGTCCATGTGTAATCGTACGTTGAATTCGATGTCTAGGTGTCCCAGGTTGCCGATGACGAGGTCCACATAGTGCGCTTCGTAGTTTTCGGTGTCCAGGTGTAATAATACGTTGAATGCGATGTCTAGGTGTCCCAGGTTGCCGATGACGAGGTCCACATAGTGCGCTTCGTAGTTTTTGGTGTCTAGGTGTGTTAATAACTTTAAATCTAAATGTAGGACACCTAGACATCGAATTCGAGGTATTAATACACGTAGACACTGAAAACTACGGAGCTCACTATCTAGACATCGTCATCGGCAACCTGGGACACCTAGACATCGCATTCAACGTATTATTACACCTGGACACCAAAAACTACGAAGCGCACTATGTGGGGTTACAGAGCAAAGGGTTACATTGCAGATTATTATTTTTAAGAAATTAAGCAAAATATTAAATTGTTGTTTTCTTTAGAAATAATAGTCCGTAACACTTTTAGCTTCATACCTTGTATATACGCTGTTTATAAGATTATAAGATATATTGTTTATAAGATTAAGATGCGTAAAACTACAAAAAGACGTGATATCCGTACAAAATTACCTTTTAAAAAAAAGGTAAAAAAAGGCGCCAAGTACACGCATAGTAGTGTATATATGTATTATGTTGTTACCCTGTTATGTTGTGTCCTCGAAAAAAACAAAGTGGTAGTATTATACCTCCAAATAGAGCTTTACCCTGTACATACTGTTTATAAAATGCGTAATACTACAAAAAGGCGTAATATCCGTACAAAATTACTTTAAAATAAAAAAAGTAAAAAAAGGCGCTAAGTTCACGCATAGTAGTGTACCTATATGTTGTTACGTCGAAAAAAAAGAAAGTGGTAGTATTAAACCTCGAAAAAATTTAAGGAGGTTCGATGACTTCATCGGAGGGAGTAGTGGGACGCGGGGGTTCTGGAAACAGCGCACTAGCGTTTGAAGTAGTGGGAATGAAGGGGATTGCTTTAATTGGTCGCCGCATGCGTATAATGCGTGCTACTGTTCACGTCATTCACGACCGTGGCAGTCTAGCAGACAAAAAATCAAGCAATTTATGCTTTAATAATTAATTTTTCTACGAAATGTGCGGTAACCTTTCCCTTTTTTTCGCTCATTTATTTGTAAATTATTAAGTTACATGTGCATATTTTTCTTTCCTTATTATTTGCATTTTTTCTTGTACTTCTTTCATTTTGAAGGTATATGCAATGTATCATTTCCCATAAAAACCTATGTTAAAAATGCAGCCGGTTTCATGAAATTTTAATATGTTGTTCTGGAATGCAAAATAGAATTATGTGAATTTTTTGGGAATTTTTCACCGTCCCGTTTTGAAAAAAATCTAATCCAAAAATTGTACTTTTTAAATTTTTGGAGTAAATTTTTTTCAAAACGGGACGGTGAAAAATTCCTAAAAAATTCACATAATTCTATTTTGCATTCCAGAACAACATATTAAAATTTCATGAAACTCTGCATTTTGTTGTAGCCATCGAACCTCCTTAAGTAACAAGTGGTAGACAGTAGATTTATTTAATTTCAGCTATACAAAGCCATGAAATGGACTTGGTTTACAATATACCTTAAACACACTCATATCAATTTTTTTAAACTTAACGCGTGACACTGTTAATTCCTTATTCCATACTTTTTTAATTTTTTCTAGAAAAACTATCCCTTAAACCCTACACGCCTAAACCCATTGATTGCACGTTAAACTCACAACCTAAACTCATGCAGTAATACTTGAACTAGTCCGCTTTGGCAGTATCAAGCCAAGAAACGGACATTATTCACCTATATACACACACATACCTTCTTACCGCAACGCGCAACAACTAATATTTCCTATATTTCTTTTATTTCTAAATTTTTCCCAAATCTCCTTTAGACTCATATCTCGCTTTGTCTCTAAAATAACATTCCTTACATCCTAAAACTTATAAAACTTATAAATTCTAAATCAATGAATATATTCTCTATAAACTTTATAATCCAAAACCTAATTCTCTCTTTTTCTTTATCCCTACCTTTACCTTAATTACAACTATTTTCCTGTTTTTCAATCACATCTTAATATATTAATAATGATTTACCTTTACCTTCAAATATTAACGTAACTCTCTCATCTTACAATACATATAATAAACCTGACTAATAACAAATCTTTTGCTACCTAACTAATGCTATCCTATGTTCCCAGCTTTTCCAAACTTATCACACCTCCCTATATGCCCCTACCTTCTCTTTTTTTTCTTCTTATATATTATCTTCTTAATCTTCTCCTGATCTTTTGAATTCATTCCTAATTTAACTCGAATCACTTCTGTGCCCTCGGATCGCTCCATTCCTCTTCCTTATTTGCCAAATTCCTCAACACTGCTCCTCCTCCACTCCTAGTAAATTGCCTCCTAGCTCTTCTTCTCTCGTTCCCACCGAAGCAACATTTATTTCCTCCTCGCATGCGCGTTCTTTAGTTATCTTCCCATGTCTCCTATCTTATACTGTTGCATAGTTAATATACCTGGATTCGCCTCCGTGTCATCCAAAGATTCTAATATTTCCAGAAAACTGCTGCGTCCTTTAAACTGTAATGTTCATACCTCCTAATTTTTCTCCTTCCGCATTTTCTCTTCTTCTTCTTCCTTTCCATATCTCACCAAGCCTTGCGTGACCTTTTAACTAATTTTCCTATTTTCATCTTCTTTTACCTTTCCTTTCTTACAACGCAGACAAGTTTCGCCAATCCTTGTTCCAGGAATACGCCAATAGCTTTCCTATACCTATCTTTTTTTATCTCATCTCTTCTTCAACGTTGGCTTAACCTTTCCTCAACTATGCTTCTCTTCTTTTACTTTCCATTTCCTAGAACACCTCTAGGCCCGCCCATCCTTGTGTCCTAGCTTTATTTCACCTTTCTTCTTTCCATCTCCATTGACCCGGAACTTGAGATTTTCGACTGCTTTTTCTTCTTCCTTCTTCGATAATCCTCTTCAAATTTAATCCTCCTTTGTTTCGTATAGCCTCTTCTATAACAGCGCTTTTTTCACCTACCTCTTGTCCTCTCCTCTGTTTTCTATCCTTTATCTCCTCTTTCTCTTTATTATTCCTAATCTTGATCCTATATTTCCTAGTCTAAAATTTGTCCCAATCTAAGATTTACATGTGTTCTGAGTTCAACCTGTCATCTTTTCAACTATCTTCTTAACATATACTTAATTTACGGCCAAAGGCTCCTTAGCTAATCATTTACCATACAATCTTCTTTACAATCATCGATCGAAACCTTCCCTACTTTACCTACATTACCTTTACCTTTACCGCCTTTTCCGCCTAACTGATTCGTCACCATAACCTCTTCCTACCACGTTCGCTAAACACTTCTATACTACTTTTCTCTACTTGCATCCTACTATCTCCCTTCATTCTCATCGCATCCCCTACTTAAGTACACCCTATCTTTCCATTATCCCTACTTGCTACATACTAATCTTTACACCCAGAAACAAAGCTAAAATCGCACAACGCACTTTCACCGCTACCATTCACACACGCGCCATCTAACCAAGTCCTAAGTAACAAAACAAGTGGTAGACGTAATCTTTATATCTCGAAAAAATCTAAGCAGTAGTATCTTTATTTCCGAAAAATTATAACTTAAGTGATCTATCAATTTAAGACATCACAAAATTATGTTACCTTATCAAAAAGAAGAGTCGCGCTTCAAGTGATCTATTACAATTACAAAAAAGAAATGATATGTCTTTAAATTACAGCGCCAATTACAGAGAAAACATATATTGCCTCAAAAAATATAATTGTTGCACTACTTTGAAAAATCTTTAAATTGTGTTTAAATTTAACAAGGAAATACAAGATATTTAAATACAAAGTTTACATGTGTATTTTTTAGTGGTCACAAAGAATTACAGAGGTAACAGTACAAAAAATATTTTATTAAAATACATTTCTTGTAAAAAAACTTGGCGCTGCTAGACCTCGAAATTTTAAATAATAAATAAATAAGGACAACAATAAATAATACACTAATACCTTATATACCTAGATACATTCCGAATAAAAGCATAATATTAGCCTAAACTCCGATTTTTTCGATCTCATCCGCATCTTCCGCGTCAAGATAATGTATCTTCTTGCCAAAGTGTCTCTCTATGTCTTTGCACAGTTGCATTGCCTTCGGCGAGTCGATTAAATTAATGGCGATCCCCGATTTGCCGAATCGCCCTGTTCTTCCGATTCTGTGCAAGTACGTCTCACAATCGGCTTGCTTTTTTTGGTCCATCGGCAAATCAAAGTTAACCACTATCGTCACCTGTTCTACATCAATGCCTGCCAAAAATACCATACATTTTATTATAAATATATTATCGTTATACTACGCTTAGATACAGATACAGGCAAAAGTTCAGGAATTATGTATTTGCTATATATTAAATTTCTTCGTATTTACCTCTAGCTAAAACATTCGTAGTGACAAGAACTTTCTCAAGTCCTGCTCTAAATCTATCCAGCACAGAAATCCTTTGTTCGACTGTCAAGTCCCCAGACAATATTGCTACCGCATGCCCGTCTTTCGTCATTTTCTCTGCTAACCAACTGGCCGTATTTTTCGTCTGTAAAGTAAAGTAATGTATTTTGTTACAAATGAGTTGCTTATTTAATGGATTTAATGTGTATTCAATATATGATCGATCTTACGTGACAGAAAATAATCGCTTGTCCAATGGTGATCACGCCATAGATATTAGTGATAGCCGTATATTTTTCGTCTAACGTTTTGCACTTGATATAGTACTGTTTAATATTATCCAAACTCTCTTCTTCTCTTAATAACCGTATTATTAGCGGATTACTGACTATAATCTCCGCAAAGTTCATCACTTCTGGCTCGTATGTCGCAGAGAAGAACATCATTTGACATGTACGTGGCAGTAATCTATGCATAAAATAAATGGTGAATATCTCACGTGAAACATAAATGTATTCAGTCATGCAAATATTAAACATCTCGAGAAGATTACTTGTGAATACGGATACACTGATCTTGATGGCCTTGTGTAGCGATCATAACGTCAGCTTCGTCCAATACAAACACTGATATTTTGCTTAGATCAAAGAATTTGAACTTTTGTCCCCAATCAAGCACTTTACCCGGAGTTCCTATAATAATGTGATCGGTGATGTTCGATCCACGGCTTACTGTAACAATTAAAGCGATATTAAGAGACTATCTTAACAGCAGAAAATTCAAATTATATAAGAAAACGCTGTATTACTTTCTTCTCCTCTCACAGCGTACTTTATTTTTATCTCAGGGCAAAAGCGCGACATCCTCGCCGCTACTTCGCCAGTTTGGATCGCCAGCTCGTAAGTCGGCGATAAACAAAGTACCTGTGGGTAATCTTTTGCGGGATCTACCCGACTCAACATGGCGAGTACGAACGCGGCCGTCTTACCCGTACCAGATTGGGATTGCGCAATCATGTTCTGCGGCCTAGAAAGAATTTCCTCATAAAATATGTTTTAAGAAAGGCTGAAAGTAGTCTCTGATAAATGCTTACGGATCGGCGAGTAAAGTGGGTAAAGCGGTTTCTTGAATTCTCGAGGGTGCATTGAATCCCATAGCGTAAACACCTTTTAACAAGGCAGGTTTGCTGTATGCAAAGTAAAAAAAAATACAATTTACATACATATATACCATTATATTGAATTATGTAACAAATAATAGTAGTAGTAAACGAGTGGATCTAAGACCTGTTTGTTTTCGCTATACTTCTGAACTAGTGCAATAAGTTAGAATGAAATAAATATATTTTCTTTCATTCTAACTGGTTGCACTAGTTCAGAAGTGCAGCGAAAACGAACAGGCCTTAAATCAGGCCTTCTCGTCACGACTAAAAGTTAATTATATATATGTATATATAACGTATTTACAGATGAAGTGCGTCAAAGGTTTTGACACTGTATAACGGTGACGTTGGATCCATCCTTTGAAACTTTACAGCTTTTGCTGATAATTTTCTGCAGGAGCGACTTTTCTGCTGGTGAGATCTGCTTCTTCGACGTATCGTCATCGCTCTTGACGTCTCCATCTTTCACAGATGGGGTAGGGACGGGTGTTGAGTTCGGTTTATCCAGGTTCAAACTCGTCACCTATGCATAATACATATGGTTAATGAACATTTTGCATCTGGCCTCACGAAAAACTAGTGTTCAGTTCAGATGTCATAAGCATCAAAAGGATCACGCCGGTGCAACGTATCCGTGGACAGTGAGGACAGTCCCGCTTTACCTTCGATGCCAATTTGTCCTGTTCGTCGGCGTACTGTCCCCAGTCGACCTTAGTCGAAGCCATATCTGCCGACCGCCTGGCACGTAACTGCGATAGAGAAACGTTCTTTGGACTGATTATCAGAATAAATCTCCAAAACTCGAGTATATATTTGCTATCCCGGTTAGCCAAGAAATCCAATCGCACGCGTTACACGACACCTCTTTACACTCTCGAGTGCTCTCGAGTCTCGAATGGTCTCGAAACTCGAAACTGCTCGAAACTCCCGACTCCCGAACCACAGTATATACAGTAGCGCAACTCTCAACTCTCAACTCTCCCGATTTCAGCGTGGATGAAAATGAACTGCACATGCGCGTGCGAGCGTATGTAACCAATCAGAGCACTGATATTCTGTCTCACTTCTGCTCACTTCCTCTCTGTATTTTCGCTCTCTGTCAGCACCGTTGAGATGCTCCATGCAGGGCAGGACCTTTAAATGATTCTCTTTTACATTTTTTTTACATCTTATGCACTTTTTATTATTTTTTATTTTGTTTTACTATTCTTTAATTTGCATGATATTTACATATATATTATTGTATTATTTATATAATTAAGTCTCTGTATGTTTTGTTTATTTTTTATTATTTCATAATTTTTATATATATATTTTTCTTTTTTTTTTACAGAATATTGCCAACACGAGTCATCAACTTATTTACATACTTTTTATCCGCTTTTTAAACGGGCATGTAACAGATTTAACTTTTATTAGTCCTTTCATTTCGTTTACTTTGTTATTGCAATTATCATTGCAGAAATCATGTAACTTGACAGTTTATACATTTGTCACATATACATATACCTATATACATATACATAGTTGTCATTGTGAATAAAAAGAATTAGATAAAATTAAGTTACAAGTTATATTATATAATTTTCTTAATATTTCCTTGATATTTTTCCTTTTGTGACCGTTTAAATATTGATAGCATAAATAATTTATTGATTTGTGTTATACAACTCGTGTATAACACGAAAAAGTAATATGGCACATTTGTACAATTGCTATACAAATTATTAAAATTTATCTGTATTTTGTATGTACCTAACCTATATATATATAATTAAAAAATGTATAGTGCCAATAAATAAATATATAGCGCGCGTCTGGTTGTACATCATGTTTTATTTCTATCTCAAATGTAACCCTTGTTGTTTATGCATGCGTTTCTGCGCGTTATAACGCACGTCAAACATGCGTCTCCATACATTATCCCAATCAAAACACGCGCGTCTGACACGCAACGATAAATTAGAAAGAGAGAGAGACTTATAACAGTGAGATGAAGTGAGACAGATTATCGGTGCTCTGATTGGTTACATACCTCGCACGCGCATGTGCAGTTCATTTTCATCCACGCTAACATCAAAAGTGCCGACAGAGAGTTGCGCTACTGTATATACTGTGGTAATAGATCACTTGAAGCGCGACTCTTCTTTTTGATAAGGTAACATAATTTTGTGATGTCTTGATAGATCACTTGGGTTATAATTTTTCGGAAATAAAGATACTACTGCTTAGATTTTTTCGAGTTTTTCGAGATATAAAGATTACGTCTACCACTTGTTACTTAAATTTTCTCGAGGTATAATACTACCACTTTCTTTTTTTTTTTCGACGTAACAACATATAGGTACACTACTATGCGTAAACTTGGCGCCTTTTTTTACTTTTTTTAAAAAAGTAATTTTGTACGGATATCACGCTTTTTTGTAGTATTACGCATTTTATAAACAGTATGTACAGGGTAAAGGTATTTAGAGGTATAATACTACCACTTTGTTTTTTTCGAGGTAACAACATAACAGGCAGGGCAACATAATATTAAGGAATTTGATTTCGAAAAGAAAAAGTTTCAAAAAGGATATCTGGATAATCTGCAGGAACTATATTCTGCTCTGTATATATATATTTATATATTGAACTTTTATTATAACTCAGAGCTTGTCCAACTTAATACAGCTTGAATATCTTTCTGATAATAAAAGGTATGACTTGTTAAATACGCTATTAAGAGAGAGAGAAGATTCGATACAAAAAAAACAACTATATATATGGGAAACTTAGATGGTGGCGCTGGTAGTGCATTAAGGCGCATACAATACACTGGTTGATTGGAGCGACATCAGACTGTTCCCTGGTAACCATCTCCGATAGAAAACGATAAAAAAATTTCTTATCGTTTTTAATACGGTTAGTGAATCGTTTATTTACGGTACTCTATCAGAAACTCACGTTACAAAATACTTGGGATCCTATCGTAAATGTCTTATCAGCTATACATCAGTTTCTATCGTTTTTAATATGGTTAGTGAATCGTTTATTTACGGTATTCTATCAGAAACTCACGTTACAAAATACTTGGAATCTTATCGTAAATGTCTTCTCAGCTGCACATCAGTTTCTATCGTTTTTAATATGGTTAGTGAATCGTTTATTTACGGTACTCTATCAGAAACTCACGTTACAAAATACTTGGAATCCTATCGTAAATATCTTATTAGCTATATATCAGTTTCTATTGTTTTTAATATAATTAGTGAATCATTTATTTACGGTATTTTATCAGAAACTCACGTTGCAAAATACTTGGGATTCTATCGGAAATTTCTTATTACCTTTATATCGGTCTCAATCAGTTTTTAACATAATTGAAGTTTCGTTTATTCACGATACTCTATAAAAAATTCTCGATACAATACACATGGGCTTGCATCCTAAATTTCTTATTAGTGGTGCATCGGTTTCTATAATTTTTAATGGTATTAAAGTAGCTATAATTGTCTTTTTAATATGGTTAATAGTGAACCGTTTATTTACGATGCCTTGATCTCGATGAGGAAGGAGTAGCAGCATAGAAGATAAGAAAAACGCGAGCAAAAGGAAAGTGAAGAAGAGAAAAAGAAGGTAACAAGAACATAGAAGAACGCGAAATAAAGAGGATTATTGTTATTGAGCATTGGCGAAACAATAGCAGCATTGTAAGAACGAACAGATTAAATGGTACTAGCGGAACAAGTGTGTAACAGTGTAACATAATGTAAATACGTTTTTCTATAAAAATAGTAATATAGTGGAAAAGAAAGGTCACAGAAAATAGTAAAGTAGAGAGGGAATTATAAGAAACTAAGCTTTAATTCGGTATGACAAAATCTTGTAATTAGTATGCGTATGAAATATGATATTGGTTGTAGTTGAGCTCTGTTCTCACAAAATGTTAAAGAAAGGATAAGAAGCAAAGGAAGGAGAGAGAGAGAGAGAGAGAGAGAGAGAGAGAGAGAGAGAGAGAGAGAGAGAGAGAGAGAGAGAGAGAGAGAGAGAGAGAGGCAAAAGCTAAGTGAAAATAGAAGTTATAGTAAGGTATGTTAAGCAGAAGTTGAAAACTCTCAAAACGAATTAAATAAAACATCGATAAAAAAGAAGCAGGTACGGAGGGGAGGAGAAGGGAACAGATGGAATGTATAATAGCCGGAAGGAAAAAAAGGAAGGAAGATGGAGGAGGATTTAAGGAGGAACTAAGGAACCAGCAGAGATAGGGCAAGGAATCATAGAGGAAATAAGAAAAGAAGGAAAAAGTCGTGGAAGAGAAGGCCGGGGGAGCATTAAGGAAAAGAGAGGGTGGGTCCTAGCTAGAAGGTGAGGTCGCCAGGATTTGAAGGGGAAATATTTGTAAAGGGTTGGGTACAACGCCATGCGTGCGAATAAGAGGAGGTGATAAAAAGGTTGTAAAAGATTTTAAAGGTTTTTGGGAATGCGGTTTTCCTTAAAAAACGCATTTTCAACCCCGGAAGGGGAGTGAAATAAAGCATATCTATCTAATATAACAAAACTATAAATAAATGTAAATATTTCGTTTTTGTGTAAAAGCGCGCAAGTCGCAATTGTATAGAGGTTTCAATTGCACTCGCCAGACGATTCGCCGGAACGGCCCAGCGCTGAGCCCGGAATGCGCGTGACGCGATTATGAGAATCGCTAGAGGATCGAAGTAGGCACTCACAAAATAAAAGTCAGGATTCGACAAACTTGTCAAACAGCACTAATTATTATTCTCACAAATAAAGTATCTTTCGCGTGAGAGTTTATATGTATAGTCTTGATTCGAGCGAACGGTCACCTTGGCGCGTGACGTCACTCGCGGCGTGGAGTCACACTTGACTCGCGGGCAAGCCGTCGGTTACTCCGAATGACTTTGCTCGGTTTTCCGCAGGAGCAATAACGGTGATTGAATCCCGTGTGCCTCAATGCAACACAGGCGGAGAAGTAGGACAGCGTTATAGTCCGAGAGCCCACCGCAAAAATTTGGGTCCATCGCTTTTATGGATAAATTTACTTGCAAAAGGTAGTTTATAAGTCGTATTATCATAAACGATTGTCAGCCAAACTCGTACCCCCTGCGTTATGAGCAATAAAAATTTATTAACAAGTGGATTTCTAAGCGATTTGGGTCCATCGCTTTTATGGACGAAACTTGTTTCATTCGAAAGGGCATCAAATTCCCTTTCAGAAAATACCTGGCTGATTTGCCCTGGCTCCTGCAAAACCCAGGCTGATCATGATTTTTGACTCAACGCGCGAGTCAGATCGAGCGTGGCGTTTGAAATGCGCGCCGTAAACAAGGACAGAGCGTCACGCTTTTATTTATACTTTGGATACTATCTAATATCATAAATTTTTAAAGATCATAATTGTTGTTATTGTTATTATTTAACGTTTATGATATTATAATATTGTGTAGGGATTAAGAATATTTTTGATTTTCTTTATTATTCATATTATTATATTTTATATGTTAATTATATACTTTTATCATTTATCATAGTTAAAAATATTATATTTCCAGATAAAAAATATGGAACTGTCAGAGAACGTAATGTAAATTGGAATTTTGTCGAATATTTCCAAGTTTTTCACATTTTTTTATAATTAATTGGATTTTAACAAAATCATAGCAAATACTACACGGAAAAAATGATATGTAAAAAATAATAAAATTATCAATAAAAGATACTGTTTAACACTGTAATTTAGTCATTTTACTGAATTTTTATTATAAATTGATGTATGAACCTAATCTTACTGTTTGAATATATATTAATATTATTATATACTGTAAAAAGCATTGATGTGCATATCAAAAATTCATTTGACGTGTTAGTAGTATCTCATTTATTTTATTGAAAAATTACGAGTTTATCATTACCCGTGGCCGAGTTACATAATAAACTGTAAATAGTCATCATATTTCTGACGATTTTTTACAGTTTATTTTTTTCCGTGTAGTATTTGCTATGATTTTGTTAAAATTCAATTAATTATAAAAAAATGTAAAAAACTTGGAAATATTCGACAAAATTCCAATTTACATTACGTTCTCTGACAGTTCCATACTTTTTATCTGGAAATATGATATTTTTAACTATGATAAATGATAAAAGTATATAATTAACATATAAAATATAATAAATATGAATGATAAAAAAAATCAAAAATATTCTTAATCCCTACACAATATTATAATATCATAAACGTTAAATAATAACAATAACAACAATTATGATCTTTAAAAATTTATGATATTAGATAGTATCCAAAGTATAAATAAAAGCGTGACGCTCTGTCCTTGTTTACGGCGCGCATTTCAGACGCCACGCTCGATCTGACTCGCGCGTTGAGTCAAAAATCATGATCAGCCTGGGTTTTGCAGGGGCCAGGGCAAATCAGCCGGGTATTTTTTGAAAGGGAATTTGATGCCCTTTCGAATGAAACAAGTTTCGTCCATAAAAGCAATGGACCCAAATCGCTTAGAAATCCACTTGTTAATAAATTTTTATTGCTCATAACGCAGGGGGTACGAGTTTGGCTGACAATCGTTTATGATAATACGACTTATAAACTACCTTTTGCAAGTAAATTTATCCATAAAAGCGATGGACCCAAATTTTTGCGGTGGGCTCTCGGACTAATGCGACGATCACGCGAGAAGTAAGCTTCTCGAAGCTTCGTTTGCGCAATGAAACGAAAAACAAATAGACGATCGAGCTCGTTCTCGAACAGTTTTTATTAAACATTAACGTATTTTAAACCTAATTTATCAGATAATTTTTACAAAGTAAATTTGTAAGTAAACATATAAAAAGTAAATTGATTTGTCCTAAACTATCAAACAAAAACTATTTCAATTATTTGCAGAATGTATAGACGGACACGTGCGGATATCTTTCCTTCCATTGATCAACCAATTGATTTATATTACAGAGTATGAAAAAAATCTTCTGCAGTTTAGGACATTGTTTCAAAATAACGGAACAATTATCAGGTATATCAAGTTTCACAGAATAAAAACATAATTTTTTCAAGTTTTTGCACTGCGCTAGTAATTCCAACTGGTGATCAGTGAGGACACCATCGAACAAAAGAACTTCTTGCAAATTTTGATAAGAGGAAAGTAATCTAAATAACCTTTCATCATTAGCTGGGTATTTGTATCTGTAACAAAAATGATGTAATTAGTACAGTACTTTAATTGCAAAGAAAAAATTTATGTAATTTTTTCAAGATGCTCGCAAAAGAAGCAAACAAATTTTAATAAAGAATACAATAATGTGTGTTTAAAAAAATAATGTAGCACACACACTTACAGATCAAGTTTCACTTTTTGTAAATTTTTACAGCGAGAGGATTAATACCCTCAGATGTAAGACGACGTCCGTACAGGAATGAATCTATGACTTCCAAGTCATGACACGAATTTTCCAACTCTATTAGAACTGCATCGTCTATAAAGTCTGCCAATAACTGACGAATCCGTTGATTATTTTGCAGTATTTTGCAAAGAGTGCAAAAACGTTCGGTTGTTATACCAGTATAAGAAAGATTTAAGTGTTCCAAATGATTTAGCCCTTCGAGATACGAAAATCCTTCGTCGTCTATGCCAGAATCACTTACAAAGATCCAATTCTAAGAAAAATTTGTATTAGAAATTGTTATTTCTAATACTGTTATTTCTAATATTGTTAATTTACCAATAATCTTGACAATTATATACATATACTATATGCATATACCTTTCAAATTGCATGTCTCTGAAGTTTTAAGTAGGACAGGATTTAAGGAGGCTTTTACCCGGCTGCTCTAATCAATGTAGCAACCGAAAAATTATCATTAATAATTGGTTATAAAATTATTGGAAAATTAAATAAAAAAATAAATAATGATTTTTACATAGTGTAAGAGTAAGTTATGTGTTCTATTAGTGTAAATATTAAAATTTATACAATAAGTCAGTTGACTACGTCAGTGCTAAAGAGCAGAATAAGCGTGTTACAACGTCGTCTGCAGCAGTCTGCATCAGCTAAGTGAGGTGTAGCCGAGGTGTAGCCGTGTAGCGTTGTAGCGATTGATGCGGTGAAGAGATGGAGCTAAAAGAAAGATATAACGTGAGAATGCTGAGAGGGAAAATGAAAGGAAAATTTTCGAAAATAAAGGTTGTCAATGCGCGAGAGAATAATTATGCCGCTACCATACAGCGCAGAGAAAAGACATGTGCAAGTGAGGTTAGAAACTTCGCGCGATTTTGACACTCGGAAGATCATTCGCCTAACCTGTCGTACGTCATATTAAAACTACAATATCTTTTATAACTCATTGTCAACACCAAGTTATCTTCTTATCATTAGAAAGATTATTATTTTAACTACAATTTTTTAGTTCTTTGTTTACCTGGCTCGCAAACTTGCCAAAAAAATACATCACTTCCGGTAAAAATTTTAGTGTTTACCATATGCCCTGTGTTAAAAATGCGAATTTCAATACTGATATTTTTAAAATTTTTATCGTCAACCTATGCTAAAGTTTTGGGCATCGGTTCATTGTGGTTCACTTTACAACATAATTTAATTTCATAAAGATCTGTCGTTTTATGATCGAGGTAAGAGCCTTCTTAAACATTCGCCATTGTTGCAGACACTTAATCTTAAATGCGTTAAACGCCTGCCGCAATTATCAAGAAAGTTTACGAAATCATTAACATCAAAGTTGGATCCTGTAAAATCTAATTGTTGCAAATATTTACATCTAGGCGTAAAGTAACAAAATAATTTGCACAAATATTTTTTGTCAGATTTAATCCATCTCATGTTCAAACGTGTATAGAGTAGAGGATTCCGTGTTAAAATATCAAAGCGCCTATTATTTACTTCATTCATGCGGCATAATGTTACCACATCTAAGTATTTAAATATTTTTAGTAGTATTTCATTCTGTAAAGATAAAATATAATTAATATAATACAAAATAAATACTTTAATACTCAAAGTACAAAATGTCATTGTAATAAATATTGTGATGAGAAATAGACTTCTTAGAATACTTTACAGGAAGTGCAGATAAACTGCAACGTGATAGCTTCTTGGATTCATCCAATGAGAGTTTCATACTCTTGGCACAATTCGAATTACTTTTCAATAAAATACGATGCGGACATCTCTGATCAAGAGGTTGCTCACAACCAGGGGTTTTCTCCTGAGATACTTTTTTGTGCTTCAAATTATTCTTTTAAAAAACCCTTCCTATGTCGCTGCAAAATATTATCGGAACAAATTAATTTTTAAATTAATTTTTATTATTAACAGAAAAAATGAATTCAAATATTATTTAATGTTGATGATAATAATACCTTTTACAATTAACACAGTATTTGGAAAAATTCTGTTGCAGATGAACTATATCCAAGTGTGCACTTTTTAAATCTGTTGTTAAATTATGAACATCGTCGTGGTGTGGAGAATACATGCTGTTAATTCTTTTTAACAGATTACTTAAACTCTCGTTAGGATTTCTAGGTAGGATCAATTCTGATGTACCGATGAGCATCACAGCATCTAGCTTTGTGTAAGAGGTCTGCGAACTGTCCTTAAATACTAATTTGAGCATTTTGGTTTTAAAGTTACACGGATGCGACAACGGTGGAGAAAATAATCTCGATTTCGCGGGTACAATCTGAGACGATTCATCCCACAACTGAATCCAGTGATTATTGAAATTTTGAGCCGAAATTTGAATTACGCTTCCAGGATTACATATTTCGTAAATATATACAGACTCTGATTGGATATACAGCTTCATGAAACTTGATATCTTTAAATAGAAAATACTCTCTCTCTCTCTCTCTCTCTCTCTCTCTCTCTCTCTCTCTCTCTCTCTCTCTCTTATATTTAATCTTTTCTCAGCAAAAAAACGTATCTTCCTTAACAATATCTTATTTATCGATTTAAATATTACATACCAATATATCTAGTTGTCGCATCATAATCGAAGTTATTAATAATGGGTCTCGTGAAACTTTCGTTTTGCCGCGGAGATATTGAAACACCAGTACTATACTTTGTCCTTTATATTAGAAAATCAAAATTGTCAAATAGTAGAAAATCTAGTAACATATAATATATAGCGATTACTTTGTACAGGACTATAACAGAGATAGGTAGTACCAGAAAATACACGTACTTCGAAATAAAAAAAAGGAATTGGTAAATAAAATGGTTGTCCGTAATTTTGAAATTTGGGTGGCCCAATTATGTTAGGGGCAGTATAGAATATGCTAAGACTCCTGTGGTCCACAGCAACAAATCTTTTCTTCACAAATTGATAGATGAAGTCAACACTATCCTCTTCTACGGATACTGTGCCAACATGGGGATATCGACTACAACTCTCGCAATATAAAGATTTATTGTGGGTTGTCATATTGTCTCTCTAAAAAAAGACAAAAAATATGAAGAATAATAATCCTTTTTTTTTAGCATATGCTAAAAAAAGTGCATTATAATATTATATATATTTATAATTATAGCGTTAAGATTATATATAATATAACAATGAGTTTATCTTGCTTCCATTTGCATTGCTAAGTACAGTCTGCATGTGTGTGTTGAATATCATTATTAAATAATTAATTATTTTAAAGGAAATAACAGTTATTTTTTAATTTTGTTAATGTAGAAAAATGTACATGATTACAATGGGTAACGCCCCGATTGCATCATCTCTCTTCACTCGCAATTTTCGTATAAAAAACGATATATTTCCGAAAAATATTCACTTCCGGATGTTAATAAGCTTGTAATTAAACCTGCGGATAACGGTCGCGGCCGGATACTTACCCTACTCGTCGGATGTCCAAATATTCACGGATCACTCGGATACGCGAATGGACCCGACGACGGTTCGGTAAAAAAAGACCATCTAACGATGTGCACACAAGGTGCAAAGGTTCACGAGGAAAGAACCTCGTTTCCTCCCACTTCGGGCTCGCGCTTGCGCCGTGCGCGGTCGGCTCAGACCTGACCTTGCAGGCGTATGCATCCCGCACGCAACTGAGCCACACAGAGCGAGCAGCACCACAGAACATGGTAGGAAAAAGGCGTTCTGAGGATGGAGAGGGCTAGGCCCTCGTGTTTGCGATCTCATTCAGCGCACCCGCGTATTCTTAGTTAATAAGATAGATTTAAGTAGGGCGATAAAGATCGTTGAGCACCGGCTCAATTAGAATAGGTAAACTTTTTCTGCCGATCAAATTTTTTCGTTTATTTTCTTTGAAGGTTCGAGCTTCAAGATCGATTAGTTTTGTTTTTCACATGCGTGGATCGGCGTAGAAAGCGCATGACAGCGGCTAGAGCCACACATAATCTTCAGAAGAGCTGACCCGGCGCAATGACCGTGTGTCGGGTACGCGAAAGCATGAAACAAAGATCGAACGACCAAAAGAGGTATCCCTGACTTCCTCCCGAAGCGCGCGAGATAGCAGCAGAGAGGCTCAACGGAGCGATCCGACTAACCGTTCGCGAGTTGAGAGGACACGCGAAAAGACTAGCCCTGACTTACGTCTGAGACGCGAGAAGAGACCGAGGCCGGTCAGCAGTCATGTCCGACTAATCGTTTACGAGTCAGCGAGACACGCGAGAAAATCATCCCTGACTCATGTGAGAGTCAGGACATAAGGACAGAAACAATCCGCGGCGATGTCCGACGGAAATTGTACGAGTTAGCGAGACACACGCGAAAATCATTCCTGACTCACGCCGGAGTCTAAGTACGAAATCAGAGTAGGTCAGCGGCGGCGTCCGACTAAAAGTTTACAAGTTAGCGAGACACACGCGAACATCATTCCTGACTCACGCGGGAGTCTAAGTCCAAAATCAGGAGAGGTCAGCGACGGTGTTCGACTAACCGTTTAGGAGTTAGGGAACCGTGCGAAAAACATACCCCCGACAAACTGGCGAGTCCTCGCGAGCAGCCAGGGTAGGTCTACGACATGACCGGGTGACGTGGAGGCGAGATCCGGCGACAGTCCGCGATACGGCTTCCTGGACATCATCGCCTGGAAACGACCATCCCTGACACACCAGGGGAACCTGGTACATCGTCAGGATCGATCGGCGACAAGATCCGGCCACCCAGAGGGAAGTTACGGTGACGTCCTGGGATCTCCCTATCCAAACGTCATCTCCTGGGAAAGGGCGTGGAAATGGATTCAATCGGCCACCAGAAGTGATCAGAGGGGGTCGGGGTCATTGGCGGCCGGGGTGCGATGCACCCGGACATCGTCTATGGGGAGAACGCCCGAAATCGAGTAAGTTAAGGTTAATTAGGACGTGCGCATAGGTCGGCGTCGACAGCGGACAAAAACCGCCGGAGATGAAAACCTGGTGCACAGGCACCAGGGCGGCGAAGCTTCTAGAACGCGATAGCATCGGAAATTTCCACGGGAATAGTCTAGAACACCCGCATGCGAAAACAGCGTGATCGTGGAAGGGAAAACAATGGTACGGCCTAATACCGCGACGAAGTAAGACCGCGTGGTGGGGGCCGCGAGCGGCGCGAGCGATAGTGGGGAGCCACAGAGAGACGAGCGACTCGAGGCAGTCTCTCGTAGATCGTCGGATAATTTGTAACCGAACGATACATAATCGGGCTACGAGAGACGCTATTTTGTCCCATAAGTCAACGGTCGCCACTCGGTTTGCCCTATTTCTACCGAAAAGGTAAGTATCTTTGACGTGAACGACGATATGGTTCCTCAATTTGTTTAAATAATTCAATTTTCAGAATCCCGCCACGGGGTCCTCTTCACCATCGCCTGTTATCAGGGACTTGATATCAATCGCTTCCCAAAGTCGCCCAGGTTCGGAGATTGAGCGACACCCGCTTGATTAGGTAAGTACGTGCCCAATATTTCTCTAATCCTTTCTATTTTTTAGATTCCCGCCACGGGGTCTTCATCTGCGTCGCCTCCCCTCGGATATGCGCTATCAATCATCAGGCTGTGTCAACGTGGAGCCAAGATGGCGCGACACCCGCTTGATCGGCTAAGTCCAAACATCAAAAGTTCGAATAACTAATTAATTCTCTTTTATTTTCAGGTTTTTGCTACACGGTCCTCATCACCATCGCCGATGTAAGAAATCAATAACTACGTATTTATTATCACAAATGATTCTTCCATTTATTCATGATTGTCGTTTCACATAGATGGTTGTTCACAATTGTTGTTCCCGCACAAGATGGCGGTCGCACGTCTCGCAAAGTGCGAAGTTTTCGTTTACGGTACGTCAAAACCTTTCGCCTTTCGTATCGGCGACGAGTAACGCGTTTCGCGGGCGTTGCCGTTTGTTTCGGACGCTGTGGTACGTTAAGTTCGTAATTCGGTATGTAATCGCGATAATTCGAATGATACTCCGAGATATACGCGTGAGAAAGAAGTTATACCTACGAGCGCCCACGACAGACTGCCTCGAGGAATATTTTTCTCTCGGGCTCCCTACCTACGGCAAGGTACCCCCACCATGGGGTCTCGGCCGCTTTCTCCTCGCGGTAATTTTCCGTTCTCCGCGTTAACAATGTTTACGACTTTCGGATCGCCAGGTGTGCGCCAGATGTTTGCCGCTACGCAGTTACAATAGGTGTTGACAACTTCTGACTGTACCAGATGTGCGCGGTGGAAATTTCCACTGATAGTACCATGTACTCGATGCCCTGAATCGATCCCCGTATAGTGGTTTTCCACCACTCGTAATTTTTAACCTACGACGACGCCGACCCGTGCGCACGTCTTCTCCTACGTCACTTTAGGCGACCCGGGGTCGATTTCTCGAGAAAAATGTCTAGGTCGCCATTGCGACGTCCGTCGTTGACGGCGACCCTCGGGTCTCGCTCTCACAGTCCCTACTAACGCGATTCCGGACTCAGTCCCCGTGGACGACGTCCGGGTCGTCCGGGTACCGAGTTTGTGCGACATGTCGCCGTATCTCGCGTCCGGGTAATCGGATTTTGGCGGCGACCTGTTCCTCGAGTGTCCCAGGTCCCGCTGGATGTGACCCGCTGGGTTTTCCCAGCGGATGACGCTTGGTTATCTATCTGGCCTCCTGGTGGCCGTATCGCGTCGCTCTTTGGCCGGTCCTCTATTTTTCGCCCTCGCGGTTTGGATCACGTCGCTAATTCTCCCGCGGTAAGCATGGCTCTATCACCTAGATACCCTGTCGCGCTAACTCACGACCTGGTGACCTTATCGCGTCGTTCTTTTGCTGGTCACCCCTTTCGTGACTCCGCGGTTCGGACCGCGTCGCTATTATTTCCGCGGCATGCACGGTTCTACCACCTAGGTACCCTGTCGCGCTAACTCACGATCCGTTGAGCGTATCGCGTCGCTCTTTCGCTGGTCACCCGTTTTGTGACTCCGCGGTTTGGACCGCGTCGCTATTTTTCTCGCGGCGTGCACGGTTCTACCACCTAGGTACCCTGTCGCGCTAACTCACGATCCGGTGAGCGTATCGCGTCGCTCTTTCGCTGGTCACCCGTTTTGTGACTTCGCCCAACCGCGGGGCATCGCCGAGAATAAATTGGCCCTGACCACTCACGGAGACCTGGTACGCGTGCAGATAGGGTCGGCGTCAAGGTCAAGATCCGGGGCGCGGTACCCGAGATACATAACCGTTGGCAATCTCGGTAACCGGAGGTCATCGCCGAGAACCGAACCCGGGAACAGGCTTACCAGGTCCCCAAACAGAGTCAGAGGGGGTTGCCGTCGACGGCGGACAGCACCCGGTAGACCCGGACATCTTCTTTGAGAAGTCAGTCCGGATGCCGTAATTGTGACCCGGAAGGCGACGTGCGCGCGGGTCGGCGACGTGGTAACGTGCGGGATAAAAAGGGTGAAAAACCACCACCCTGGGGAAGAGAGAGAGCGTCATCCGTAAGGCGAAGGGCGCGGAAATTTTCACCGCGAACATTTGGCGAACACCTGTCGCGGCGAAAGTGGTAAACACCTATTGTAACGGCGTAGCGTGGAAAATTATCAAAAGAGAAAGCGGCAATACGGTCGGAGTGGGGGTAGACTCCGAAGGTGGGGAGCCACAGCGAGACGCGGGACTCGAGGCAGTCTCTCGGGGATCGTCGAACGAGTAAGATCTATTACACGCCGTATAAGTATCGTAGCCGCGTTAAACTTCGCGAGCGTAAATCGGGTGCGTTGTATTACTTCTTGTGACATCCGAAACAACCGGGAACGCCCGCGTAAAGCGTTAACTGTCGCAATTACAATTGCGAATGGCATACAATTGCCAAACGAATCATTGTGCGCCGTAAAGCGACAAGGCACTTGGCCTCTGCAATACCCGTGAACAGCAACTTGTGCAATACGAAGATTTGTCAACAACCAACTGTGTGAATCGAGATTATTGAATAAATTGTTGAGTCATAGCATAAAATATTTCGAGAATTATCAATTCTACTTACCTTACACACTTACCTGGTCCATCGGCGTCGATCCATCGAAGTCCCTCGTTGATCCTGGTCGGCGGTGGCAGCGGCGACACTGGGCAGCGGCGGCGATAATCCATCCGTGGCGGGAACTTGCAAATAAGGAAAATTAGTTAAATTGACGATTCGAGAATTCAGAGATACCTACCTTCTCGGTTATTCGAGGTCAAACCGAGTGGCGACCGTTGATATATAGGACATCCACGCGAATCGCATCATCCTGTAGTACCGTTCGGTTACAACCTAACCTTGCAACCGTTCACCCAGCCACGGAGCCGGGGACACGCCGGAGGCAACAACGGCCATGGAATCGGCAAACACCCGCAGTTCCTAGTGTAAGATACCGGACAGGCGAGTCCGAAGAGCCCTTATGGCTGGCGTTTCACGTAGGCGATCGGGGACGCGATAATAAAGGGAATTAGGGGCAGCTTGACCCCGGCAGGCGAGTCGGAGAGGCCTGATAGAACGAGATAACGGTCGGGGCATAACGAGAGACGCACGCGGAGGACACACGACCGGACGCCGCGGAGCACCGACAAAGGGCCCACGAGATAACGGAACCGTGCCGGATTGACCCCGGCGTGCGAGCCGAGCGAGTCAACGCGGGCGAAATAGCAATCGGGTTGTGACAGGGGGCGCAAACCAAAACCAGACTCGATCCGTGTCGCGGCGCACCCACGGGGTGCGAAGATAGCGGAGACACATAATGTCCTACGGAAAAGCGGAGCACGCTCGGAGGTCCTCTCGAAGTTCACCCACACAGGCGGAGGCGCACTCCGACAGCCAGGGGCTGAGGTACCCCGGACACGCGATGCCCTCCGGAAGTAAGAGACCACGAGCTTCCTGCGGGAGATAACGGACGGAGCGTCACCAGGGGCGTCACCAAGGACGAACCAGGCGACCAGCGGCACTCCACGGCAGCGCTGTCCCCAGATGGAGGAACCAGGGGGCCGGGGTCCGAGACGACCCATGTGTGCAAACCGGGAAAGGAAATTTGCGCGACACGAGATAGTGACATGGGGTGCGGAAAGGACTCACGGAGGCGTGTCGCGGCGCCCGGATGGCGTCGCATAGCGAACATGGCGGAGCGGCGTGGCACTCAAGCGCGAGTGAAGGCGCGCGGAAAAACTTGTAAAACTTACAGTCGAGGCAAACCTTTGAGAAGCCCAGCAGGCGAACCGCGCGTGACAGCGAACGCGCAAACATCGAAAAAACGTCGAAAGAAAAGAGAAAGCTGGTACGGCCCGACACGGGAGACGGATCCGGACCACTGTCCAAGTTCTATTTGATTTGTGGTTTAACTAACAAGAATTTGGAGTGGTTTGTTTGTGTGTCCGAACGATCCCATCCGACGCAATCCTAGAATTAAGTTTAGCCGACCGGGCACTTGAACGGTGTGATAATCACCCCTGACGCACCACCATCCCACAAGGGTCAGCCGGGAGGGAACGGCGTCGAGAGCTGACCACAGGGGGTTAAGATGGGGGACCGTCTACGATCTCCGTAAATAAGCGTTCTCCGCGATAACGACCGAAGAGGGGACCCGAGAATAAGGCATAGCCAATCAAAATCAAGTTCCGGCAACGCGAACGTAAAATGACGCGCGGACACTAACTATCAAACTGAGCGAGGAGCGTGACTAAAACCTACCTGTGCCGCATTACAGCGTCGCAAAATAGGGGATCGAACGAAAAGCGCCGCAATCCGGGCACTAGGCAAAGAGATAGCGCATCAGGGGTAAGCTACGGGAGAAACCAACCCGCGAGGTCGCGAGAAAACTACTTGTGCCACGCTGCAGCGTCGTAAGATAGGGGCAGAAACAAAGAGCGCCGCGATCCGAGCACTAGGTAACGAGTTAGCGAACCAGACGTCATCCACGGGGAAAAACCCGCGTTGCCCCATGAGAGGGACCTGGTACACCCGAGGAACAGGTCGCCGTCGAAATCCGAGCATCCGGACGGGAGTTACGGTGACGGTCCGCAAAAACGGTACCCGGACATCGGCCACGAGAACAAAGCGTGGAATAAGGCTCGCGGGGGTCGCAGAAGCGAGCACCGGGGGTCGCCGTCAACGGCGGGTACCGCGAAGTATACCTGGACGTCTTCTCCAGAAAGTTGGTCCGAATTCCTCTATAAGAACGTAGGAGAGGATGTGCGCACAGGTCGGCGCCGTAGAAATCCGAAAATTGTAAAGGGTGGAAAACCGCTTCCCGGGCAGCGATAAAGTGCGTCGTTCGTAAGGCGAATTAAGCTGAATTTTTCGCCGGGAACATCTGTCACTCGCGCGAGCTGTAAACACCAGATGTTATTGCGTAGCGTGGAATATGTAGCGAGAATGGACCACTACTGACTCACTAGGGGGAGCCTAGTACACCGACCGGGTAGGTCGGCGCCAAGGTCCGGACACCCGGACAAGAGATACGGCGACGTCGCGCGATCTCACGACCCGGTCGTCATCCTCGGGGAGTGGACGCGGAAATAGAGTTAGTCGACCACCAGGAGTGGTCAAATAAGGTCGGCGTCATCGGCGTTCAGGGTGCGATGCACCTGGACATCGTCTACGGGGAGAACCTCCGGAATCGTGTATATTAGATAGAAATAGGACGTGCGCATAGGTCGGCGTTGATGGCAGACGAAAATTGCCGAAGGTGAAAAAACGGTGCACGGGCACCAGGTCGGCGAAGTCTCCCGAATGCAATAACAGCGGAAATTTCCATAGGAAACTTCCAGAACGCCCGAAACGCGTAAACACGTGTGGAAGGGGAAAAGTGAAAGCGGAACATCTGGCACTACGGCGCAAATAGGCGACGGAGTGGGGATGCAAAGCGAAGTGGGGAGCCCAAGAGAGCCCGGCGGCTCGAGGCAGTCTCTCGTGGATCGTCTCAGAGGTAACATGCGTTACTTGTATCTCTCACGTTGTCGTGATAACTTCTGCAATTGTGACGCGATTTTGATAATTATTGTACCGAGACATCTCTAACAAACGGGAACGCCCGCAGAACAGCGTTACTATTCGCAATTACAAACGCAAAAGGCATTGTATGCCACCGAAAACTTGTGCGTCGTGACTTAGCGATACGTGCGACCACCATCTTGTGTAATCTGAAGATTTGTGAACAACCAACACTCTGTGAACAAAGAAGAATGAATAAATTAATTAATCAGTTATCATAAAATTTCGGGAATTATCACATTTACTTACCTTTATACTTACCTGATCCATCGGTGTTGGCGAATCGAAGTCCCTCGTTGGTCCTGGTCGGCGGTGGCAGCGGTGATTCAGAGTGTCGGCGACGGCGATGACCCATCCGGGACAGGAACCTGAAAAAAGGAGAAATTAGTTAAATTGATATTCTACGAAATCAAAGATACTTACCTTCTCGGTTATTCAAGGTCAAACCGAGTGGCGACCGTTGATTATAAGGACATTTCAGCGTGAATCGTACCTTCCTGTAGTGCCGTTCGGTTACAACAGCTCCGCGAATACCAAGTGCGACAAGGCAAGTGACAGAAAGTGCAACCACGTCACAACAACGTGCGTGAATGAAGAAAAGAAAGGTACGTAAAGGCTGCTCAACATCATAAGGACCAGGGAGATCATCGAAAAAATCGATCGAGACATGGAGCAGTCACAAAAGGCGGAAGTCAAATGTCCCGATGTACCGATGATAACGTTGGAGTTTGGGGGATGCAAGGTGAGGGCGTTAGTCGACACCGGATCACAGATAACCGCAATCACACGAGAGTGTTACCAGCAATTAATAGACTCGGGAGAGGAGATTGAGATGGTGCCGATCAAGCGCTTCCGCCTGAGAGGAGCATTTGCGGAAAGGGGCAGCGCCGTGACAAATAAGGCCCGTATCACGGGACATTACGGGAGAGAAGAATTCACACACGAGTATTGCATTGTGGAAACACTGGCGTACGACATCGTGCTGGGAATCGACTTCCAGATGAGGCACCGAATGCGAATGGAGTGCGAGGATGAAGTGAAAATACAATTCCAACAACCCACCGAATCCACTAAAACCATAAGTTCGATTCCTGGGGACGAAAGGGGCCCGAAAGAAGACCACGGGCAGTGGAGATGTTCAACCCTCATCGGGCGGCCGACCACAATAGCCGACGGAAGCGAGGACCAAAAACCGCGCCCGCTTGAGGAGATCCCTATAGGGGAGCTCACGCCGGAGCAGCGACACCTGAGGCTCCAGGCGGCGTTGCGAGCAATCCAAAGCCACCGGCGGTACCTATCGCACCAACTCCTGGCGAATGAGGTACTGGAAAAGGTCGAGCGGTATGTGAGGGACATACCACCCGAACAAACGTACACCCGGGAGCAGGTACAGCAGCAGCAAGACGATCTGCGTGAGAAGCGCAAGGAGCGACTGCGTTGGGAAAAGCGCCGGCTGAAGGAGCGACAACGCGTCCAGCGACGGAAGGAGCACACAGCACGCCACGAGAGAATAGAAGACTCCGGGGAAGACGCAACTACCAACCCAAAGTCGACGGGGAGATTGAGACCGCTCTCAATCGTGGCGCGCTTGGCGGGCGCAAGGTCGCCCAGAGTCGTACTGCGCCGGCTGTCAGATGACGCGGTGCGGCTAATAACCAGACGAGCGGAGCCAGTCGGGCAGCCCGAAGCGGCGGCGGAAGCAAATCTGCCCGTCGCTGCGGCAGATCGAGGGATACCAGACTTGCTGTCGCAGGTAACGGGCGGTGATGCCGCGTTGCAGGCGATGCCCGCGGACTCAGTGTTGGGCGATAGCGTAACACCAGCAGAGGCCGCGACCGACAAGACGGTGTCACGGTCCCGGAGGTTACGAGGGTCGAGAACGCGTCACCAATGAAGGCCCCAGGTTCACCGACCGGGCTGGCGGCAGTGCGTAACGCCGTTGATGCAATGAAGACCGGGCTTGCGTCGGTACGAAGTGCGGAGGCGGATACCCCGGAGGCGAATACCGGGGAGACGATGCGGCAGGACGAGACGGCCAGGGAGGAGAATGGACACTCCCTTAGTTTTAAGAGTCCTTCCAGCGCTACAGACTCACAATGCGACAACGGGGAAAAAACCCCGGAGTAAATAGTTTGTAATGCGAGGCGCTCCGAGGATGAGGGAAAGAACGAGAGTCAAATACAATTTTATTTTATTTATATGGAAGTACATAGTTTTCTTTTTTCGTTTTGTAGTATTTCGAGGCGACCCAATCCGGCGCAATGACTGTTGAAGGATAGGAATAAGTTTGCGTAGTTATTAGTTTGCGACGGAGCTCGCTGAGCCATAGCTCAATTAACATTTAAGGTTTAATTGATATAGCGTCGATTCGAAATTTTGCTATTCAGTTCGGCTCGAGCCCGGGTTTAAGATGATTTATTTTGTTAGTGCGGGAATCGACGCGCAGCACCGCATTAACGCTTGGGCCACCCACACTCTCCAGGAAAAGAGGTACACGCGATAGCGTCACCCCTGACGCGCGTGCTAGGCATGACCAATGGTCACGGCGAGCCGGCATCGCCATCGGACAACCGGTCCGCGAGTTAGCTGACCGAGCACTTTTTAGTGAGGAAAACCACCTCTGACGCGTTAGTGGAACGTGAAATACGGTCATGGCGAGTCGGCATCGCGATTGGACAACCGGTCCACGAAGTAGCAGACCAAGTATTTTTCGGAAGAGAAAACCACTCCTGACGTGTTACTAGAACATGATATACGATCAGGGCAAGGTGGCATCGCGATCGGACAACCGGTCCACGAAATAGCAGACCGAGCGTGGTACATGAGCAGAAAACCCCTATGACGCGTCATCATTACCTAGTATACAGTCAGGGTAGGTCGGCGTCGTGCTCCGACAACAGGGTGAAAAAATCGGGGACAGTACGTTATCCACGGTAACAAAAGTTCTCTGACCGAAGCGTGGTACCTAGTACAACGCCTGATCAGGTCGGCGTCGAGATTTGACGACCGGGAGGCGAAATAGCAGACCGTCCGCGATTTCGCTACCTAGACGTCATCGCCGAGGAAAGGGGCCAGAAACGAGCGTACTAGGTCCCCAGGAAGAGTCATGGAGGGTCGGCGTTAAAGGCGGAAGTAGTGCGATGCACCCGGATATTTTCCTCGAGGAAGTCGTCCGGAAACAGAAATCGGAGCGTATTATAAGACTTGCGCATAGGTCGGTGTCGACGGCAAACGAAAACTGCCAGCAGTGAAAACCTGGTGCATCGGCACCAAGGAAGGGAAGCCTCCCGAACGCGAAACTCATGAAAATTTTTACGGAAACGTTCTAGAAGCACGGAGAAATTGCGTGATCATCTACGCAGTTGCGAACTTTCTCGAAAGAGAAAGTGGATATAGCGTTGGAGTGAGAGCCGAGCGCAGTGGTAGGGAGCAACAGAGAGACGGGCCACTCGAGGTAGTCTCTCGGGGATCGTACGAGCGGTAACACGTAACATGCAGTATTTTTGTCGTCGCGCTATGTCCCGTGAGCGTAATTCGAGTGCGTAGTTTATCACTTCTCGACATCCAAAACAACCGGGAACGCACGCGAATCGCGTTAACATTCGTTTTTATAATAGCGAACGGTATTGAATTACCAATAATCATTATGCGCCGTGAAGCGAAAGGACACTCAGGCTCTGCGATACCTGTGAACAGCAACTTGTACAATTTGAAGATTTGTGAACAACCACCTGTGTGTGTGCGAATCAATAATATTGAATAAATTGTTGAATCAGCATAAATAATTTCAAGAATTATCGATTTTACTTACCTTCTACTTACCTGATCCATCGGCGTCGATCCATCGAAGTCCCTCGTTGATCCTGGTCGGTGATGGCAGCGGCGATACTCGTCAGCAGCGGCGATGATCCATCCATGTGCAAGAACCTGAAAAAAAGAATAATTAGATTAATGATTCGAGAAATTATAGATACTTACCTTCTCGGTTATTCAAGGTCAAACCGAGTGGCGACCGTTGAATATAAGGACACGCAGCGTGAATCGTAACTCCTTGTAGTACTGTCCGGTTACAACCTAACCTTGCAACCGCACGCTTCCCAGTCGCGACCTCTTCGTGAAGGGGCACACCCAATGGTCTTTCGTAAGATAAAGTCGGCGGCAGCCACGAGAGGATGACCACATCTATGGGTAGAAGGACAAGCCGAGACAGCAGCAAAGGCGACGTCGGAAAGACGCCTGAGTAATCGGGAAAAAAAGAGCGCTCCGAGGATGGAGAGGGCCAGTCCCTTAGTATTTGCAATCCCATCTGGCGCATAAGCGTATCCTAGATTGTAAGTTAGATTTAAGTATGGCGATGAAGATCGCGGAGCACCGGTTCGATTAGACTAGGTACATTCCCCCGCCGACCCAACTCTTTTATTTATTTTGTTTGACGGCTCAAGCTTTAATATGTTTTATTTTGGTTTTTACATGCGCGGATCGACGTAACAAGCGCATGATATCAGTAAAAGCCACACACAATCTCCAGAAAAGGTGACTCGGCGTAATGATCGAGTGGCGGGTACGCGAAGGTACTCACGAAATAGAGAGCATATCGCCGGAAGAGGTATCCCTGACTTCTTCCCGAAGTGCGAGATAAAATCAGAGTCGTTTAGCGGGCCGGTCCAACAAAGTCTTAGCGAGTTAGTAGGACACGCGAACAGGGCATTCCTGACTCATGTCCGAGACGTAAGAAAAGATCATAGCAGGTTGGCGTCCATGTCCGACAGACAGCTTGCGAGTTAGTAGGCCACGCGGAAAGATTACCCTTGACTCACGCCCGAGCCGTGAAATAAGATCATAGTCGGTCGGCGGCCATGTCCGACGAACCGGTCAGGAATGAGAGGACCACGCAATAGAATCGTCCCTGACTCATGTTGGAGTCGTAACATAAGATCATAGAAGGTCCGTGGCGATGTCCGACAAACCGTTCAGGAGTTAGGTTACCATGCAGAAAAACTATCTCTGACGAATCGGCGTGACCTCGCGCGAGGTCAGAGTAGATCGGTGACAAAGCCCGGCGACATAGAAGCGAAATCCGGGGACGGTCCGCGATTCGGCGACCTGGACATCATCCCCTGGAAAAGACCATCCCTGACGCACCGGAGGGACCTGGTACACGATCAGGACGGGTCAGCGACAAAGTCCGACCACCCAGAGGAAAAATACGGCGACGTCCCGCGATCTCTCGATCCGGATTTCATCTCCTGGGAAAGGGCGCGAAAACAAGCTTAATCGACCACCACAAGTGGTCAGAGGGGGTCGGCGTCGTAGGTAAGCATAGTGCGATGCACCTGGACATCCTCTACGGGGAGGCGGTCCGGAATCGCATAATTTATCGTTAATTAAGACGTGCGCATAGGTTGACGTCGACGGCGAAGCAAAATCGCCACTGGTGGAAAACCATTACCTCGGCACCAGGGTAGCAAAGGTTCCGGAACGCATAGATGATGGAAATTTCCGTGGGAAAGTTCGAAAACGTCCGCACGCGTAAACAGCGTGATCGGGGGAAAGAGAAAGTCGGTACGGCCTGGTACCGCGACGCAGTAGGGCCGCGGAGTGGGGGCTGCGACCAATGGTGGGGACCCCGAGAAAGCACCGTCGCTCGAGGATCTACTAGGCAGTCTGTCGGGGATCGTCGAAGAGGTGACATAATATCACGCGCTAACGTTCCTCGCGCGCGCTAAGTCCCGCGAGTCGAGCCCGGACGCGTTGATGGTTCGCCCCGCGATTCGTAACAACCGGCAAGACGCCCGTTGAAACGCGTTACATACTCGTGATTACTAAAGCGAGAGGTGCATAGTCACCAAAATTAATTATATTAATTGTGAAATGCGACGCGACGGGTACTTGCCCTGTGACACGCGAGTCAGCCATTTTGCGAACAACGAAGATCTGTGAACAACTTCCTGCGGGAAAACATTTAATTGAATAAATTGTTAAATCATGATATAAAATAATTCAAGAATTATCAACATTTACTTACCTTATACTTACCTGGTCCATCGTCGGTGATCTCTCGAAGTCCATCGTCGATCCTGGTATGCGGTGAAACGAGAATCCTGGTGTCGGCAGCAGCGGTGATCCAGCGTTGGCAGGAACCTGAAAATAAAGGAGAATAATTAGATTGATAATTTGTGAAGTCATGACTACTTACCTTCTCGGTTATCAAAGGTTAAACCGAGTGGCGACCGTGTAAAGGAGTAAAACATCGAGAATCTGGCACCCAAATCATAACGGTCACAACCTAACTAACCTTACGACCACCCGCTTCCCCTGTCGCGCCCGCGATAAACGAGCGATGGTAATAATCGCCGGACCTTTTGTATGCAAGTAGAGTGAGTTAAACCGAGTAGAAAAGTCCTTTATTATTTTGCGAAATTTGCAATACTTATTGAGAAATTAATTGAAAAAGATCGGCCAATCGGGAAAAGCCATCACGCGGCCAGAAGAGGCGTCCCACACTCCCATCGTAACCCCCGGGGCCCGTACTAGGCTGCGGCCCATTTGACGCTACAAATGCTTCGAAGCGTTCGTCTTCTCTTTCTTTCTTCATTGAAAGAAAAGAGAAGAGGAATGCTTCGAACCATTTGTAGCGTCAAGTGGACCGCAGCCCTAGGCGTGCGGCGAAGCAGTGGAAGGGGCGCTGCCACTGGGCTGCGTTCGAAAACTTCACTCGGGTGTATGTACACCGGCGTCGTTCTGTCTTTGTTCAATTTTTAATAAGTAACAAAGATAGAACGATGCAAGTTCGCACCTGAGTAAAGTTTTCGAACGCAACCCTGGCTGGCTCACGCACAAGTATGAAGTAATACGTTACTCGTTGAACGTCGGTACGAGTCGCGGGTCGTGGGTCGTGGCGAGACGTTGTCGCTCGTGTAAAATAATTTTTTTCTCGTGAACGAAATGAAGTTATCCGGTTACAGAGTGTATGTGTGTGTTGTGAGCTGAATGTATGTACGCCGAATATTCTGTTTCACCTCGTGTCGACTACAACGAATAGGATGGCCAAAATGAACGCCGAGTGCCGTGCTGGACGCCGGCGTACCTATTAGAAGTTAGCCCCCTACTTTTAGAATTAACATATTTTCATGGTTGTGCTGAATTGTGCTAGGTTTGTGCTATATTGTGCTCGAATATTATAACCATAATATGAAAAATACGAAAGAAAATTTAAAAAAACGAATTTTTAGGTCAGCCTCCCACTTTTCGTTTTTTTTAATTTTTTCGATTGTGTTGAGTTGTGCTAAGTTGTGCTAACACATTGTGCTAAAATATTATTTAAAAAAAATAATAACAAAAAAAGTTACGATAAAAAAATCATTTTTGGATATAATTTATTTTTTTATCATAACTCTTTCTGTTATTATTTTTTTGGGACATAAGACGTCTGAAAGACATTTTTTAGACATTTCTTAGATGTCTTACAAAAAATAGCTAAAAGACGTCTTATGTCCCGATTTTGGACATTGTACTGTTTGGGAAGTGTAGAAGAAAGAAGAGAAAAAGTGAGAGAGCGAGAGAGCGAGAGAGATGGCTATTAGATATTTAACATAGGTATATAAAATAAGTTAATATTTATCGATACATGTAAGATATAAATATTAAACTGATCCTCAACCAATTACAATCGAGAATATTTATATCTTATACATGTATCGATAAATATTAACTTATTTTATATATTAATATATTAATATTTTATATATAAATAACTAATAGCCCTCTCTCCCTCTCTCACTTTTTCTTTTTTCGACAATACCGATAAAACATCATTTTGGTGTGCGTCCGTGCTACATCTGCAAACTGCAAATGCATACATCATATATATTACATTTGCAGATGTATAGCACGGACGCGCACCTGCATTTTAATTATAGAAATTTTAAATAAATAAATAAATTTATTCTATACTTAATTATAAGCCGCATTATCCGCCGTCCGCGTCGTCACGCACACCCATATCATTCACTCCCACATCCACGCTGATAATCATTTAATATTACTCCCATCGCATTTTTCTCTGAATTATTTTTATTTACTGTTGTCCTTATTTATTTAAAATTTTGAGGTCTAACAGCGCCAAGTTTTTTTACAAGAAAAATTTATGTATTTTAATAAAATATTTTTATTTTGTACTGTTACCTTTGTAATTCTTTGTGATTAAATATTTTATTCTATTGAAAAATACATATATAAAATTTATATTTAAATACAAATTGTATTCCCTCGTTGGATTAAATATTTTAATAAAATATTTGTATTTTGTACTGTTACCTCTGTAATTCTTTGTGACCATTAAAAAATACACATGTAAACTTTGTATTTAAATATCTTGTATTCCCTTGTTAAATTTAAATAAAATTTTTTAATCTTATAAAATTGTTATCATACATTCTTTTTTAATTGACACAATGTAAAGATTTTTCAAAGTAGTGCAACAATTATTTTTTGAGGCAATATACATGTTCTCTCTGTAATTGGCGCTCTAATTTAAAGAGATATCATTTCTTTTTTGTAATTGTAATAGATCACTTGAAGCGCGACTTTTCTTTTTGATAAGGAAACATAATTTTGTGACGTGTATCACTTGAGTTATAATTTTTCGGAAATAAAGATACTACTGCTTAGATTTTTTCGAGATTTTTCGAGATATAAAAGTCTACCACTTGTTACTTAAGTTTTTTCGAGGTATAATACTATACCATTTTCATTTTTTTTTTAGGTAACAACATATACACTACTATACGTGTACTTGGCGCCTTTTTTTACCTTTTTTAAAAAAGGTAATTTTGTGCGGTGTCAGATAACGCCACCGATACAATTTTCGCGATTTGTTTTAATTATTATGCCCGTTCTAGATTGGAGGATGATCCTACTCGCGACTCATCCTAGTGAGTAGTGTAGACATGGATAATCAATAATTATCCAAAGGGTAAGTCCTAAGAACAAAATAAAACAGACCTTTTTTGTACAGAATTCCTAGACGAACAATTTCTGTTCAAAACATTTTTTTTTGTATCTCTATCCATGTTCCAGAAATTCAGCAAAAATTTTTTTAAGGTGTAGTTTCACCTCTTTAAAAAAATTAAGCAACAGGGTTGGAGGGGATGGATTTTTAATACAGTGGTCAGAGAACCATTCGGACTAATTCTATTCAAAATACCACTATTATCAAAGAAGTTTTAACTTCCTTTTTGTGTCTATTGTACTTGGACAATATTGGGAATTTGGCCACTTTGACTCTCCGTCATCTCCAAAACTAGCCCCGTGCTCAACTTTAAATTTTTTTTAACATTAATGTCCCATTATATAGCATTGTTTGGCATACAGTTTGATTCGGATTTCGAGAGCCACAAAATAGGCCAAAAACGTGTGTGTTTTTGGAGTCACTTTTTACTTTCTGTAATAGGACTTAAAAAATGAGGTAATTATATTTACGCATATAGAGTGTGTGAACTATTAATCGAATTTGTAATAGGAGTTAGTAATTATAATAAGAAAAATAAAATCTTAAATCAATTTGTGAAATTAATAGTTATTTGTGTAACACGTGCGGGTTGAGGATTGGACATGCACGTGATCGCACTCGCCTTTTCGGCTCGTGCGTCCACTCCGCAACCGTATCCAATTCTCAACCCGCACGTGTTACACACCTCAACAAAGTTAGCCCCCCCCCCCCAAGTGGATTATTAATATTTTTTTTTACCAATTGTTTGGTGGTTGATTGGTAGTATTTGGTACCGTAATCAAAACGTTTGGTAGTTTCTCGTTTTTTAAGGAAATCGAAAACAAATTTTTGATCTTCTTTTAGCCCCCCCACTTTGACTGTAGTAATTTTTTTTTTAATCGATTAGCGATTGATTGGCAGTGTTTGGTACCGCATTAAAAACTTTTGGTGGTTTCGCGTTTTTTTAGGAAATCGAAAAAAACAAATTTTTGATCTTCTCTTAGCCCCCCCACTTTGACTGTAGTAATTTTTTTTTAATCGATTGGCGATTGATTGGCAGTGTTTGGTACCGCACTGAAACCTTTTGGTAGTTTCGCGTTTTAAAAAGAAAGAATTAATTGTCAACAAATTTTTAGCCTTCTTTAGCGCCTCCACTTTGACTGTTGGGAATTTTAAATTCTTTTTTACCAGTCGTTTAGTGGTTGATTGGTAATGTTAAGAGCTGTAAGTTATTGAAAATTTTATTATAAAGCCTTGTGTGTCCACGATGCTAGAACTGCGTTCGAGTTTTGGTTTGCTCGCACAGATGGCGCGCGCGTAATAGGCCACTTTCACGGTCGTAACGACCGTGGTGTAGACAGATGACTGATATAACTCCGGGGCTATCTGACTACATTTGAGGGGCTATCTGTCTACATAATACAAAACATATTTATATTAATTTTTATAATTATTTATAATATTATTTATTATTAATATATAATATTGAAAAAACTGCTTAGTCAAAAGAGTCAGAGCAGTAATAGGTATATTTTGTGTAAACTTTCTGATAGGATTCCTGCGTGGAGTTAATTTTTCTTTATATCTGGTGGCATCAGACTTTGTATCGGTTGCAAAATCAATGTGGTGAGTTTCTTTTGTCCCCTCAATTTTTCAATCCTTTTTTTTGTATTTGGGACTTTAAAACCCTAGAGCTATAAAATCGCTGTCGTGATATTTACACCTGGGATATGCAAATCGCTATTACAGTTCGAACCGGTCTTTTCTTCCCAGGCAGAGCAAGGAGTCATGATGACGTTAAAGTGGTGTTAAAGTGACATTCACTATATATTCACTTTGGAGCCGTTTTGATGTCACTTTGACGTCATCGTGACATTTTGTTCCGCTTGGGTTCTTCTTCTTGAATCCGCTCTTGAAAGAGGAGTATCTGGTATTTAGCGTTCTTATCCTCAGGGATGGTGTAGATCTATACGGGTTTCGAATTGGCGACTTTATCTCAGCACACCTGGCCGCTATAACAGCCACCGCTAGAGCGTCTTGCATACGGAAAGACATCGTCGCCCTTCGTCTCGTTATATCGGCGCCTCGCGCTTCGTCACTGCGCGCGATTCTATTTACGAACAATAAGCACAATATGCTTCTATCACGTCGCTCGCGAGCGGGCGACGCTGCCCTAGTTTCACTTTGCCAATAATGATCGTCTCGGAGACACCAAACAACCCCGCGCGCTCGCTCGCTCGCGCTACAAATGCAGAAATACACGGTGTCTTGTGTGTAAATGCGCGCGACGCTGCGGTAGCGTCTCGTCTCGTTTCGCACACTCTGATGCATTTGTTTACGTCAACCGGCGTTACCCCGCCTAAACGTGCCGCACGGAGAGGTAACGTAAGACGCCCGAAGTCATTTCCGCACTCCGCACAGCGATATATAGTACCATATAATGCCGTATATAGTTGCGTATTTCTGGAAAATAATAGGATATATGATACTCGAGAATTTAGGTGAACATCTTGATAGATCTCGACGCGATATTAACGTGAGAACTGACGAAAATAATTGAAATTCGAAATGCAAATGGTATTTTACGTGTTCAAGTTAATCCCATTATACATTAGGGGAGACTGGGAATCGTTGATGGCACAAGACGGAAGTTGGCAATGCGTTCCGTTTATGTATTTATAGCAAGAGAAATAATGGAAAAGTTATCACAAAATATCTCTTTTATGACCTAGGTACTTTTCCCAAAGTTTAATTTTAATCAAACAAGTATTACAATAGAAAAAGATAACTCTGATTTATATAAGAGGTGGCAAGTAAATTTTCAAGCGTTTCAAAATATCATATTAATGTTCTTCATGACACGTACGCTTAGCTTGACCTGTCGTTGTCGTTGCCGCGCGCGTGAGACGCGCTTGAGACCTGTGTGAGTATGTGATTTGCTACCTACAATGCTGATAAAAACTAGATATATATTTATATTAATATTTTTATGTTGAAGAAAGCTACATTTAAAATAGTTTACAATTGTTTTTCTGCAACAGTATTTTGCTATTCAATCATTAAAAAATAACTTTAAAAGATACAATCTTTATCAAGAAGTACATATTACCCGTTTTGTGTTTCTATTACGTTTTCATTAATTTAACATGGACTTTGGTCGCATAGCCAACTTACTCTACTATCGGGGCAAGTTGGCTACAATGCAGCATGTTCGTATTTTACTTATTACAAAGAAACTATACGGTATACAGGAGCGTTCTTGGCTTGAAAATGTAGAGAAAGGTTCTCTCTATCATAGCTGCGGTCCACTTGACGCTACAAATGCTTCGAAGCATTCCTCTTTTCTTTTCTTTCAATGAAGGAAGAAGGAGAAGAAAAACGCTCCAAAGCATTTGTAGCGTCAAGTGGACCGCAGCCATATTAGTACTGTTTAATCATGAAAATCAGTTGTTTAAAAACTCAAATGTCGAATTTATGAAAACGGTGCCAACGAGCGCCGGTCTCCCCTACTTGCATGGTTTTTTTAAACGTAATTACTCACGTGAATGTGTATTTTACCCTGTGATATTAGATATATATTTTTTATTGTTCTCTTTGATTTATAATTAAATAGAGATTGATAATATTCTGTATATTATCTTCTTAGGTAAAAATAAGTGCAAAAGGTCTTCTTTAACTATGAAACAGTTTGTACAACATTTGATTGATTAAAACGTTTTACTTTGTGAATTTAGTAATAAGACTAGAGTGTACATATATTTTACACCCAACACGGGTAATATGAGCTTTAAAGTGTAATACACAACTAAATAATTATATACGATCGAGTATATACATCAAATTACTTCGAATATATGAAATTATCTCAAATAATATTCGAAGCCGAGAAGTTCTCAAAAGTTTAAAAATTTTTTAATATTTTGAAAACCTTTTGAATATTTTAAAATATTTGAAATTATTTAAACAATTATTTTTACGATACAGTTGATACTTTAATATATTTCTCATATATTTAGATTCAGAAATGTTACTTTATTACCCCAAAGGGGTCTGAAAGGGCATTTTGTAAGGACGTACCCAACCCTGTACATTTATATATACTTATACATCACATACAACAAGGTGAACATATGGCGTTTTACAGGGACGTACCCAACTCTTTACATCATTTCAAATCTTTTTGTGGTCCTTTTCCTCGTCCGTATCCATCAGCAGTTTCTCCTCCATTTTCTTCGCAATCTCTTCGTCCGTATTCTTTTTTGGTCCCTCGCCTTCCTCCTCTCTCTTTTCTTTTCTTCTTTCTTTCTTTCTCTTTCTCTTATTCTCATCTCTACTGACTTATCTTCATCCATCCTAACTCTACACCTGTTCCCTTCCTTTCTTCTCGCCTCTAACACCCTTCATTTATTCTCCTCACTTCCCAACCTAACCCCCTCTGTTCTATTACACTCACCTCTTTTATCTCTACCCTAACCTGCTTTAACCCGTTGTGGTCACATGGGGTCCAGTGGATCAGGCTTTTTTTCTTAAAAGTATACTATTTTGAGAGTAAAACGCACAAAGTTTTTTTGCTCTATCTCAAAATAGTATATTACACTACAAGGGCAGAAAGTTTGAGATTCCTGCACTGCGCGCCATCGTGCTCGAGGCGAAAGCCGAGGCTCAAACTTTCTGCCCGTGTAGTGTATACTATTTTTCTTGCTGCCTGGTCGAAAGTACGGAAGAATGACATGTGTGTGTTGAAGATATTGATGCCTGCCCCGACATTTGCGGCACGAGCGAAGCGAGTGCTGCTGGTCGGCGGCAGGCATCAAATCAAATGCATCTATAAATAAAGGTATAAATACACTTTAATTAAAGGAATTGTGTTTATGTTTAGACATGACTATTTATTTGTATCACAATTACAAAACTTATTTTATAACAACTGAGGTTATTATATCTGTTATAGCTTATATATTAATAGTCATTTTTTTAAAGTAATCATCAATTTGAATATATTGCATGCTTCATAACTACATAGTAATATTATAATTTATTGACTATTTAATTATATCACACTTAAAAAACTTATTTTATAACAGCCGAAGTTACTTTACCTATCATAGTTTATATAGTAAATGTCATTTTTTTAAAATAATTATCAATTTGAATATATTGCATGCAGTATACCTAAACAGTAATATTATAATAATAAATTCGTTATAGTAAATATATATATATATATATATATATATATATATATATATATTAGTGTATTACATATTTTGGTCAGGAGTTTTCACATTAGAAAAATAAAAATTGTTAATTATATTTCCGTGAAATACGCAGTTGTCGTACCTTACGTTCGGATTTTTACTTATTAATGTTTCTGTAAATGCAGACTCTGATACTTCAGAGTTCGTTGATTTAGTTTCCGACCTTAGTTTCTCAGTTTCATTTTTCGGAGACTTAAACTCCGATTTTCGGCAATTTGTTACAGAATTAGTAGATGTAGATACTGATTCTACATTATTGTTTGCACTTCGTAATTGCTGGGTCTTAGTCTTTTTCTCTGAAGGTTGATTTTCTTTGCCACAAGAAAAAAACCGAGATTGGTGATTTGTTCAAAAAATGGGAAAGTTTAGTTGTTTCAAGGTTTGAATTTATGATTATTTTTTTATTGCTTGCTGTGGTAAATGAAGGCAGTGGTGGATCTGGTTTTTCTGATACAAATGACTCATTAATTACAGCTAAACTGTCATCATCTAAGATAAAGTCGTCAGAAAAATTATCGCAATCGATGTCTGTTGGTGGAGATTCCTTTTTTTTTATCAAAATTTGTTGGATTAGATGAATTGGTTCCACTCGTAGATGGTTGAGGATGTGATTGAGTATTAGCGTTAGCTGCATGAGTGATATTGTCGAAGATTTTTTGTCTGTTTAGTAAGGAGTTTTCAATATAACCTGTAAATATATAGATATAAATATGTTATTTAAGATACTCATATGAAATTTATAATTATAATTTTTTTAATAAAAAAAAAGAATTACCTTCTGCTATACCAGCAGATTTCTATTCTCCCAATTGTTTCAACATTGTGATATTCGCCCCAGAGTTTGATAGTAATGTAGCAGATGTTCTGCGTAAGCAGTGTCCTGTGTAAAGTTGTGGATTGGTTAATTTCAAATACTCAGCGATAATTTTTGGGATCTGACCAATTTTATTTCTTCCAATTACTTGTCGGTGGCATCTGCCATTCAAAAATTGCACAAAAAATCTCTGAGTATTGAAATCTGGAGGCCTTAATGAAATATATTTTTTCACTGTTTTATAATAAAGAGGTCCGATTATAAATTTACGAGGTAAACCATTCTTTGAGTCATTGATAGAAACAAGGTATTTTCCGCCAATCTCTTCAACGTTAGCCACTTGAAGTTCTTTTAATTCATCGCATCTGGTCGCTCCACAAATGCCAAAAATTAGCACAACCTTAAAATATAAAAAAGTTAGCAATAAATAAATAAATTAATTAATCAATATAAATATTTATAAATACATACTTTATTGGCTAAATGGGTGTAATCCGGGGCATTATTTATGAATTTCATAACCTCGTCCCACGTTAAGACAGCTGACTTCTTAGGCTTATAACCTTTAGCGTTATTTTTAATTAGAACTTTCAATTTGTAAAACTTATTGGTATCAATATTGTCTCTGGAGTTTAACGTTGATTTTAACATAGAATGAACACTCCACAAAGTAGATGGACATAATCTTGTGGATAAACTTTTAAAGTACACTATTAAATTATTCTCCTCGGACTCAGATAAAGAATTTTTATTTTCTTGTTTCCATTTTTTGTAAGTATCATAGACTAGCGTATATTTATCAGCAGACTTTTTAGGTAAGGTGTCAGTTTGCACTATCAATTGTGCTTCCGCATCAAAGTTTTTGGTGACTTCTTCCTCATCTGTTGACTCGCCAGATGATGGTTCATGCATTTTCTTATTTTTATTTTTATTACACTAATCACAATCACTTTCTGAATAGAATTTACTAATAAACATTATCATTAACTAACTGTAAACAAATTTTTAGGTTATACGAGTGAAAGTAAAAGTAGAGGTTGGGGCGATGTGAATTGGGTTTGTGGTAATATTGTGGTAGGGATCTTGTCATATGAGTGCCAGTGCACGCAACTAAGTTTTTACTCCCGCTATTCTAGATGGCGCGCATGTAGTTTAAAGTTTAACCAAGGCATAAAAATGAGACTTTCTGCCGTGGAACCGGGGCCGAAAGTACGTACTTTCGACCGAGGTAGTAAGAAAAATTTTAATGAATATTTTTGTAAAAAGCCAAATATTCTAAAAAAAAAAAAAAAAAAAAAAAATCATTGCGTTTATTTAACATAAAATTTTTTTTTAAATTATTTGATTATAAAGAGGAAATCACACACATAAACTAAATTCCAGTTCAAGGTTTGAGTCGATACATCAAAAAGAACGCCAATTACTACGTTTACGCGAGCGTTACTTTTGTAGTAACTTACGATATATCACTCGTTTACGCGGAGTAAATTATCGCAAGTTATTACAAAATTTCGTTTACGCGAAGGAAAATCCCGTTTACGCAAAGGAATTATCGTAAGTTACTACAGAAGTAAAGCTCGCGTAAACGTAGTAAATGGCAACTGTTGTGGAGTCAATATTTATCAAAATTTTTTGAGATAGCGCAAAAAAATTTCCTGCGTTTTACTATCAAAATAGTATACTTTTAAGAAAAAAAAAAGTTTGGGTCCATTGGACCCCATGTGACCACTACGTTATTTTTAGGAGGTGTGACCACAACGGGTTAATCCATCCGCAAATAGCTCCTTTACCTTCTCCCAGTTCATTCCCTTTCCAATCCATCTCTCTCTCTCTCAATTTTTATGATCACATTCTTCTTCCTTTTCTCTTCCTCCAACCTTCTTCTCCATTGTAAATTTTCTTCTAAATTCCATCTTTCCTTCTCCATTGTAAATTTTCCTCTAAATTCCATCTTTCTTAGTTTATCTCTTTTACCTCTACCTTTACTTTTAGACCTTTCGGAACATTTACCAATCCTCACCGCTTATTTTCCACTGCCGTCCGCTTCTTCTCACGATTCACCTTCCCTACAGCCACCACGTACTTTCCCTTCCTGTTCACCTCGCTCTACCGATTCCTTCCTTCGATCCCTCGATCACGCCGTTTGCCCGCCGATACACGATGCGACGCGCACGTCGGTTCCTTCCTTCGGTCCCTCGATCACGTCGTTTGCCCGCCGATACACGATGCGAGCTGTGTGAAGTTGGCACCTCAACAAAGTTAGCCCCCCCCCCCCCCCCAAGTGGATTATTGATATTTTTTTTTACCAATCGTTTGGTGGTTGATTGGTAGTATTTGGTACCGTATTCAAAACGTTTGATAGTTTCTCGTTTTTCTAGGAAATCAAAAACAAAGGGTACCCTACGTTAAGATAGGCAAAATGCCACTGTCAATGAAACGGAAAAATAACTTTGGATCTGCATAAGTACATTAAAAAAAGAATTTCCTACGATTTTTCCGACCATCCATCCCCCCTCCTTTTCCTAGTAGCACCAAAAACCGCTTTTTTCAAAAATTATTTTTTTCTCTGGTTCCTTCATGTTAAAAATTTTGAAAAAATTTGAGAATATAGCTTATAAAAAGTACTTAGCATACAATTTTTTTTAGCATTAGGCGCGTTGAATACCTAACCTAAAAAAATAAAATAAATATTTGAATCAATTTTTTTCTAATTTTTTTGATAGTTGCAGGTCTAATTACTCTAGAAAATTGTATATTTTAGTGTTCTACATGCATTAGAATTTTTTCAGATTTTTCGGAATGGTGGGCCGTACTTAAAAATGTAAAAAACCCTATATTTAGCCACTTTTGGGCCTTTTATGGTCCTCAAATGATTGATAGTGCCTTAACTGACTCTAAAATAAACATAATATATTACTTTTGGATATAGGTTGTCAATATTTGATACATTTCTATACGTTTCATATGTTTTTGAGCATAAAATTAGTCATAACTTAACGAGAAAACCCTAAATTTTGTATAAAAGTGCCTATTTTTCGTCGATTTCTGGATTTTTGGTTATTTTATCTAAGTTTTTTTGCATATGATTGGTAAATGTGAATATAAATATAATAAAAAATTATACTTTTTATACATATATATTTCAAATAAATCGTTTATTTATTCAAATACATACATTTTCATGAAAAAAATTAATTTTTATGATTCCATGATCGTCTTTTTAATCCTCCTCGTCACTATCTTCCTCAATTACTGGTGTTACTTCTTCGAAGTCGAACAATGATATTGTAAATAAGACAAATAAGACAAATCTTATTTACAATATTAACCTGATAGTGTGGGACTCAACGGTGTCAGACGTTATTGCTGTAACTGCGCTAATGGTAACAAAACTATAGGGTGTTGCTCGTATATAGCCGCCATATAGTTTTTTACCTGCCTCATGCAAAATATTTGTCAAGGATTATTCGACAGCTGAGATACTTACAACATTTACTACGCCGTTTACGCGAGCGTTACTTCTGTAGTAACTTACGATATATCACTTGTTTACGCGGAGTAAATTATCGTAAGTTACTACAAAATCCCGTTTACGCGAAAGAATTATCGTAAGTTACTACAGAAGTAACGCTCGGGTAAACGTAGTAATTGTTTGACTTCGAAGAAGTAACACCAGTAATTGAGGAAGATAGTGACGAGGAGGATTAAAGAGACGATCATGGAATCATAAAAATTAATTCTTTTTTCATGAAAATGTATATATTTGAATAAATAAACGATTTCTTTGAAATATATGTATAAAAGATACAATTTTTTATTATATTTATATTCACATTTACCAATCATATGCAAAAAAACTTGGATAAAATAACCAAAAATCCAGAAATCGACGAAAAATAGGCACTTTTATACAAAAATTAGGGTTTTTTCGTTGAGTTATGACTGATTTCATGCTCAAAAACATATGAGACGTATCGGAATGTATCAAATATTGACAACGTATATCCAAAAGTAATATATTATGTTTATTTTAGAGTCAGTTAAGGCACTATCCATCATTTGAGGACCGTAAAAGGCCCAAAAGTTGCTAAAAATAAGGTTTTTCGCATTTTTGAGTACGGCCCACCATTCCGAAAAATCTGAAAAAATTTTAATACATGTAGAACACAAAAATATACAATTTTCTGAAGTAATTAGACCTGCAACTATCAAAGAAATTAGAAAAAAATTGATTTAAATATTTATTTTATTTTTTTAGGTTAGGTATTCAACGCGCCTAAAGCTTAAAAAAATTGTGTGCTAAGTACTTTTTATAAGCTATATTCTCAAATTTTTTCAAAATTTTTAACATGAAAAACCGGAGAAAAAAAATAATTTTTGAAAAAAGCGGTTTTTGGTGCTACTAGGAAAAGGAGGGGGGATGGATGGTCGAAAAAATCGTAGAAAATTTTTTTTTAGTGCACTTATGCAGATCCAAAGTTATTTTTCCGTTTCATTGACAGTGGCATTTTGCCTATCTTAACGTGGGGTACCCTTTTTGATCTTCTTTTAGCCCCCCCCCCACTTTGACTGTGGTAATTTTTTTTTTAATTGATTGGCGATTGATGGGCAGTGTTTGGTACCACATTGAAACCTTTTGGTAGTTTCGCGTTAAAAAAAAAAGAATTAATTGTCAACAAATTTTGAAACTTTTTTAGCGCCTCTACTTTGACTGTTTGGAATTTTTAATTCTTTTTTACTAATCGTTTAGTGGTTGATTGGTAATGTTAAGAGCTGTAAGTTATTGAAAATTTTATTTTAAAACCTGTGTGTCCACGATGCTACAACTATGTCCGAGTTTCGGTTTAAACCAATGAAACTGCTACTTTTCTGTAAGAGCTGCAAGTTGATTGGCTTAAACCAAAACTCGGACGCAGTTCTAGCATCGTGGACGCAAGGCTTAACATTCCAGTTACGTATAAGTGACGATTGCACACTGTGGGCATTCAGGAGCGCAACCGTTATCTATGTACATACGTATGTACACGCACTAGGCTCTGGGGTTACATGCGCATGCTCTAGGACTAAAGGCCATTGCACACAAAATTGCATAGGCTGCATAAGCATAGCATAAGGCCGCTGGACCAATGAGCATCTTATGTAAATTAATATGGCGACTTTATGCTGGATACTCATTGGCCCAGCGGTCTTATGCTATATGTTTATGCAGCTTATGCAATTTTGTGTGCGATGGCCTTTAAAGCCTTGTATACACGATACTAAAAATTGGTCCAAGTTTCGGTTTAAGCCAATCAACTTGCAGCTCTTACAGAAAAGTAGCAGTTTCATTGGCTTAAACCGAAACTCGGACCAATTACTAGTATCCTGTACACAAGGCTTAAGCCCGCTGTCCACGATGCAAGAACTGTGTCCAAGTTTCGGTTTAAGCCAATCAACTTGCAGCTCTTACAGAAAAGTAGCAGTTTCATTGGCTTAAACCGAAACTCGGACACAGTTCTAACATCGTGGGCACACAAGGCTTTAAAATAAAATTTTTAATAACTTACAGCTCATAACATTACAAATCAACCACTAAACGATTGGTAAAAAAGAATTAAAAATTCCCAACAGTCAAAGTGGAGGCGCTAAAGAAAGTTAAAAATTTGTTGACAATTAATTCCTTCTTTTTAAAACGCGAAACTACCAAAAGGTTTCAATGCGGTACCAAACACTGCCAATCAATTGCCAATCGATTTAAAAAAAAAAATTACCACAGTCAAAGTGGGGGGGGCTAGAAGATAAAAAATATGTTTTTTCGATTTTTTAAAGAAACGCGAAACCACCAAAAGTTTTTAATGCGGTACCAAACACTGCCAATCAATCGCCAATCAATTAAAAAAAAAAAAAAAAACTACCACAGTCAAAGTGGGGGGGCTAAAAAAAGATAAAAAATTTGTATTTGATTTCCTAGAAAAACTAGAAACTACCAAACGTTTTGAATACGGTACCAAATACTACCAATTAACCACCAAACGATTGGTAAAAAAATATCAATATTCCACTTGGGGGGGGGGGGGGCTAACTTTGTCGAGGTGAAATTGGCCCTCTCACTATTGAAAATCCAATAATAATGTTACGCTCGCCGGGCGTTATAGCCACTCTCTCGCTCCTGCACACACTCGCGACGCGCACTCCGGCACTCACTCAATAAATAAGGCTCGTTATTATATAAAAAAGAACTCGTTTAATGTAGATTTGTTTGTACACGGAGCTCGGGTTAACACGTCCGATCGTGACGGACACCCGGAGCGAAATCTGACAGTCGTAATTATCAATAACACATCAATAACAGCCGTTGCTAAGGACGATTCGCGACTTCTCGCTACGGGGCGACCCGCATGAGCGCACGGAACGGGCGTACAGCACAAGCGTAACACTACCCCCCTTTTCCAAGATTGTCGTCCTGACAATCCGAGAGGGTAGTTTCCTGCAGTACAGCTTTATCGTGAGCCCCAGGGCACCGAACAGTTAACTTGTCCTCCTCGGGCTGTTGCCCCGAGTTACCGGACCCTGTCCCTCTTGGTCCCCGGTAGCTGCACACCAGACTTCGTCCGAACCTCTTCTGGGGAGAGCTGGCCAGGCTCCCCCCTCTCCGACGGCCTCAAGACGACTCCGAAAGCTCCGCTTTCCCGGTGTTCTCCTTCCGCCGCCGGCCTCCCGCGTCGTCGTCCCGCTAAATCTTCGGACAAGGGGAGGGGGAAACTCGCGTGGACCCAACGCCTTAACAGGCTCCCCAAGTCCCTGCCTCAGCATTTGCTCAACGTCCCACGGGAAAACCACAGCTCAAAAACCGTGGGCGAGGCAGTCTTCCTTAAAACAGAACTTTCCCGAGAAGAAGTCTTCGGCCGATGTTCTGCCACAGTACTTCCTCAACTCCTTACGTACTCCGACTTCCTCTAGGGAAAAACAAACATTGCGCACAGTAAAAAAAAAAGAGAACAAAATATTAAATAACAAAACTAAACCAAAACTCATTATCTTATTCAGTATTTATCAATTCAGAATACATCAAGAATCCCAGTCATTGTTACAAATTCCCTCCCGGGCTCCGATCTACTCTAACCCTTCAACCCAATTTCCTTTCAGCATAAATAGCTAATCTATCCGAATGAGCAACTTTATTCTTATGTCGAGGTGATTTCCGAATACAGTATACAACATCACTAAGCTTCTTTATTATGAAGAAAGGACCTTCCCAATTGCTCTGCAATTTTGGAGCCTTTCCTTTAACTCTTCGGGGATTATATAACCAGACTCTCTGCCCCTCCTGAAAAAGAACTTGCCTAACTCCACGATCGTATCGATCCTTCATTCGAGAAGATTTCATATTCATCTGCCTTCGTGCGGCTGAATGAATTTCTTCCAATTTCCCCTTCAGATTCCTGACAAAATTTCCAACCAGAGGAGGTTCCTCTCCAAGAGACTTCGAAGGACTCCCCCGCAAGAGATCTGAAGGTAACCTGAGATCACGAGCAAAATATAATTCCGCAGGGGAAACTCCAGTTGTCTTATGTTTTGCGGATCTATATGCCAGGAGAAACATAGGAATCCATTGATCCCAATCTTTTTGATTTTCAGAGACATATTTTGCCAGATAATTGGTTATAGTTTGATGCTGACGTTTCACTTGCTTGTCTGACTGTGGATGTAAAGCAGTAGTCCTGGTCTTCTTTATGTCAAATAGTCTCATCAACTCTGCGAAAAGCTTCAACTCAAAATTTTTCCCTTGGTCGGTATGAACCTCCAAAGGTACTCTATGTCTGGAAACAAACTGGCTTACGAAAATCTCCGCAACTGTCTTTGCTTTCATATTCCTTAATGGGAAAGCTTCCACCCATTTCGTGAAACAATCTACTACGACGAGAAGAAATCTGTTTCCGGATTTTGTTACCGGAAGAGGGCCTAGGATATCCATCTGAACTTTTTCTAACGGAGTTCCAACGTTATAAACTTGTAGAGGAGATTTTCCCTTCCCCGAGGGACCTTTTCTGGCAACACAGACTTTACATGTCTTGCACCAATCCTCTACGTCCTGCTTACAAGTAGCCCAAAAATAGCGTTTCCGAATCTTCTCCAAAGTCTTATTTACCCCAAAATGTCCTCCTGATGGGGAGTCATGCATTTCCTCTAAAATCCCTTTGACTAGTCTCCGAGGAACAATAAGCTGAAGAAAACTGGATTTAAGATTCGGAGCTTCCCACTTTCTGTAAAGTATTCCCTCTTTCAGGACTAAAGCATCCCAGTATGCCCAATAGACCTGAGCAGAAACGTCTTCCGCAGCAATCTCAGTGCGAGAAGGGCGAACCCTAGCTTCTTTTCCTCGAAGTATGATCGAGATGCTCGGATCTACTCTCTGCTCCTCTCGCCACTCTTTCAAATTTTCCGCCTCTAAAACGATGCGAGCAACTTCCTTTTCCGAATTTTCAGAACTTCTTTTCTCCACTTTAGCACAATATCCACAGCCAAACGACTCGCAAGTCCGTCTTGACAATCCGTCAGCGTTTTTATGAGAAAGCCCTTTCCTGTAAGAAACAACAAATTGATATTGCTGGAGTCTCTCCAGCCAACGAGTCAACTGTCCATCTAAATCTTTAAAAGACATAAGCCATCGTAGCGAAACGTGATCCGTGCGGATCAAAAACTCACGTCCCAAAAGGTAATGGCGAAAAAATTTAATTGATTCTACAATCGCCAAAAGTTCTCGCCGAGTTACACAATAATTTCGCTCGGCTTTCCCTTACAAAAAAGTATTACTAGCTGGTTAGTAATAAATACTTATTTTGTGTATTAATAATACTAAAATTAAGTATTTATTAGTACTTGAATCACTGTGATCCAAGTATTGCATAGTATTTTATTACTGGTCAGTAATTTATGAAAGTAGTAGTATTTAATACAGAACGAGTATTGACTTAGTATTAAATTTCTGATGTGAAAGCATTTAATACTAGGTGAAAAATACTTGTGTAATAAATACTTGTGTTGAATTACTGATGAGTATTTCAATGTTAGTACTGAAGTACTGAACCAAGGATTCCATGTGTAATAAATCACTGGCCAGTATTTTAATATTAATACTCAAGTACTGAACTGAATATTTCATGTGAAATTAATCACTGACCAGTACTACAATTTGTATAGAAACATTTTAATGGATAATTCCTGATAAATATTAAGGAAAAGAGATAAAAGTAAGGCACAAATACATTTTATATGAAGGTCTATTAATAACACGACTAAAATATGCAATGACCTTCTCCTCCCTCTCCTGTTTTTGTGATAAAACCGCGCCAATTCCAATATTGGAGGCATCAGTGTCGAGAATAAATTCGCTCTCCTCCTTCGGAAAAGAAAACACTGGAGGAGAGGACAGTACCCGCTTTAATTCATCAAAAGAGTTCTGATGAACCTTGTTCCAGATAAACTTAACCTGGTTCTCCGTTAATTCGTAAAGGGGTTTAGCAATCGAAGAAAATCCTTTTATAAATTTACGATAGTACGAACAAAATCCGAGAAAACTTCGCAATAAAGTTCTCGCGTGAGGAACCGGCCATCTCTCTACGGCAGCAACTTTTTCGGGGTCTGTAGAAATACCCTCTGCCGAAATTACATGCCCCAAATACTTTACTTTCTTTTCGAATAAAACACATTTCTTAGGATTTATCTTTAAATTTACTTCCTGTAACCGCAAAAGTACTTTTCCCA